>NC_079213.1:45873072-46229624 GCF_029633865.1 Lampris incognitus | reverse complement strand
CCTTTATACAACACACACTCTTGCCTTTGACAACGCACACTCTTCCCTTTGACAGCACACACTATTCCCTTTGACAACACACTCTTGCCTTTGACAACGCACACCCTTCCCTTTTACAACACCCACTCTTCCATTTGACACCACACTCTCTTCCCTGAAACACCACACACTCTTGCCTTTGACAACGCACACTCTTCCCTTTGACAACACACACTCTTCCCTTTGATAACGCACACTCTTCCTTTTGACAAGTCACACTCTTACGTTTTACAACACACAATATTTCATTTGACAACGCACACTCTTCCCTTTGACAACATACACTCTTCCCTTTGACAACACAGACTCTTGCCTTTGACAACACGCCCTCTTCCGTTTGAAAACACACATTATTGCCTTTGACAACAGACACTCTTCCCTTTGACAAGACGCCCTCTTCCCTTTGATAATGCACATTTCCCTTTGGAAATGCATACTCTTCCCTTTGATAACACACACTCTTCGATTTGCCACCACACAATCTTCGCTTTTACAACACCCACTCTTGCCTTTGACAACACACACTCTTCCGTTTGACAGCACACACTCTTCCCTTTGATAAAGCACACTGTTCAATTTGACAACGCACACTCTTCCCTTTGACGGCACAGTCTTCCCTTTGACAACACACACTCTTCCCTTTGACAACACACACTCTTGCCTTTGACAACACACACTCTTTCCTTTGACAACACACACTTCCATTTGAAACCAAACATTCTTCCCTTTTACAAAACCAACTCTTGCTTTTGACAAAACACACTCTTCCCTTTTACAACACCCACTCTTCCAATTGACACCACACACTCTTCCCTTATACAACACACACTCTTGCCTTTGACAACACACACTCTTCCCTTTGACAGCACACACTATTCCCTTTGACAACACACTCTTCCCTTTGACAACACACGCTTGACTTTGACAACACATACTCTTCCCTTTGACAACACACACTCTTCCCTTTGACTGAACACACTCTTCCCTTTGACAGCACACTCTTACCTTTGATAACGCACATATTTTTCCTTTGGACAACACACTCTTCCCATTCACACCACACACTCTTCCCTTTTACAACACTCATGCTTTTCTTTGACAACACTCACTCTTGCCTTTGACAACACACTCTTCCCTTTGACAACCCACACTCTTCCCTTTGACAACACACAATCTTGCCTTTGACAACACACACTCTTTCCTTTGACAACACACACTTCCATTTGACACCACACATTCTTCCCTTTTACAAAACCCACTCTTGCCTTTGACAACACACCCTCTTCCCTTTTATAACACCCACTCTTCCCTTTGACAACACACACTCTTCCCTTTGACTGAACACACTCTTCCCTTTGACAGCACACACTATTACTTTTGACAATGCATACTCTTCCCTTTGACAACACACACTCTTCCCTTTGACTGAACACACTCTTCCCTTTGACAGCACACACTATTACTTTTGACAATGCATACTCTTCCCTTTGACAACACACACTCTTCCCTTTGACTGAACACACTCTTCCCTTTGACAACACACTCTTCCCTTTGACAGCACACACTATTACTTTTGACAATGCATACTCTTCCCTTTGACAACACACACTCTTCCCTTTGACTGAACACACTCTTCCCTTTGACAACGCACAATGTTCAATTTGACAACGCACACTCTTCCCTTTGACGGCACAGTCTTCCCTTTGACAACACTCACTCTTCCCTTTGACAACACACACTCTTGCCTTTGACAACACACACTCTTTCCTTTGACAACACACACTTCCATTTTAAACCACACATTCTTCCCTTTTACAAAACCAACTCTTGCCTTTGACAAAACACACTCTTCCCTTTTACAACACCCACTCTTCCAATTGACACCACACACTCTTCCTTTATACAACACACACTCTTGCCTTTGACAACACACACTCTTCCCTTTGACAGCACACACTATTCCCTTTGACAACACACTCTTCCCTTTGACAACACACTCTTGACTTTGACAACGCATACTCTTCCCTTTGACAACACATACTCTTCCCTTTGAAAACACATACTCTTCCCTTTGACTGAACACACTCTTCCCTTTGACAGCACACTCTACCCTTTGACAACGCACATATTTTTCCCTTGGTCAACACACTCTTCCCATTCACACTACACACTCTTCCCTTTTACAACACTCATGCTTTTCTTTGACAACACTCAATCTTCCCTTTGACAACACACACTCTTCCCTTTGACAGCACACACTCTTCCCTTCATAAACACACACTCTTCCCTTTCACAACACAAACTCTTCCCTTTAACAACACCGTCTTCCCATTTACAGCACGCACTCTTAGCTATGACAACCCACACTCTTCCCTTTGAAAACACACACGCTTCCCTTTGACAACCCACAATCTTTGTTTTTACAACACCCACTCTTGCCTTTGACAACACAAGCTCTTCCGTTTGACAGCACACACTCTTCCCTTTGATAAAGCACACTGTTCAATTTCACAACGCACACTCTTCCCTTTGACGGCACAGTCTTCCCTTTGACAACACACACTCTTGCCTTTGACAACACACTCTTCCCTTTGACAACCCACACTCTTCCCTTTGACAACACACAATCTTGCCTTTGACAACACACACTCTTTCCTTTGACAACACACACTTCCATTTGACACCACACATTCTTCCCTTTTACAAAACCCACTCTTGCCTTTGACAACAGACACTCTTCCCTTTTATAACACCCACTCTTCCCTTTGACAGCACACACTATTACTTTTGACAATGCATACTCTTCCCTTTGACAACACACACTCTTCCCTTTGACTGAACACACTCTTCCCTTTGACAGCACACTCATCCCTTTGACAACGCACACATTTTTCCTTTGGACAACACACTCTTCCCATTCACAGCACACATTCTTCCCTTTGACAACACTCATGCTTTTCTTTGACAACACTCACTCTTCCCTTTGACAACACACACTCTTCCGTTTGACAGCACACACTCTTCCCTTTGATAAAGCACACTGTTCAATTTCACAACGCACACTCTTCCCTTTGACGGCACAGTCTTCCCTTTGACAACACACACTCTTGCCTTTGACAACACACTCTTCCCTTTGACAACCCACACTCCTTTGACAACACACACTTCCATTTGACACCACACATTCTTCCCTTTTACAAAACCCACTCTTGCCTTTGACAACACACCCTCTTCCCTTTTATAACACCCACTCTTCCCTTTGACAACACACACTCTTCCCTTTGACTGAACACACTCTTCCCTTTGACAGCACACACTATTACTTTTGACAATGCATACTCTTCCCTTTGACAACACACACTCTTCCCTTTGACTGAACACACTCTTCCCTTTGACTGAACACACTCTTCCTTTTGACAACACACACTCTTCCCTTTGACAGCACACACTATTACTTTTGACAATGCATACTCTTCCCTTTGACAACACACACTCTTCCCTTTGACTGAACACACTCTTCCCTTTGACAGCACACTCTTCCCTTTGACAACGCACACATTTTTCCTTTGGACAACACACTCTTCCCATTCACAGCACACATTCTTCCCTTTGAAAACACTCATACTTTTCTTTGACAACACTCACTCTTCCCTTTGACAGCACACAGTCTTCCCTTCAACAACACACACTCCTCCCTTTGACAATGCACACTCTTCCCTTTAACAACACCGTCTTCCCATTGACAGCACGCACGCTTCCTTTCGACAACACACTGTCTTCGCTTTGACAACACACACTATTTCGTTTGACAGCACACAGTCTTTCCTTTGACAGCACACTCTTTGCTTTGACAACACACCGTCTTCCGTTTTACAACACCAACTATTCCATTTGACACCACACACTCTTCCCTTTTACAACACCCACTCTTGCCTTTGACAACACACCCTCTTCCCTTATACAACTCCCGCTCTTGCTTTTGACAACACACCCTCTTCTCTTTTACAACACCCACTCTTCCGTTTGACACCACAGACTATTCCCTTATACAACACACACTCTTGCCTTTGACAACGCACACTCTTCCCTTTGACAGCACACACTATTCCCTTTGACAACACACTCTTGCCTTCGACAGCACACACTATTACTTTTGACAATGCATACTCTTCCCTTTGACAACACACACTCTTCTCTTTGACTGAACACACTCTTCCCTTTGACAACACACACTCTTCCCTTTGACTGAACACACTCTTCCTTTTGACAGCACACACTATTACTTTTGACAATGCATACTCTTCCCTTTGACAACACACACTCTTCCCTTTGACTGAACACACTCTTCCCTTTGACAGCACACTCTTCCCTTTGACAACGCACACTGTTCAATTTGACAACGCACACTCTTCCCTTTGACGGCACAGTCTTCCCTTTGACAACACACACTCTTCCCTTTGACAACACACACTCTTGCCTTTGACAACACACACTCTTTCCTTTGACAACACACACTTCCATTTTAAACCCCACATTCTTCCCTTTTACAAAACCAACTCTTGCCTTTGACAAAACACACTCTTCCCTTTTACAACACCCACTCTTCCAATTGACACCACACACTCTTCCTTTATACAACACACACTCTTGCCTTTGACAACACACACTCTTCCCTTTGACAGCACACACTATTCCCTTTGACAACACACTCTTCCCTTTGACAACACACTCTTGACTTTGACAACGCATACTCTTCCCTTTGACAACACATACTCTTCCCTTTGAAAACACATACTCTTCCCTTTGACTGAATACACTCTTCCCTTTGACAGCATACTCTTCCCTTTGACAACGCACATATTTTTCCCTTGGACAACACACTCTTCCCATTCACACTACACACTCTTCCCTTTTACAACACTCATGCTTTTCTTTGACAACACTCAATCTTCCCTTTGACAACACACACTCTTCCCTTTGACAGCACACACTCTTCCCTTCATAAACACACACTCTTGCCTTTGACAACACACACTCTTCCCTTTGACAGCACACACTATTCCCTTTGACAACACACTCTTGACTATGACAACGCATACTCTTCCCTTTGACAACACATACTCTTCCCTTTGAAAACACACTCTTCCCTTTGACTGAACACACTTCTCCCTTTGACAGCACATTCTTCCCTTTGACAACGCACACATTTTGCCTTTGGACAACACACTCTTCCCATTCACACCACACACTCTTCCCTTTTACAGCACACACTCTTCCCTTCAAAAACACACACTCTTCCCTTTCACAACACAAAAATCTTCCCTTTAACAACACCGTCTTCCCATTTACAGCACGCACTCTTAGCTACGACAACCCACACTCTTCCCTTTGAAAACACACACGCTTCCCTTTGACAACCCACAATCTTCCCTTTGACAACACACACTCTTGCCTTTGATAACACATACTCTTTCCTTAGACAGCACACACTCTTCCCTTTGAAAATGCACACTCTTCCCTTTGACAAAGCACACTCTTAGGTTTTACAACACACACTATTCCATTTGACAAAGCACACTCTTCCCTTTGACAACACACACTCTTGCCTTTGACAACACACACTCTTCCCTTTGACAACACACACTTTTGCCTTTGACAACACACACTCTTCCGTTTGACAGCACACACTCTTCCCTTTGATAAAGCACACTGTTCAATTTGACAACGCGCACTCTTCCCTTTGACGGCACAGTCTTCCCTTTGACAACACACACTCTTCCCTTTGACAACACACACTCTTGCCTTGGACAACACACACTCTTTCCTTTGACAACACACACTTCCATTTGAAACCACACATTCTTCCCTTTTACAAAACCAACTCTTGCTTTTGACAAAACACACTCTTCCCTTTTACAACACCCACTCTTCCAATTGACACCACACACTCTTCCCTTATACAACACACACTCTTGCCTTTGACAACACACACTCTTCCCTTTGACAGCACACACTATTCCCTTTGACAACACACTCTTCCCTTTGACAACACACTCTTGACTTTGACAACACATACTCTTCCCTTTGACAACACATACTCTTCCCTTTGAAAACACATACTCTTCCCTTTGACTGAACACACTCTTCCCTTTGACAGCACACTCTTCCCTTTGATAACGCACATATTTTTCCTTTGGACAACACACTCTTCCCATTCACACCACACACTCTTCCCTTTTACAACACTCATGCTTTTCTTTGACAACACTCACTCTTCCCTTTGACAACACACACTCTTCCCTTTGACAGCACACACTCTTCCCTTCAAAAACACACACTCTTCCCTTTCACAACACAAACTCTTCCCTTGAACAACACCATCTTCCCATTTACAGCAAGCACTCTTAGCTATGACAACCCACACTCTTCCCTTTGAAAACACACACGCTTCCCTTTGACAACCCACAATCTTTGTTTTTACAACACCCACTCTTGCCTTTGACAACACAAGCTCTTCCGTTTGACAGCACACACTCTTCCCTTTGATAAAGCACACTGTTCAATTTCACAACGCACACTCTTCCCTTTGACGGCACAGTCTTCCCTTTGACAACACACACTCTTGCCTTTGACAACACACTCTTCCCTTTGACAACCCACACTCTTCCCTTTGACAACACACAATCTTGCCTTTGACAACACACACTCTTTCCTTTGACAACACACACTTCCATTTGACACCACACATTCTTCCCTTTTACAAAACCCACTCTTGCCTTTGACAACACACCCTCTTCCCTTTTATAACACCCACTCTTCCCTTTGACAACACACAGTCTTCCCTTTGACTGAACACACTCTTCCCTTTGACAGCACACACTATTACTTTTGACAATTTATACTCTTCCCTTTGACAACACACACTCTTCCCTTTGACTGAACACACTCTTCCCTTTGACAACACACTCTTCCCTTTGACAGCACACACTATTACTTTTGACAATGCATACTCTTCCCTTTGACAACACACACTCTTCCCTTTGACTGAACACACTCTTCCCTTTGACAGCACACTCTTCCCTTTGACAACGCACACTGTTCAATTTGACAACGCACACTCTTCCCTTTGACGGCACAGTCTTCCCTTTGACAACACACACTCTTCCCTTTGACAACACACACTCTTGCCTTGGACAACACACACTCTTTCCTTTGACAACACTCACTCTTGCCTTTGACAACACACACTCTTCCCTTTGACAACCCACACTCTTCCCTTTGACAACACACAATCTTGCCTTTGACAACACACACTCTTTCCTTTGACAACACACACTTCCATTTGACACCACACATTCTTCCCTTTTACAAAACCCACTCTTGCCTTTGACAACACACCCTCTTCCCTTTTATAACACCCACTCTTCCCTTTGACAACACACAGTCTTCCCTTTGACTGAACACACTCTTCCCTTTGACAGCACACACTATTACTTTTGACAATGCATACTCTTCCCTTTGACTGAACACACTCTTCCCTTTGACAACACACTCTTCCCTTTGACAGCACACACTATTACTTTTGACAATGCATACTCTTCCCTTTGACAACACACACTCTTCCCTTTGACTGAACACACTGTTCCCTTTGACAGCACACTCTTCCCTTTGACAACGCACACTGTTCAATTTGACAACGCACACTCTTCCCTTTGACGGCACAGTCTTCCCTTTGACAACACACACTCTTCCCTTTGACAACACACACTCTTGCCTTTGACAACACACACTCTTTCCTTTGACAACACACACTTCCATTTTAAACCACACATTCTTCCCTTTTACAAAACCAACTCTTGCCTTTGACAAAACACACTCTTCCCTTTTACAACACCCACTCTTCCAATTGACACCACACACTCTTCCTTTATACAACACACACTCTTGCCTTTGACAACACACACTCTTCCCTTTGACAGCACACACTATTCCCTTTGACAACACACTCTTCCCTTTGACAACACACTCTTGACTTTGACAACGCATACTCTTCCCTTTGACAACACATACTCTTCCCTTTGAAAACACATACTCTTCCCTTTGACTGAATACACTCTTCCCTTTGACAGCATACTCTTCCCTTTGACAACGCACATATTTTTCCCTTGGACAACACACTCTTCCCATTCACACTACACACTCTTCCCTTTTACAACACTCATGCTTTTCTTTGACAACACTCAATCTTCCCTTTGACAACACACACTCTTCCCTTTGACAGCACACACTCTTCCCTTCATAAACACACACTCTTCCCTTTCACAACACAAACTCTTCCCTTTAACAACACCGTCTTCCCATTTACAGCACGCACTCTTAGCTATGACAACCCACACTCTTCCCTTTGAAAACACACACGCTTCCCTTTGACAACCCACAATCTTTGTATTTACAACACCCACTCTTGCCTTTGACAACACAAGCTCTTCCGTTTGACAGCACACACT
The DNA here is from genome assembly GCF_029633865.1 of Lampris incognitus. Lineage (NCBI taxonomy): Eukaryota > Metazoa > Chordata > Actinopteri > Lampriformes > Lampridae > Lampris > Lampris incognitus. Next base: position 46,221,078 of record NC_079213.1, on the reverse strand, counting down.
CTTCCCTTTGATAAAGCACACTGTTCAATTTCACAACGCACACTCTTCCCTTTGACGGCACAGTCTTCCCTTTGACAACACACACTCTTGCCTTTGACAACACACTCTTCCCTTTGACAACCCACACTCTTCCCTTTGACAACACACACTCTTCCCTTTGACTGAAAACACTCTTCCCTTTGACAGCACACTCTTCCCTTTGACAACGCACACATTTTTCCTTTGGACAACACACTCTTCCCATTCACAGCACACATTCTTCCCTTTGAAAACACTCATGCTTTTCTTTCACAACACTCACTCTTCCCTTTGACAGCACACAGTCTTCCCTTCAACAACACACACTCCTCCCTTTGACAATGCACACTCTTCCCTTTAACAACACCGTCTTCCCATTGACAGCACGCACGCTTCCTTTCGACAACACACTGTCTTCGCTTTGACAACACACACTATTTCGTTTGACAGCACACAGTCTTTCCTTTGACAGCACACTCTTTGCTTTGACAACACGCCGTCTTCCGTTTTACAACACCCACTATTCCATTTGACACCACACACTCTTCCCTTTTACAACACCCACTCTTGCCTTTGACAACACACCCTCTTCCCTTATACAACTCCCGCTCTTGCTTTTGACAACACACCCTCTTCTCTTTTACAACACCCACTCTTCCGTTTGACACCACAGACTATTCCCTTATACAACACACACTCTTGCCTTTGACAACGCACACTCTTCCCTTTGACAGCACACACTATTCCCTTTGACAACACACTCTTGCCTTCGACAGCACACACTATTACTTTTGACAATGCATACTCTTCCCTTTGACAACACACACTCTTCTCTTTGACTGAACACACTCTTCCCTTTGACTGAACACACTCTTCCTTTTGACAGCACACACTATTACTTTTGACAATGCATACTCTTCCCTTTGACAACACACACTCTTACCTTTGACTGAACACACTCTTCCCTTTGACAGCACACTCTTCCCTTTGACAACGCACACATTTTTCCTTTGGACAACACACTCTTCCCATTCACAGCACACATTCTTCCCTTTGACAACAATCATGCTTTTCTTTGACAACACACACTCTTCCCTTTGACAGCACACACTCTTCCCTTCAAAAACACACACTCTTCCCTTTCACAACACAAACTCTTCCCTTTAACAACACCGTCTTCCCATTTACAGCACACACTCTTAGCTATGACAACCCACACTCTTCCCTTTGAAAACACACACGCTTCCCTTTGACAACCCACAATCTTTGTTTTTACAACACCCACTCTTGCCTTTGACAACACAAGCTCTTCCGTTTGACAGCACACACTCTTCCCTTTGATAAAGCACACTGTTCAATTTCACAACGCACACTCTTCCCTTTGACGGCACAGTCTTCCCTTTGACAACACACACTCTTGCCTTTGACAACACACTCTTCCCTTTGACAACCCACACTCTTGCCTTTGACAACACACAATCTTGCCTTTGACAACACACACTCTTTCCTTTGACAACACACACTTCCATTTGACACCACACATTCTTCCCTTTTACAAAACCCACTCTTGCCTTTGACAACATACCCTCTTCCCTTTTATAACACCCACTCTTCCCTTTGACAACACACACTCTTCCCTTTGACTGAACACACTCTTCCCTTTGACAGCACACACTATTACTTTTGACAATTTATACTCTTCCCTTTGACAACACACACTCTTCCCTTTGACTGAACACACTCTTCCCTTTGACAACACACACTCTTCCCTTTGACTGAACACACTCTTCCCTTTGACAGCACACACTATTACTTTTGACAATGCATACTCTTCCCTTTGACAACACACACTCTTCCCTTTGACTGAACACACTCTTCCCTTTGACAGCACACTCTTCCCTTTGACAACGCACACATTTTTCCTTTGGACAACACACTCTTCCCATTCACAGCACACATTCTTCCCTTTGACAACACTCATGCTTTTCTTTGACAACACTCACTCTTCCCTTTGACAATGCACACTCTTCCCTTTAACAACACCGTCTTCCCATTGACAGCACGCACGCTTCCTTTCGACAACACACTGTCTTCGCTTTGACAACACACACTATTTCGTTTGACAGCACACAGTCTTTCCTTTGACAGCACACTCTTTGCTTTGACAACACACCGTCTTCCGTTTTACAACACCCACTATTCCATTTGACACCACACACTCTTCCCTTTTACAACACCCACTCTTGCCTTTGACAACACACCCTCTTCCCTTATACAACTCCCGCTCTTGCTTTTGACAACACACCCTCTTCGCTTTTACAACACTCACTCTTCCTTTTGACACCACAGACTATTCCCTTATACAACACACACTCTTGCCTTTGACAACGCAAACTCTTCCCTTTGACAGCACACACTATTCCCTTTGACAACACACTCTTGCCTTTGACAACACGCCCTCTTCCCTTTGAAAACACACATTCTTACCTTTGACAACACACACTCTTCCCTTTGACAAGACGCCCTCTTCCCTTTGATAATGCACATTTCCCTTTGGAAATGAACACTCTTCCCTTTGATAACACACACTCTTCGATTTGCCACCACACAATCTTCACTTTTACAACACCCACTCTTGCCTTTGACAACACACACTTCCGTTTGACAGCACACACTCTTCCCTTTGATAAAGCACAATGTTCAATTTGACAACGCACACTCTTCCCTTTGACGGCACAGTCTTCCCTTTGACAACACACACACTCTTCCCTTTGACAACACACACTCTTGCCTTTGACAACCCACACTCTTGCCTTTGACAACACACACTTCCATTTGAAACCACACATTCTTCCCTTTTACAAAACTAACTCTTGCCTTTGACAAAACACACTCTTCCCTTTTACAACACCCACTCTTCCAATTGACACCACACACTCTTCCCTTATACAACACACACTCTTGCCTTTGACAACACACACTCTTCCCTTTGACAGCACACACTATTCCCTTTGACAACACACTCTTGACTATGACAACGCATACTCTTCCCTTTGACAACACATACTCTTCCCTTTGAAAACACACTCTTCCCTTTGACTGAACACACTTCTCCCTTTGACAGCACATTCTTCCCTTTGACAACGCACACATTTTGCCTTTGGACAACACACTCTTCCCATTCACACCACACACTCTTCCCTTTGACAGCACACACTCTTCCCTTCAAAAACACACACTCTTCCCTTTCACAACACAAAAATCTTCCCTTTAACAACACCGTCTTCCCATTTACAGCACGCACTCTTAGCTACGACAACCCACACTCTTCCCTTTGAAAACACACACGCTTCCCTTTGACAACCCACAATCTTCCCTTTGACAACACACACTCTTGCCTTTGATAACACATACTCTTTCCTTAGACAGCACACACTCTTCCCTTTGAAAATGCACACTCTTCCCTTTGACAAAGCACACTCTTAGGTTTTACAACACACACTATTCCATTTGACAAAGCACACTCTTCCCTTTGACAACACACACTCTTGCCTTTGACAACACACACTCTTCCCTTTGACAACACACACTTTTGCCTTTGACAACACACACTCTTCCGTTTGACAGCACACACTCTTCCCTTTGATAAAGCACACTGTTCAATTTGACAACGCGCACTCTTCCCTTTGACGGCACAGTCTTCCCTTTGACAACACACACTCTTCCCTTTGACAACACACACTCTTGCCTTGGACAACACACACTCTTTCCTTTGACAACACACACTTCCATTTGAAACCACACATTCTTCCCTTTTACAAAACCAACTCTTGCTTTTGACAAAACACACTCTTCCCTTTTACAACACCCACTCTTCCAATTGACACCACACACTCTTCCCTTATACAACACACACTCTTGCCTTTGACAACACACACTCTTCCCTTTGACAGCACACACTATTCCCTTTGACAACACACTCTTCCCTTTGACAACACACTCTTGACTTTGACAACACATACTCTTCCCTTTGACAACACATACTCTTCCCTTTGAAAACACATACTCTTCCCTTTGACTGAACACACTCTTCCCTTTGACAGCACACTCTTCCCTTTGATAACGCACATATTTTTCCTTTGGACAACACACTCTTCCCATTCACACCACACACTCTTCCCTTTTACAACACTCATGCTTTTCTTTGACAACACTCACTCTTCCCTTTGACAACACACACTCTTCCCTTTGACAGCACACACTCTTCCCTTCAAAAACACACACTCTTCCCTTTCACAACACAAACTCTTCCCTTGAACAACACCATCTTCCCATTTACAGCAAGCACTCTTAGCTATGACAACCCACACTCTTCCCTTTGAAAACACACACGCTTCCCTTTGACAACCCACAATCTTTGTTTTTACAACACCCACTCTTGCCTTTGACAACACAAGCTCTTCCGTTTGACAGCACACACTCTTCCCTTTGATAAAGCACACTGTTCAATTTCACAACGCACACTCTTCCCTTTGACGGCACAGTCTTCCCTTTGACAACACACACTCTTGCCTTTGACAACACACTCTTCCCTTTGACAACCCACACTCTTCCCTTTGACAACACACACTCTTCCCTTTGACTGAACACACTCTTCCCTTTGACAGCACACACTATTACTTTTGACAATGCATACTCTTCCCTTTGACAACACACACTCTTCCCTTTGACTGAACACACTCTTCCCTTTGACAACACACACTCTTCCCTTTGACTGAACACACTCTTCCCTTTGACAGCACACACTATTACTTTTGACAATGCATACTCTTCCCTTTGACAACACACACTCTTCCCTTTGACTGAACACACTCTTCCCTTTGACAGCACACTCTTCCCTTTGACAACGCACACATTTTTCCTTTGGACAACACACTCTTCCCATTCACAGCACACATTCTTCCCTTTGACAACACTCATGCTTTTCTTTGACAACACTCACTCTTCCCTTTGACAATGCACACTCTTCCCTTTAACAACACCGTCTTCCCATTGACAGCACGCACGCTTCCTTTCGACAACACACTGTCTTCGCTTTGACAACACACACTATTTCGTTTGACAGCACACAGTCTTTCCTTTGACAGCACACTCTTTGCTTTGACAACACACCGTCTTCCGTTTTACAACACCCACTATTCCATTTGACACCACACACTCTTCCCTTTTACAACACCCACTCTTGCCTTTGACAACACACCCTCTTCCCTTATACAACTCCCGCTCTTGCTTTTGACAACACACCCTCTTCGCTTTTACAACACCCACTCTTCCTTTTGACACCACAGACTATTCCCTTATACAACACACACTCTTGCCTTTGACAACGCAAACTCTTCCCTTTGACAGCACACACTATTCCCTTTGACAACACACTCTTGCCTTTGACAACACGCCCTCTTCCCTTTGAAAACACACATTCTTACCTTTGACAACACACACTCTTCCCTTTGACAAGACGCCCTCTTCCCTTTGATAATGCACATTTCCCTTTGGAAATGAACACTCTTCCCTTTGATAACACACACTCTTCGATTTGCCACCACACAATCTTCACTTTTACAACACCCACTCTTGCCTTTGACAACACACACTTCCGTTTGACAGCACACACTCTTCCCTTTGATAAAGCACAATGTTCAATTTGACAACGCACACTCTTCCCTTTGACGGCACAGTCTTCCCTTTGACAACACACACACTCTTCCCTTTGACAACACACACTCTTGCCTTTGACAACCCACACTCTTGCCTTTGACAACACACACTTCCATTTGAAACCACACATTCTTCCCTTTTACAAAACTAACTCTTGCCTTTGACAAAACACACTCTTCCCTTTTACAACACCCACTCTTCCAATTGACACCACACACTCTTCCCTTATACAACACACACTCTTGCCTTTGACAACACACACTCTTCCCTTTGACAGCACACACTATTCCCTTTGACAACACACTCTTGACTATGACAACGCATACTCTTCCCTTTGATAACACACACTCTTCGATTTGCCACCACACAATCTTCACTTTTACAACACCCACTCTTGCCTTTGACAACACACACTTCCGTTTGACAGCACACACTCTTCCCTTTGATAAAGCACAATGTTCAATTTGACAACGCACACTCTTCCCTTTGACGGCACAGTCTTCCCTTTGACAACACACACACTCTTCCCTTTGACAACACACACTCTTGCCTTTGACAACCCACACTCTTGCCTTTGACAACACACACTTCCATTTGAAACCACACATTCTTCCCTTTTACAAAACTAACTCTTGCCTTTGACAAAACACACTCTTCCCTTTTACAACACCCACTCTTCCAATTGACACCACACACTCTTCCCTTATACAACACACACTCTTGCCTTTGACAACACACACTCTTCCCTTTGACAGCACACACTATTCCCTTTGACAACACACTCTTGACTATGACAACGCATACTCTTCCCTTTGACAACACATACTCTTCCCTTTGAAAACACACTCTTCCCTTTGACTGAACACACTTCTCCCTTTGACAGCACATTCTTCCCTTTGACAACGCACACATTTTGCCTTTGGACAACACACTCTTCCCATTCACACCACACACTCTTCCCTTTGACAGCACACACTCTTCCCTTCAAAAACACACACTCTTCCCTTTCACAACACAAAAATCTTCCCTTTAACAACACCGTCTTCCCATTTACAGCACGCACTCTTAGCTACGACAACCCACACTCTTCCCTTTGAAAACACACACGCTTCCCTTTGACAACCCACAATCTTCCCTTTGACAACACACACTCTTGCCTTTGATAACACATACTCTTTCCTTAGACAGCACACACTCTTCCCTTTGAAAATGCACACTCTTCCCTTTGACAAAGCACGCTCTTAGGTTTTACAACACACACTATTCCATTTGACAAAGCACACTCTTCCCTTTGACAACACACACTCTTGCCTTTGACAACACACACTCTTCCCTTTGACAACACACACTTTTGCCTTTGACAACACACACTCTTCCGTTTGACAGCACACACTCTTCCCTTTGATAAAGCACACTGTTCAATTTGACAACGCGCACTCTTCCCTTTGACGGCACAGTCTTCCCTTTGACAACACACACTCTTCCCTTTGACAACACACACTCTTGCCTTTGACAACACACACTCTTTCCTTTGACAACACACACTTCCATTTGAAACCACACATTCTTCCCTTTTACAAAACCAACTCTTGCTTTTGACAAAACACACTCTTCCCTTTTACAACACCCACTCTTCCAATTGACAACACACACTCTTCCCTTATACAACACACACTATTCCCTTTGACAACACACACTCTTCCCTTTGACAACACACTCTTGACTTTGACAACACATACTCTTCCCTTTGACAACACATACTCTTCCCTTTGAAAACACATACTCTTCCCTTTGACTGAACACACTCTTCCCTTTGACAGCACACTCTTCCCTTTGATAACGCACATATTTTTCCTTTGGACAACACACTCTTCCCATTCACACCACACACTCTTCCCTTTTATAACACTCATGCTTTTCTTTGACAACACTCACTCTTCCCTTTGACAACACACACTCTTCCCTTTGACAGCACACACTCTTCCCTTCAAAAACACACACTCTTCCCTTTCACAACACAAACTCTTCCCTTGAACAACACCATCTTCCCATTTACAGCAAGCACTCTTAGCTATGACAACCCACACTCTTCCCTTTGAAAACACACACGCTTCCCTTTGACAACCCACAATCTTTGTTTTTACAACACCCACTCTTGCCTTTGACAACAAAAGCTCTTCCGTTTGACAGCACACACTCTTCCCTTTGATAAAGCACACTGTTCAATTTCACAACGCACACTCTTCCCTTTGACGGCACAGTCTTCCCTTTGACAACACACACTCTTGCCTTTGACAACACACTCTTCCCTTTGACAACCCACACTCTTCCCTTTGACAACACACAATCTTGCCTTTGACAACACACACTCTTTCCTTTGACAACACACACTTCCATTTGACACCACACATTCTTCCCTTTTACAAAACCCACTCTTGCCTTTGACAACACACCCTCTTCCCTTTTATAACACCCACTCTTCCCTTTGACAACACACAGTCTTCCCTTTGACTGAACACACTCTTCCCTTTGACAGCACACACTATTACTTTTGACAATGCATACTCTTCCCTTTGACAACACACACTCTTCCCTTTGACTGAACACACTCTTCCCTTTGACAACACACTCTTCCCTTTGACAGCACACACTATTACTTTTGACAATGCATACTCTTCCCTTTGACAACACACACTCTTCCCTTTGACTGAACACACTCTTCCCTTTGACAGCACACTCTTCCCTTTGACAACGCACACTGTTCAATTTGACAACGCACACTCTTCCCTTTGACGGCACAGTCTTCCCTTTGACAACACACAGTCTTCCCTTTGACAACACACACTCTTGCCTTTGACAACACACACTCTTTCCTTTGACAACACACACTTCCATTTTAAACCACACATTCTTCCCTTTTACAAAACCAACTCTTGCCTTTGACAAAACACACTCTTCCCTTTTACAACACCCACTCTTCCAATTGACACCACACACTCTTCCTTTATACAACACACACTCTTGCCTTTGACAACACACACTCTTCCCTTTGACAGCACACACTATTCCCTTTGACAACACACTCTTCCCTTTGACAACACACTCTTGACTTTGACAACGCATACTCTTCCCTTTGACAACACATACTCTTCCCTTTGAAAACACATACTCTTCCCTTTGACTGAACACACTCTTCCCTTTGACAGCATACTCTTCCCTTTGACAACGCATATATTTTTCCCTTGGACAACACACTCTTCCCATTCACACTACACACTCTTCCCTTTTACAACACTCATGCTTTTCTTTGACAACACTCAATCTTCCCTTTGACAACACACACTCTTCCCTTTGACAGCACACACTCTTCCCTTCATAAACACACACTCTTCCCTTTCACAACACAAACTCTTCCCTTTAACAACACCGTCTTCCCATTTACAGCACGCACTCTTAGCTATGACAACCCACACTCTTCCCTTTGAAAACACACACGCTTCCCTTTGACAACCCACAATCTTTGTTTTTACAACACCCACTCTTGCCTTTGACAACACAAGCTCTTCCGTTTGACAGCACACACTCTTCCCTTTGATAAAGCACACTGTTCAATTTCACAACGCACACTCTTCCCTTTGACGGCACAGTCTTCCCTTTGACAACACACACTCTTGCCTTTGACAACACACTCTTCCCTTTGACAACCCACACTCTTCCCTTTGACAACACACAATCTTGCCTTTGACAACACACACTCTTTCCTTTGACAACACACACTTCCATTTGACACCACACATTCTTCCCTTTTACAAAACCCACTCTTGCCTTTGACAACACACCCTCTTACCTTTTATAACACCCACTCTTCCCTTTGACAACACACACTCTTCCCTTTGACTGAACACACTCTTCCCTTTGACAGCACACATTATTAATTTTGACAATGCATACTCTTCCCTTTGACAACACACACTCTTCCCTTTGACTGAACACACTCTTCCCTTTGACAGCACACACTATTACTTTTGACAATGCATACTCTTCCCTTTGACAACACACACTCTTCCCTTTGACTGAACACACTCTTCCCTTTGACAGCACACTCATCCCTTTGACAACGCACACATTTTTCCTTTGGACAACACACTCTTCCCATTCACAGCACACATTCTTCCCTTTGACAACACTCATGCTTTTCTTTGACAACACTCACTCTTCCCTTTGACAACACACACTCTTCCGTTTGACAGCACACACTCTTCCCTTTGATAAAGCACACTGTTCAATTTCACAACGCACACTCTTCCCTTTGACGGCACAGTCTTCCCTTTGACAACACACACTCTTGCCTTTGACAACACACTCTTCCCTTTGACAACCCACACTCTTTCCTTTGACAACACACACTTCCATTTGACACCACACATTCTTCCCTTTTACAAAACCCACTCTTGCCTTTGACAACACACCCTCTTCCCTTTTATAACACCCACTCTTCCCTTTGACAACACACACTCTTCCCTTTGACTGAACACACTCTTCCCTTTGACAGCACACACTATTACTTTTGACAATGCATACTCTTCCCTTTGACAACACACACTCTTCCCTTTGACTGAACACACTCTTCCCTTTGACACCACACACTCTTCCCTTTGACCTAACACACTCTTCCCTTTGACAGCACACACTATTACTTTTGACAATGCATACTCTTCCCTTTGACAACACACACTCTTCCCTTTGACTGAACACACTCTTCCCTTTGACATCACACTCTTCCCTTTGACAACGCACACATTTTTCCTTTGGACAACACACTCTTCCCATTCACAGCACACATTCTTCCCTTTGAAAACACTCATGCTTTTCTTTGACAACACTCACTCTTCCCTTTGACAGCACACAGTCTTCCCTTCAACAACACACACTCCTCCCTTTGACAATGCACACTCTTCCCTTTAACAACACCGTCTTCCCATTCACAGCACGCACGCTTCCTTTCGACAACACACTGTCTTCGCTTTGACAACACACACTATTTCGTTTTACAGCACACAGTCTTTCCTTTGACAGCACACTCTTTGCTTTGACGACACACCGTCTTCCGTTTTACAACACCCACTATTCCATTTGACACCACACACTCTTCCCTTTTACAACACCCACTCTTGCCTTTGACAACACACCCTCTTCCCTTATACAACTCCCGCTCTTGCTTTTGACAACACACCCTCTTCTCTTTTACAACACCCACTCTTCCGTTTGACACCACAGACTATTCCCTTATACAACACACACTCTTGCCTTTGACAACGCACACTCTTCCCTTTGACAGCACACACTATTCCCTTTGACAACACACTCTTGCCTTCGACAGCACACACTATTACTTTTGACAATGCATACTCTTCCCTTTGACAACACACACTCTTCCCTTTGACAGCACACACTATTCCCTTTGACAACACACTCTTCCCTTTGACTGAACACACTCTTCCTTTTGACAGCACACACTATTACTTTTGACAATGCATACTCTTCCCTTTGACAACACACACTCTTACCTTTGACTGAACACACTCTTCCCTTTGACAGCACACTCTTCCCTTTGACAACGCACACATTTTTCCTTTGGACAACACACTCTTCCCATTCACAGCACACATTCTTCCCTTTGACAACAATCATGCTTTTCTTTGACAACACTCACTCTTCCCTTTGACAACACACACTCTTCCCTTTGACAGCACACACTCTTCCCTTCAAAAACACACACTCTTCCCTTTCACAACACAAACTCTTCCCTTTAACAACACCGTCTTCCCATTTACAGCACGCACTCTTAGCTATGACAACCCACACTCTTCCCTTTGAAAACACACACGCTTCCCTTTGACAACCCACAATCTTTGTTTTTACAACACCCACTCTTGCCTTTGACAACACAAGCTCTTCCGTTTGACAGCACACACTCTTCCCTTTGATAAAGCACACTGTTCAATTTCACAACGCACACTCTTCCCTTTGATGGCACAGTCTTCCCTTTGACAACACACACTCTTGCCTTTGACAACACACTCTTCCCTTTGACAACCCACACTTCCATTTGACACCACACATTCTTCCCTTTTACAAAACCCACTCTTGCCTTTGACAACATACCCTCTTCCCTTTTATAACACCCACTCTTCCCTTTGACAACACACACTCTTCCCTTTGACTGAACACACTTCTCCCTTTGACAGCACATTCTTCCCTTTGACAACGCACACATTTTGCCTTTGGACAACACACTCTTCCCATTCACACCACACACTCTTCCCTTTTACAACACTCATGCTTTTCTTTCACAACACTCACTCTTCCCTTTGACAACACACACTCTTCCCTTTGACAGCACACATGCTTCCCTTCAAAAACACACACTCTTCCCTTTCACAACACAAAAGTCTTCCCTTTAACAACACCGTCTTCCCATTTACAGCACGCACTCTTAGCTACGACAACCCACACTCTTCCCTTTGAAAACACACACGCTTCCCTTTGACAACCCACAATCTTCCCTTTGACAACACACACTCTTGCCTTTGATAACACATACTCTTTCCTTAGACAGCACACACTCTTCCCTTTGAAAATGCACACTCTTCCCTTTGACAAAGCACACTCTTAGGTTTTACAACACACACTATTCCATTTGACAAAGCACACTCTTCCCTTTGACAACACACACTCTTGCCTTTGACAACACACACTCTTCCCTTTGACAACACACACTTTTGCCTTTGACAACACACACTCTTCCGTTTGACAGCACACACTCTTCCCTTTGATAAAGCACACTGTTCAATTTGACAACGCGCACTCTTCCCTTTGACGGCACAGTCTTCCCTTTGACAACACACACTCTTCCCTTTGACAACACACACTCTTGCCTTTGACAACACACACTCTTTCCTTTGACAACACACACTTCCATTTGAAACCACACATTCTTCCCTTTTACAAAACCAACTCTTGCCTTTGACAAAACACACTCTTCCCTTTTACAACACCCACTCTTCCAATTGACACCACACACTCCTCCCTTATACAACACACACTCTTGCCTTTGACAACACACACTCTTCCCTTTGACAGCACACACTATTCCCTTTGACAACACACTCATCCCTTTGACAACGCACACATTTTTCCTTTGGACAACACACTCTTCCCATTCACAGCACACATTCTTCCCTTTGACAACACTCATGCTTTTCTTTGACAACACTCACTCTTCCCTTTGACAACACACACTCTTCCGTTTGACAGCACACACTCTTCCCTTTGATAAAGCACACTGTTCAATTTCACAACGCACACTCTTCCCTTTGACGGCACAGTCTTCCCTTTGACAACACACACTCTTGCCTTTGACAACACACTCTTCCCTTTGACAACCCACACTCTTTCCTTTGACAACACACACTTCCATTTGACACCACACATTCTTCCCTTTTACAAAACCCACTCTTGCCTTTGACAACACACCCTCTTCCCTTTTATAACACCCACTCTTCCCTTTGACAACACACACTCTTCCCTTTGACTGAACACACTCTTCCCTTTGACAGCACACACTATTACTTTTGACAATGCATACTCTTCCCTTTGACAACACACACTCTTCCCTTTGACTGAACACACTCTTCCCTTTGACACCACACACTCTTCCCTTTGACCTAACACACTCTTCCCTTTGACAGCACACACTATTACTTTTGACAATGCATACTCTTCCCTTTGACAACACACACTCTTCCCTTTGACTGAACACACTCTTCCCTTTGACATCACACTCTTCCCTTTGACAACGCACACATTTTTCCTTTGGACAACACACTCTTCCCATTCACAGCACACATTCTTCCCTTTGAAAACACTCATGCTTTTCTTTGACAACACTCACTCTTCCCTTTGACAGCACACAGTCTTCCCTTCAACAACACACACTCCTCCCTTTGACAATGCACACTCTTCCCTTTAACAACACCGTCTTCCCATTCACAGCACGCACGCTTCCTTTCGACAACACACTGTCTTCGCTTTGACAACACACACTATTTCGTTTTACAGCACACAGTCTTTCCTTTGACAGCACACTCTTTGCTTTGACGACACACCGTCTTCCGTTTTACAACACCCACTATTCCATTTGACACCACACACTCTTCCCTTTTACAACACCCACTCTTGCCTTTGACAACACACCCTCTTCCCTTATACAACTCCCGCTCTTGCTTTTGACAACACACCCTCTTCTCTTTTACAACACCCACTCTTCCGTTTGACACCACAGACTATTCCCTTATACAACACACACTCTTGCCTTTGACAACGCACACTCTTCCCTTTGACAGCACACACTATTCCCTTTGACAACACACTCTTGCCTTCGACAGCACACACTATTACTTTTGACAATGCATACTCTTCCCTTTGACAACACACACTCTTCCCTTTGACAGCACACACTATTCCCTTTGACAACACACTCTTCCCTTTGACTGAACACACTCTTCCTTTTGACAGCACACACTATTACTTTTGACAATGCATACTCTTCCCTTTGACAACACACACTCTTACCTTTGACTGAACACACTCTTCCCTTTGACAGCACACTCTTCCCTTTGACAACGCACACATTTTTCCTTTGGACAACACACTCTTCCCATTCACAGCACACATTCTTCCCTTTGACAACAATCATGCTTTTCTTTGACAACACTCACTCTTCCCTTTGACAACACACACTCTTCCCTTTGACAGCACACACTCTTCCCTTCAAAAACACACACTCTTCCCTTTCACAACACAAACTCTTCCCTTTAACAACACCGTCTTCCCATTTACAGCACGCACTCTTAGCTATGACAACCCACACTCTTCCCTTTGAAAACACACACGCTTCCCTTTGACAACCCACAATCTTTGTTTTTACAACACCCACTCTTGCCTTTGACAACACAAGCTCTTCCGTTTGACAGCACACACTCTTCCCTTTGATAAAGCACACTGTTCAATTTCACAACGCACACTCTTCCCTTTGATGGCACAGTCTTCCCTTTGACAACACACACTCTTGCCTTTGACAACACACTCTTCCCTTTGACAACCCACACTTCCATTTGACACCACACATTCTTCCCTTTTACAAAACCCACTCTTGCCTTTGACAACATACCCTCTTCCCTTTTATAACACCCACTCTTCCCTTTGACAACACACACTCTTCCCTTTGACTGAACACACTTCTCCCTTTGACAGCACATTCTTCCCTTTGACAACGCACACATTTTGCCTTTGGACAACACACTCTTCCCATTCACACCACACACTCTTCCCTTTTACAACACTCATGCTTTTCTTTCACAACACTCACTCTTCCCTTTGACAACACACACTCTTCCCTTTGACAGCACACATGCTTCCCTTCAAAAACACACACTCTTCCCTTTCACAACACAAAAGTCTTCCCTTTAACAACACCGTCTTCCCATTTACAGCACGCACTCTTAGCTACGACAACCCACACTCTTCCCTTTGAAAACACACACGCTTCCCTTTGACAACCCACAATCTTCCCTTTGACAACACACACTCTTGCCTTTGATAACACATACTCTTTCCTTAGACAGCACACACTCTTCCCTTTGAAAATGCACACTCTTCCCTTTGACAAAGCACACTCTTAGGTTTTACAACACACACTATTCCATTTGACAAAGCACACTCTTCCCTTTGACAACACACACTCTTGCCTTTGACAACACACACTCTTCCCTTTGACAACACACACTTTTGCCTTTGACAACACACACTCTTCCGTTTGACAGCACACACTCTTCCCTTTGATAAAGCACACTGTTCAATTTGACAACGCGCACTCTTCCCTTTGACGGCACAGTCTTCCCTTTGACAACACACACTCTTCCCTTTGACAACACACACTCTTGCCTTTGACAACACACACTCTTTCCTTTGACAACACACACTTCCATTTGAAACCACACATTCTTCCCTTTTACAAAACCAACTCTTGCCTTTGACAAAACACACTCTTCCCTTTTACAACACCCACTCTTCCAATTGACACCACACACTCCTCCCTTATACAACACACACTCTTGCCTTTGACAACACACACTCTTCCCTTTGACAGCACACACTATTCCCTTTGACAACACACTCTTCCCTTTGACAACACACTCTTGACTTTGACAACACATACTCTTCCCTTTGACAACACATACTCTTCCCTTTGAAAACACATACTCTTCCCTTTGACTGAACACACTCTTCCCTTTGACATCACACTCTTCCCTTTGACAACGCACACATTTTTCCTTTGGACAACACACTCTTCCCATTCACAGCACACATTCTTCCCTTTGAAAACACTCATGCTTTTCTTTGACAACACTCACTCTTCCCTTTGACAGCACACAGTCTTCCCTTCAACAACACACACTCCTCCCTTTGACAATGCACACTCTTCCCTTTAACAACACCGTCTTCCCATTGACAGCACGCACGCTTCCTTTCGACAACACACTGTCTTCGCTTTGACAACACACACTATTTCGTTTGACAGCACACAGTCTTTCCTTTGACAGCACACTCTTTGCTTTGACGACACACCGTCTTCCGTTTTACAACACCCACTATTCCATTTGACACCACACACTCTTCCCTTTTACAACACCCACTCTTGCCTTTGACAACACACCCTCTTCCCTTATACAACTCCCGCTCTTGCTTTTGACAACACACCCTCTTCTCTTTTACAACACCCACTCTTCCGTTTGACACCACAGACTATTCCCTTATACAACACACACTCTTGCCTTTGACAACGCACACTCTTCCCTTTGACAGCACACACTATTCCCTTTGACAACACACTCTTGCCTTCGACAGCACACACTATTACTTTTGACAATGCATACTCTTCCCTTTGACAACACACACTCTTCCCTTTGACAGCACACACTATTCCCTTTGACAACACACTCTTCCCTTTGACTGAACACACTCTTCCTTTTGACAGCACACACTATTACTTTTGACAATGCATACTCTTCCCTTTGACAACACACACTCTTACCTTTGACTGAACACACTCTTCCCTTTGACAGCACACTCTTCCCTTTGACAACGCACACATTTTTCCTTTGGACAACACACTCTTCCCATTCACAGCACACATTCTTCCCTTTGACAACAATCATGCTTTTCTTTGACAACACTCACTCTTCCCTTTGACAACACACACTCTTCCCTTTGACAGCACACACTCTTCCCTTCAAAAACACACACTCTTCCCTTTCACAACACAAACTCTTCCCTTTAACAACACCGTCTTCCCATTTACAGCACGCACTCTTAGCTATGACAACCCACACTCTTCCCTTTGAAAACACACACGCTTCCCTTTGACAACCCACAATCTTTGTTTTTACAACACCCACTCTTGCCTTTGACAACACAAGCTCTTCCGTTTGACAGCACACACTCTTCCCTTTGATAAAGCACACTGTTCAATTTCACAACGCACACTCTTCCCTTTGATGGCACAGTCTTCCCTTTGACAACACACACTCTTGCCTTTGACAACACACTCTTCCCTTTGACAACCCACACTTCCATTTGACACCACACATTCTTCCCTTTTACAAAACCCACTCTTGCCTTTGACAACATACCCTCTTCCCTTTTATAACACCCACTCTTCCCTTTGACAACACACACTCTTCCCTTTGACTGAACACACTTCTCCCTTTGACAGCACATTCTTCCCTTTGACAACGCACACATTTTGCCTTTGGACAACACACTCTTCCCATTCACACCACACACTCTTCCCTTTTACAACACTCATGCTTTTCTTTCACAACACTCACTCTTCCCTTTGACAACACACACTCTTCCCTTTGACAGCACACACTCTTCCCTTCAAAAACACACACTCTTCCCTTTCACAACACAAAAATCTTCCCTTTAACAACACCGTCTTCCCATTTACAGCACGCACTCTTAGCTACGACAACCCACACTCTTCCCTTTGAAAACACACACGCTTCCCTTTGACAACCCACAATCTTCCCTTTGACAACACACACTCTTGCCTTTGATAACACATACTCTTTCCTTAGACAGCACACACTCTTCCCTTTGAAAATGCACACTCTTCCCTTTGACAAAGCACACTCTTAGGTTTTACAACACACACTATTCCATTTGACAAAGCACACTCTTCCCTTTGACAACACACACTCTTGCCTTTGACAACACACACTCTTCCCTTTGACAACACACACTTTTGCCTTTGACAACACACACTCTTCCGTTTGACAGCACACACTCTTCCCTTTGATAAAGCACACTGTTCAATTTGACAACGCGCACTCTTCCCTTTGACGGCACAGTCTTCCCTTTGACAACACACACTCTTCCCTTTGACAACACACACTCGACAACACACACTCTTTCCTTTGACAACACACACTTCCATTTGAAACCACACATTCTTCCCTTTTACAAAACCAACTCTTGCCTTTGACAAAACACACTCTTCCCTTTTACAACACCCACTCTTCCAATTGACACCACACACTCCTCCCTTATACAACACACACTCTTGCCTTTGACAACACACACTCTTCCCTTTGACAGCACACACTATTCCCTTTGACAACACACTCTTCCCTTTGACAACACACTCTTGACTTTGACAACACATACTCTTCCCTTTGACAACACATACTCTTCCCTTTGAAAACACATACTCTTCCCTTTGACTGAACACACTCTTCCCTTTGACAGCACACTCTTCCCTTTGATAACGCACATATTTTTCCTTTGGACAACACACTCTTCCCATTCACACCACACACTCTTCCCTTTTACAACACTCATGCTTTTCTTTGACAACACTCACTCTTCCCTTTGACAACACACACTCTTCCCTTTGACAGCACACACTCTTCCCTTCAAAAACACACACTCTTCCCTTTCACAACACAAACTCTTCCCTTGAACAACACCATCTTCCCATTTACAGCAAGCACTCTTAGCTATGACAACCCACACTCTTCCCTTTGAAAACACACAGGCTTCCCTTTGACAACCCACAATCTTTGTTTGTACAACACCCACTCTTGCCTTTGACAACACAAGCTCTTCCGTTTGACAGCACACACTCTTCCCTTTGATAAAGCACACTGTTCAATTTCACAACGCACACTCTTCCCTTTGACGGCACAGTCTTCCCTTTGACAACACACACTCTTGCCTTTGACAACACACTCTTCCCTTTGACAACCCACACTCTTCCCTTTGACAACACACAATCTTGCCTTTGACAACACACACTCTTTCCTTTGACAACACACACTTCCATTTGACACCACACATTCTTCCCTTTTACAAAACCCACTCTTGCCTTTGACAACACACCCTCTTCCCTTTTATAACACCCACTCTTCCCTTTGACAACACACAGTCTTCCCTTTGACTGAACACACTCTTCCCTTTGACAGCACACACTATTACTTTTGACAATTTATACTCTTCCCTTTGACAACACACACTCTTCCCTTTGACTGAACACACTCTTCCCTTTGACACCACACACTCTTCCCTTTGACCTAACACACTCTTCCCTTTGACAGCACACACTATTACTTTTGACAATGCATACTCTTCCCTTTGACAACACACACTCTTCCCTTTGACTGAACACACTCTTCCCTTTGACATCACACTCTTCCCTTTGACAACGCACACATTTTTCCTTTGGACAACACACTCTTCCCATTCACAGCACACATTCTTCCCTTTGAAAACACTCATGCTTTTCTTTGACAACATTCACTCTTCCCTTTGACAGCACACAGTCTTCCCTTCAACAACACACACTCCTCCCTTTGACAATGCACACTCTTCCCTTTAACAACACCGTCTTCCCATTGACAGCACGCACGCTTCCTTTCGACAACACACTGTCTTCGCTTTGACAACACACACTATTTCGTTTGACAGCACACAGTCTTTCCTTTGACAGCACACTCTTTGCTTTGACGACACACCGTCTTCCGTTTTACAACACCCACTATTCCATTTGACACCACACACTCTTCCCTTTTACAACACCCACTCTTGCCTTTGACAACACACCCTCTTCCCTTATACAACTCCCGCTCTTGCTTTTGACAACACACCCTCTTCTCTTTTACAACACCCACTCTTCCGTTTGACACCACAGACTATTCCCTTATACAACACACACTCTTGCCTTTGACAACGCACACTCTTCCCTTTGACAGCACACACTATTCCCTTTGACAACACACTCTTGTCTTCGACAGCACACACTATTACTTTTGACAATGCATACTCTTCCCTTTGACAACACACACTCTTCCCTTTGACAGCACACACTATTACCTTTGACAACACACTCTTCCCTTTGACTGAACACACTCTTCCTTTTGACAGCACACACTATTACTTTTGACAATGCATACTCTTCCCTTTGACAACACACACTCTTACCTTTGACTGAACACACTCTTCCCTTTGACAGCACACTCTTCCCTTTGACAACGCACACATTTTTCCTTTGGACAACACACTCTTCCCATTCACAGCACACATTCTTCCCTTTGACAACAATCATGCTTTTCTTTGACAACACTCACTCTTCCCTTTGACAACACACACTCTTCCCTTTGACAGCACACACTCTTCCCTTCAAAAACACACACTCTTCCCTTTCACAACACAAACTCTTCCCTTTAACAACACCGTCTTCCCATTTACAGCACGCACTCTTAGCTATGACAACCCACACTCTTCCCTTTGAAAACACACACGCTTCCCTTTGACAACCCACAATCTTTGTTTTTACAACACCCACTCTTGCCTTTGACAACACAAGCTCTTCCGTTTGACAGCACACACTCTTCCCTTTGATAAAGCACACTGTTCAATTTCACAACGCACACTCTTCCCTTTGATGGCACAGTCTTCCCTTTGACAACACACACTCTTGCCTTTGACAACACACTCTTCCCTTTGACAACCCACACTTCCATTTGACACCACACATTCTTCCCTTTTACAAAACCCACTCTTGCCTTTGACAACATACCCTCTTCCCTTTTATAACACCCACTCTTCCCTTTGACAACACACACTCTTCCCTTTGACTGAACACACTTCTCCCTTTGACAGCACATTCTTCCCTTTGACAACGCACACATTTTGCCTTTGGACAACACACTCTTCCCATTCACACCACACACTCTTCCCTTTTACAACACTCATGCTTTTCTTTCACAACACTCACTCTTCCCTTTGACAACACACACTCTTCCCTTTGACAGCACACACTCTTCCCTTCAAAAACACACACTCTTCCCTTTCACAACACAAAAATCTTCCCTTTAACAACACCGTCTTCCCATTTACAGCACGCACTCTTAGCTACGACAACCCACACTCTTCCCTTTGAAAACACACACGCTTCCCTTTGACAACCCACAATCTTCCCTTTGACAACACACACTCTTGCCTTTGATAACACATACTCTTTCCTTAGACAGCACACACTCTTCCCTTTGAAAATGCACACTCTTCCCTTTGACAAAGCACACTCTTAGGTTTTACAACACACACTATTCCATTTGACAAAGCACACTCTTCCCTTTGACAACACACACTCTTGCCTTTGACAACACACACTCTTCCCTTTGACAACACACACTTTTGCCTTTGACAACACACACTCTTCCGTTTGACAGCACACACTCTTCCCTTTGATAAAGCACACTGTTCAATTTGACAACGCGCACTCTTCCCTTTGACGGCACAGTCTTCCCTTTGACAACACACACTCTTCCCTTTGACAACACACACTCTTGCCTTTGACAACACACACTCTTTCCTTTGACAACACACACTTCCATTTGAAACCACACATTCTTCCCTTTTACAAAACCAACTCTTGCCTTTGACAAAACACACTCTTCCCTTTTACAACACCCACTCTTCCAATTGACATCACACACTCCTCCCTTATACAACACACACTCTTGCCTTTGACAACACACACTCTTCCCTTTGACAGCACACACTATTCCCTTTGACAACACACTCTTCCCTTTGACAACACACTCTTGACTTTGACAACACATACTCTTCCCTTTGACAACACATACTCTTCCCTTTGAAAACACATACTCTTCCCTTTGACTGAACACACTCTTCCCTTTGACAGCACACTCTTCCCTTTGATAACGCACATATTTTTCCTTTGGACAACACACTCTTCCCATTCACACCACACACTCTTCCCTTTTACAACACTCATGCTTTTCTTTGACAACACTCACTCTTCCCTTTGACAACACACACTCTTCCCTTTGACAGCACACACTCTTCCCTTCAAAAACACACACTCTTCCCTTTCACAACACAAACTCTTCCCTTTAACAACACCATCTTCCCATTTACAGCAAGCACTCTTAGCTATGACAACCCACACTCTTCCCTTTGAAAACACACAGGCTTCCCTTTGACAACCCACAATCTTTGTTTTTACAACACCCACTCTTGCCTTTGACAACACAAGCTCTTCCGTTTGACAGCACACACTCTTCCCTTTGATAAAGCACACTGTTCAATTTCACAACGCACACTCTTCCCTTTGACGGCACAGTCTTCCCTTTGACAACACACACTCTTGCCTTTGACAACACACTCTTCCCTTTGACAACCCACACTGTTCCCTTTGACAACACACAATCTTGCCTTTGACAACACACACTCTTTCCTTTGACAACACACACTTCCATTTGACACCACACATTCTTCCCTTTTACAAAACCCACTCTTGCCTTTGACAACACACCCTCTTCCCTTTTATAACACCCACTCTTCCCTTTGACAACACACAGTCTTCCCTTTGACTGAACACACTCTTCCCTTTGACAACACACACTATTACTTTTGACAATTTATACTCTTCCCTTTGACAACACACACTCTTCCCTTTGACTGAACACACTCTTCCCTTTGACAACACACTCTTCCCTTTGACAGCACACACTATTACTTTTGACAATGCATACTCTTCCCTTTGACAACACACACTCTTCCCTTTGACTGAACACACTCTTCCCTTTGACAGCACACTCTTCCCTTTGACAACGCACACTGTTCAATTTGACAACGCACACTCTTCCCTTTGACGGCACAGTCTTCCCTTTGACAACACACACTCTTTCCTTTGACAACACACACTCTTGCCTTTGACAACACACACTCTTTCCTTTGACAACACACACTTCCATTTTAAACCACACATTCTTCCCTTTTACAAAACCAACTCTTGCCTTTGACAAAACACACTCTTCCCTTTTACAACACCCACTCTTCCAATTGACACCACACACTCTTCCTTTATACAAAACACACTCTTGCCTTTGACAACACACACTCTTCCCTTTGACAGCACACACTATTCCCTTTGACAACACACTCTTCCCTTTGACAACACACTCTTGACTTTGACAACGCATACTCTTCCCTTTGACAACACATACTCTTCCCTTTGAAAACACATACTCTTCCCTTTGACTGAACTCACTCTTCCCTTTGACAGCATACTCTTCCCTTTGACAACGCACATATTTTTCCCTTGGACAACACACTCTTCCCATTCACACTACACACTCTTCCCTTTTACAACACTCATGCTTTTCTTTGACAACACTCAATCTTCCCTTTGACAACACACACTCTTCCCTTTGACAGCACACACTCTTCCCTTCATAAACACACACTCTTCCCTTTCACAACACAAACTCTTCCCTTTAACAACACCGTCTTCCCATTTACAGCACGCACTCTTAGCTATGACAACCCACACTCTTCCCTTTGAAAACACACACGCTTCCCTTTGACAACCCACAATCTTTGTTTTTACAACACCCACTCTTGCCTTTGACAACACAAGCTCTTCCGTTTGACAGCACACACTCTTCCCTTTAATAAAGCACACTGTTCAATTTCACAACGCACACTCTTCACTTTGACGGCACAGTCTTCCCTTTGACAACACACACTCTTGCCTTTGACAACACACTCTTCCCTTTGACAACCCACACTCTTCCCTTTGACAACACACAATCTTGCCTTTGACAACACACACTCTTTCCTTTGACAACACACACTTCCATTTGACACCACACATTCTTCCCTTTTACAAAACCCACTCTTGCCTTTGACAACACACCCTCTTCCCTTTTATAACACCCACTCTTCCCTTTGACAACACACAGTCTTCCCTTTGACTGAACACACTCTTCCCTTTGACAGCACACTCATCCCTTTGACTGAACACACTCTTCCCTTTGACTGAACACACTCTTCCCTTTGACAGCACACACTATTACTTTTGACAATGCATACTCTTCCCTTTGACAACACACACTCTTCCCTTTGACTGAACACACTCTTCCCTTTGACAGCACACACTATTACTTTTGACAATGCATACTCTTCCCTTTGACAACACACACTCTTCCCTTTGACTGAACACACTCTTCCCTTTGACAGCACACTCATCCCTTTGACAACGCACACATTTTTCCTTTGGACAACACACTCTTCCCATTCACAGCACACATTCTTCCCTTTGACAACACTCATGCTTTTCTTTGACAACACTCACTCTTCCCTTTGACAACACACACTCTTCCGTTTGACACACACTCTTCCCTTTGATAAAGCACACTGTTCAATTTCACAACGCACACTCTTCCCTTTGACGGCACAGTCTTCCCTTTGACAACACACACTCTTGCCTTTGACAACACACTCTTCCCTTTGACAACCCACACTCTTTCCTTTGACAACACACACTTCCATTTGACACCACACATTCTTCCCTTTTACAAAACCCACTCTTGCCTTTGACAACACACCCTCTTCCCTTTTATAACACCCACTCTTCCCTTTGACAACACACACTCTTCCCTTTGACTGAACACACTCTTCCCTTTGACAGCACACACTATTACTTTTGACAATGCATACTCTTCCCTTTGACAACACACACTCTTCCCTTTGACTGAACACACTCTTCCCTTTGACACCACACACTCTTCCCTTTGACCTAACACACTCTTCCCTTTGACAGCACACACTATTACTTTTGACAATGCATACTCTTCCCTTTGACAACACACACTCTTCCCTTTGACTGAACACACTCTTCCCTTTGACAGCACACTCTTCCCTTTGACAACGCACACATTTTTCCTTTGGACAACACACTCTTCCCATTCACAGCACACATTCTTCCCTTTGAAAACACTCATGCTTTTCTTTGACAACACTCACTCTTCCCTTTGACAGCACACAGTCTTCCCTTCAACAACACACACTCCTCCCTTTGACAATGCACACTCTTCCCTTTAACAACACCGTCTTCCCATTGACAGCACGCACGCTTCCTTTCGACAACACACTGTCTTCGCTTTGACAACACACACTATTTCGTTTTACAGCACACAGTCTTTCCTTTGACAGCACACTCTTTGCTTTGACGACACACCGTCTTCCGTTTTACAACACCCACTATTCCATTTGACACCACACACTCTTCCCTTTTACAACACCCACTCTTGCCTTTGACAACACACCCTCTTCCCTTATACAACTCCCGCTCTTGCTTTTGACAACACACCCTCTTCTCTTTTACAACACCCACTCTTCCGTTTGACACCACAGACTATTCCCTTATACAACACACACTCTTGCCTTTGACAACGCACACTCTTCCCTTTGACAGCACACACTATTCCCTTTGACAACACACTCTTGCCTTCGACAGCACACACTATTACTTTTGACAATGCATACTCTTCCCTTTGACAACACAGACTCTTCCCTTTGACAGCACACACTATTCCCTTTGACAACACACTCTTCCCTTTGACTGAACACACTCTTCCTTTTGACAGCACACACTATTACTTTTGACAATGCATACTCTTCCCTTTGACAACACACACTCTTACCTTTGACTGAACACACTCTTCCCTTTGACAGCACACTCTTCCCTTTGACAACGCACACATTTTTCCTTTGGACAACACACTCTTCCCATTCACAGCACACATTCTTCCCTTTGACAACAATCATGCTTTTCTTTGACAACACTCACTCTTCCCTTTGACAACACACACTCTTCCCTTTGACAGCACACACTCTTCCCTTCAAAAACACACACTCTTCCCTTTCACAACACAAACTCTTCCCTTTAACAACACCGTCTTCCCATTTACAGCACGCACTCTTAGCTATGACAACCCACACTCTTCCCTTTGAAAACACACACGCTTCCCTTTGACAACCCACAATCTTTGTTTTTACAACACCCACTCTTGCCTTTGACAACACAAGCTCTTCCGTTTGACAGCACACACTCTTCCCTTTGATAAAGCACACTGTTCAATTTCACAACGCACACTCTTCCCTTTGATGGCACAGTCTTCCCTTTGACAACACACACTCTTGCCTTTGACAACACACTCTTCCCTTTGACAACCCACACTTCCATTTGACACCACACATTCTTCCCTTTTACAAAACCCACTCTTGCCTTTGACAACATACCCTCTTCCCTTTTATAACACCCACTCTTCCCTTTGACAACACACACTCTTCCCTTTGACTGAACACACTTCTCCCTTTGACAGCACATTCTTCCCTTTGACAACGCACACATTTTGCCTTTGGACAACACACTCTTCCCATTCAAACCACACACTCTTCCCTTTTACAACACTCATGCTTTTCTTTCACAACACTCACTCTTCCCTTTGACAACACACACTCTTCCCTTTGACAGCACACATGCTTCCCTTCAAAAACACACACTCTTCCCTTTCACAACACAAAAGTCTTCCCTTTAACAACACCGTCTTCCCATTTACAGCACGCACTCTTAGCTACGACAACCCACACTCTTCCCTTTGAAAACACACACGCTTCCCTTTGACAACCCACAATCTTCCCTTTGACAACACACACTCTTGCCTTTGATAACACATACTCTTTCCTTAGACAGCACACACTCTTCCCTTTGAAAATGCACACTCTTCCCTTTGACAAAGCACACTCTTAGGTTTTACAACACACACTATTCCATTTGACAAAGCACACTCTTCCCTTTGACAACACACACTCTTGCCTTTGACAACACACACTCTTCCCTTTGACAACACACACTTTTGCCTTTGACAACACACACTCTTCCGTTTGACAGCACACACTCTTCCCTTTGATAAAGCACACTGTTCAATTTGACAACGCGCACTCTTCCCTTTGACGGCACAGTCTTCCCTTTGACAACACACACTCTTCCCTTTGACAACACACACTCTTGCCTTTGACAACACACACTATTTCCTTTGACAACACACACTTCCATTTGAAACCACACATTCTTCCCTTTTACAAAACCAACTCTTGCTTTTGACAAAACACACTCTTCCCTTTTACAACACGCACTCTTCCAATTGACACCACACACTCCTCCCTTATACAACACACACTCTTGCCTTTGACAACACACACTCTTCCCTTTGACAGCACACACTATTCCCTTTGACAACACACTCTTCCCTTTGACAACACACTCTTGACTTTGACAACACATACTCTTCCCTTTGACAACACATACTCTTCCCTTTGAAAACACATACTCTTCCCTTTGACTGAACACACTCTTTCCTTTGACAGCACACTCTTCCCTTTGATAACGCACATATTTTTCCTTTGGACAACACACTCTTCCCATTCACACCACACACTCTTCCCTTTTACAACACTCATGCTTTTCTTTGACAACACTCACTCTTCCCTTTGACAACACACACTCTTCCCTTTGACAGCACACACTCTTCCCTTCAAAAACACACACTCTTCCCTTTCACAACACAAACTCTTCCCTTGAACAACACCATCTTCCCATTTACAGCAAGCACTCTTAGCTATGACAACCCACACTCTTCCCTTTGAAAACACACAGGCTTCCCTTTGACAACCCACAATCTTTGTTTTTACAACACCCACTCTTGCCTTTGACAACACAAGCTCTTCCGTTTGACAGCACACACTCTTCCCTTTGATAAAGCACACTGTTCAATTTCACAACGCACACTCTTCCCTTTGACGGCACAGTCTTCCCTTTGACAACACACACTCTTGCCTTTGACAACACACTCTTCCCTTTGACAACCCACACTCTTCCCTTTGACAACACACAATCTTGCCTTTGACAACACACACTCTTTCCTTTGACAACACACACTTCCATTTGACACCACACATTCTTCCCTTTTACAAAACCCACTCTTGCCTTTGACAACACACCCTCTTCCCTTTTATAACACCCACTCTTCCCTTTGACAACACACACTCTTCCCTTTGACTGAACACACTCTTCCCTTTGACAGCACACACTATTACTTTTGACAATGCATACTCTTCCCTTTGACAACACACACTCTTCCCTTTGACTGAACACACTCTTCCCTTTGACAGCACACACTATTACTTTTGACAATGCATACTCTTCCCTTTGACAACACACACTCTTCCCTTTGACTGAACACACTCTTCCCTTTGACAACACACTCTTCCCTTTGACAGCACACACTATTACTTTTGACAATGCATACTCTTCCCTTTGACAACACACACTCTTCCCTTTG
The DNA here is from genome assembly GCF_029633865.1 of Lampris incognitus. Lineage (NCBI taxonomy): Eukaryota > Metazoa > Chordata > Actinopteri > Lampriformes > Lampridae > Lampris > Lampris incognitus. The sequence goes on along the minus strand of NC_079213.1, from coordinate 46,192,504 downwards.
ACTGAACACACTCTTCCCTTTGACAGCACACTCTTCCCTTTGACAACGCACACTGTTCAATTTGACAACGCACACTCTTCCCTTTGACGGCACAGTCTTCCCTTTGACAACACACACTCTTCCCTTTGACAACACACACTCTTGCCTTTGACAACACACACTCTTTCCTTTGACAACACACACTTCCATTTTAAACCACACATTCTTCCCTTTTACAAAACCAACTCTTGCCTTTGACAAAACACACTCTTCCCTTTTACAACACCCACTCTTCCAATTGACACCACACACTCTTCCTTTATACAACACACACTCTTGCCTTTGACAACACACACTCTTCCCTTTGACAGCACACACTATTCCCTTTGACAACACACTCTTCCCTTTGACAACACACTCTTGACTTTGACAACGCATACTCTTCCCTTTGACAACACATACTCTTCCCTTTGAAAACACATACTCTTCCCTTTGACTGAACACACTCTTCCCTTTGACAGCATACTCTTCCATTTGACAACGCACATATTTTTCCCTTGGACAACACACTCTTCCCATTCACACTACACACTCTTCCCTTTTACAACACTCATGCTTTTCTTTGACAACACTCACTCTTCCCTTTGAGAACACACAGTCTTCCCTTTGACAACACACACTCTTGCCTTTGACAACACACTCTTCCCTTTGACAACCCACACTCTTCCCTTTGACAACACACAATCTTGCCTTTGACAACACACACTCTTTCCTTTGACAACACACACTTCCATTTGACACCACACATTCTTCCCTTTTACAAAACCCACTCTTGCCTTTGACAACAGACACTCTTCCCTTTTATAACACCCACTCTTCCCTTTGACAACACACACTCTTCCCTTTGACTGAACACACTCTTCCCTTTGACAGCACACATTATTACTTTTGACAATGCATACTCTTCCCTTTGACAACACACACTCTTCCCTTTGACTGAACACACTCTTCCCTTTGACAGCACACACTATTACTTTTGACAATGCATACTCTTCCCTTTGACAACACACACTCTTCCCTTTGACTGAACACACTCTTCCCTTTGACAGCACACTCATCCCTTTGACAACGCACACATTTTTCCTTTGGACAACACACTCTTCCCATTCACAGCACACATTCTTCCCTTTGACAACACTCATGCTTTTCTTTGACAACACTCACTCTTCCCTTTGACAACACACACTCTTCCGTTTGACAGCACACACTCTTCCCTTTGATAAAGCACACTGTTCAATTTCACAACGCACACTCTTCCCTTTGACGGCACAGTCTTCCCTTTGACAACACACACTCTTGCCTTTGACAACACACTCTTCCCTTTGACAACCCACACTCTTTCCTTTGACAACACACACTTCCATTTGACACCACACATTCTTCCCTTTTACAAAACCCACTCCTGCCTTTGACAACACACCCTCTTCCCTTTTATAACACCCACTCTTCCCTTTGACAACACACACTCTTCCCTTTGACTGAACACACTCTTCCCTTTGACAGCACACACTATTACTTTTGACAATGCATACTCTTCCCTTTGACAACACACACTCTTCCCTTTGACTGAACACACTCTTCCCTTTGACAACACACACTCTTCCCTTTGACTGAACACACTCTTCCCTTTGACAGCACACACTATTACTTTTGACAATGCATACTCTTCCCTTTGACAACACACACTCTTCCCTTTGACTGAACACACTCTTCCCTTTGACAGCACACTCTTCCCTTTGACAACGCACACATTTTTCCTTTGGACAACACACTCTTCCCATTCACAGCACACATTCTTCCCTTTGAAAACACTCATGCTTTTCTTTGACAACACTCACTCTTCCCTTTGACAGCACACAGTCTTCCCTTCAACAACACACACTCCTCCCTTTGACAATGCACACTCTTCCCTTTAACAACACCGTCTTCCCATTGACAGCACGCACGCTTCCTTTCGACAACACACTGTCTTCGCTTTGACAACACACACTATTTCGTTTGACAGCACACAGTCTTTCCTTTGACAGCACACTCTTTGCTTTGACAACACACCGTCTTCCGTTTTACAACACCCACTATTCCATTTGACACCACACACTCTTCCCTTTTACAACACCCACTCTTGCCTTTGACAACACACCCTCTTCCCTTATACAACTCCCGCTCTTGCTTTTGACAACACACCCTCTTCTCTTTTACAACACCCACTCTTCCGTTTGACACCACAGACTATTCCCTTATACAACACACACTCTTGCCTTTGACAACGCACACTCTTCCCTTTGACAGCACACACTATTCCCTTTGACAACACACTCTTGCCTTCGACAGCACACACTATTACTTTTGACAATGCATACTCTTCCCTTTGACAACACACACTCTTCCCTTTGACAGCACACACTATTCCCTTTGACAACACACTCTTCCCTTTGACAACCCACACTCTTTCCTTTGACAACACACACTTCCATTTGACAACCCACACTCTTTCCTTTGACAACACACACTTCCATTTGACACCACACATTCTTCCCTTTTACAAAACCCACTCCTGCCTTTGACAACACACCCTCTTCCCTTTTATAACACCCACTCTTCCCTTTGACAACACACACTCTTCCCTTTGACTGAACACACTCTTCCCTTTGACAGCACACACTATTACTTTTGACAATGCATACTCTTCCCTTTGACAACACACACTCTTCCCTTTGACTGAACACACTCTTCCCTTTGACAACACACACTCTTCCCTTTGACTGAACACACTCTTCCCTTTGACAGCACACACTATTACTTTTGACAATGCATACTCTTCCCTTTGACAACACACACTCTTCCCTTTGACTGAACACACTCTTCCCTTTGACAGCACACTCTTCCCTTTGACAACGCACACATTTTTCCTTTGGACAACACACTCTTCCCATTCACAGCACACATTCTTCCCTTTGAAAACACTCATGCTTTTCTTTGACAACACTCACTCTTCCCTTTGACAGCACACAGTCTTCCCTTCAACAACACACACTCCTCCCTTTGACAATGCACACTCTTCCCTTTAACAACACCGTCTTCCCATTGACAGCACGCACGCTTCCTTTCGACAACACACTGTCTTCGCTTTGACAACACACACTATTTCGTTTGACAGCACACAGTCTTTCCTTTGACAGCACACTCTTTGCTTTGACAACACACCGTCTTCCGTTTTACAACACCCACTATTCCATTTGACACCACACACTCTTCCCTTTTACAACACCCACTCTTGCCTTTGACAACACACCCTCTTCCCTTATACAACTCCCGCTCTTGCTTTTGACAACACACCCTCTTCTCTTTTACAACACCCACTCTTCCGTTTGACACCACAGACTATTCCCTTATACAACACACACTCTTGCCTTTGACAACGCACACTCTTCCCTTTGACAGCACACACTATTCCCTTTGACAACACACTCTTGCCTTCGACAGCACACACTATTACTTTTGACAATGCATACTCTTCCCTTTGACAACACACACTCTTCCCTTTGACAGCACACACTATTCCCTTTGACAACACACTCTTCCCTTTGACTGAACACAATCTTCCTTTTGACAGCACACACTATTACTTTTGACAATGCATACTCTTCCCTTTGACAACACACACTCTTACCTTTGACTGAACACACTCTTCCCTTTGACAGCACACTCTTCCCTTTGACAACGCACACATTTTTCCTTTGGACAACACACTCTTCCCATTCACAGCACACATTCTTCCCTTTGACAACAATCATGCTTTTCTTTGACAACACTCTCTCTTCCCTTTGACAACACACACTCTTCCCTTTGACAGCACACACTCTTCCCTTCAAAAACACACACTCTTCCCTTTCACAACACAAACTCTTCCCTTTAACAACACCGTCTTCCCATTTACAGCACGCACTCTTAGCTATGACAACCCACACTCTTCCCTTTGAAAACACACACGCTTCCCTTTGACATCCCACAATCTTTGTTTTTACAACACCCACGCTTGCCTTTGACAACACAAGCTCTTCCGTTTGACAGCACACACTCTTCCCTTTGATAAAGCACACTGTTCAATTTCACAACGCACACTCTTCCCTTTGATGGCACAGTCTTCCCTTTGACAACACACACTCTTGCCTTTGACAACACACTCTTCCCTTTGACAACCCACACTCTTGCCTTTGACAACACACAATCTTGCCTTTGACAACACACACTCTTTCCTTTGACAACACACACTTCCATTTGACACCACACATTCTTCCCTTTTACAAAACCCACTCTTGCCTTTGACAACATACCCTCTTCCCTTTTATAACACCCACTCTTCCCTTTGACAACACACACTCTTCCCTTTGACTGAAAACACTCTTCCCTTTGACAGCACACACTATTACTTTCGACAATGCATACTCTTCCCTTTGACAACACACACTCTTCCCTTTGACTGAACACACTCTTCCCTTTGACAACACACACTCTTCCCTTTGACTGAACACACTCTTCCCTTTGACAGCACACACTATTACTTTTGACAATGCATACTCTTCCCTTTGACAACACACACTCTTCCCTTTGACTGAACACACTCTTCCCTTTGACAGCACACTCTTCCCTTTGACAACGCACACATTTTTCCTTTGGACAACACACTCTTCCCATTCACAGCACACATTCTTCCCTTTGACAACACTCATGCTTTTCTTTGACAACACTCACTCTTCCCTTTGACAATGCACACTCTTCCCTTTAACAACACCGTCTTCCCATTGACAGCACGCACGCTTCCTTTCGACAACACACTGTCTTCGCTTTGACAACACACACTATTTCGTTTGACAGCACACAGTCTTTCCTTTGACAGCACACTCTTTGCTTTGACAACACACCGTCTTCCGTTTTACAACACCCACTATTCCATTTGACACCACACACTCTTCCCTTTTACAACACCCACTCTTGCCTTTGACAACACACCCTCTTCCCTTATACAACTCCCGCTCTTGCTTTTGACAACACACCCTCTTCTCTTTTACAACACCCACTCTTCCGTTTGACACCACAGACTATTCCCTTATAAAACACACACTCTTGCCTTTGACAACGCAAACTCTTCCCTTTGACAGCACACACTATTCCCTTTGACAACACACTCTTGCCTTTGACAACACGCCCTCTTCCCTTTGAAAACACACATTCTTACCTTTGACAACACACACTCTTCCCTTTGACAAGACGCCCTCTTCCCTTTGATAATGCACATTTCCCTTTGGAAATGAACACTCTTCCCTTTGATAACACACACTCTTCGATTTGCCACCACACAATCTTCACTTTTACAACACCCACTCTTGCCTTTGACAACACACACTCTTCCGTTTGACAGCACACACTCTTCCCTTTGATAAAGCAAAATGTTCAATTTGACAACGCACAGTCTTCCCTTTGACAACACACACACTCTTCCCTTTGACAACACACACTCTTGCCTTTGACAACCCACACTCTTGCCTTTGACAACACACACTTCCATTTGAAACCACACATTCTTCCCTTTTACAAAACTAACTCTTGCCTTTGACAAAACACACTCTTCCCTTTTACAACACCCACTCTTCCAATTGACACCACACACTCTTCCCTTATACAACACACACTCTTGCCTTTGACAACACACACTCTTCCCTTTGACAGCACACACTATTCCCTTTGACAACACACTCTTGACTATGACAACGCATACTCTTCCCTTTGACAACACATACTCTTCCCTTTGAAAACACACACTCTTCCCTTTGACTAAACACACTTCTCCCTTTGACAGCACATTCTTCCCTTTGACAACGCACACATTTTGCCTTTGGACAACACACTCTTCCCATTCACACCACACACTCTTCCCTTTTACAACACTCATGCTTTTCTTTGACAACACTCACTCTTCCCTTTGACAACACACACTCTTCCCTTTGACAGCACACACTCTTCCCTTCAAAAACACACACTCTTCCCTTTCACTACACAAAAATCTTCCCTTTAACAACACCGTCTTCCCATTTACAGCACGCACTCTTAGCTACGACAACCCACACTCTTCCCTTTGAAAACACACACGCTTCCCTTTGACAACCCACAATCTTCCCTTTGACAACACACACTCTTGCCTTTGATAACACATACTCTTTCCTTAGACAGCACACACTCTTCCCTTTGAAAATGCACACTCTTCCCTTTGACAAAGCACACTCTTAGGTTTTACAACACACACTATTCCATTTGACAAAGCACACTCTTCCCTTTGACAACACCCACTCTTCCCTTTGACAACACACACTCTTCCCTTTGACTGAACACACTCTTCCCTTTGACAGCACACACTATTACTTTTGACAATGCATACTCTTCCCTTTGACAACACACACTCTTCCCTTTGACTGAACACACTCTTCCCTTTGACAGCACACACTATTACTTTTGACAATGCATACTCTTCCCTTTGACAACACACACTCTTCCCTTTGACTGAACACACTCTTCCCTTTGACAACACACTCTTCCCTTTGACAGCACACACTATTACTTTTGACAATGCATACTCTTCCCTTTGACAACACACACTCTTCCCTTTGACTGAACACACTCTTCCCTTTGACAGCACACTCTTCCCTTTGACAACGCACACTGTTCAATTTGACAACGCACACTCTTCCCTTTGACGGCACAGTCTTCCCTTTGACAACACACACTCTTCCCTTTGACAACACACACTCTTGCCTTTGACAACACACACTCTTTCCTTTGACAACACACACTTCCATTTTAAACCACACATTCTTCCCTTTTACAAAACCAACTCTTGCCTTTGACAAAACACACTCTTCCCTTTTACAACACCCACTCTTCCAATTGACACCACACACTCTTCCTTTATACAACACACACTCTTGCCTTTGACAACACACACTCTTCCCTTTGACAGCACACACTATTCCCTTTGACAACACACTCTTCCCTTTGACAACACACTCTTGACTTTGACAACGCATACTCTTCCCTTTGACAACACATACTCTTCCCTTTGAAAACACATACTCTTCCCTTTGACTGAACACACTCTTCCCTTTGACAGCATACTCTTCCATTTGACAACGCACATATTTTTCCCTTGGACAACACACTCTTCCCATTCACACTACACACTCTTCCCTTTTACAACACTCATGCTTTTCTTTGACAACACTCACTCTTCCCTTTGAGAACACACAGTCTTCCCTTTGACAACACACACTCTTGCCTTTAACAGCACACACTATTCCCTTTGACAACACACTCTTGCCTTCGACAGCACACACTATTACTTTTGACAATGCATACTCTTCCCTTTGACAACACACACTCTTCCCTTTGACAGCACACACTATTCCCTTTGACAACACACTCTTCCCTTTGACAACCCACACTCTTTCCTTTGACAACACACACTTCCATTTGACAACCCACACTCTTTCCTTTGACAACACACACTTCCATTTGACACCACACATTCTTCCCTTTTACAAAACCCACTCCTGCCTTTGACAACACACCCTCTTCCCTTTTATAACACCCACTCTTCCCTTTGACAACACACACTCTTCCCTTTGACTGAACACACTCTTCCCTTTGACAGCACACACTATTACTTTTGACAATGCATACTCTTCCCTTTGACAACACACACTCTTCCCTTTGACTGAACACACTCTTCCCTTTGACAACACACACTCTTCCCTTTGACTGAACACACTCTTCCCTTTGACAGCACACACTATTACTTTTGACAATGCATACTCTTCCCTTTGACAACACACACTCTTCCCTTTGACTGAACACACTCTTCCCTTTGACAGCACACTCTTCCCTTTGACAACGCACACATTTTTCCTTTGGACAACACACTCTTCCCATTCACAGCACACATTCTTCCCTTTGAAAACACTCATGCTTTTCTTTGACAACACTCACTCTTCCCTTTGACAGCACACAGTCTTCCCTTCAACAACACACACTCCTCCCTTTGACAATGCACACTCTTCCCTTTAACAACACCGTCTTCCCATTGACAGCACGCACGCTTCCTTTCGACAACACACTGTCTTCGCTTTGACAACACACACTATTTCGTTTGACAGCACACAGTCTTTCCTTTGACAGCACACTCTTTGCTTTGACAACACACCGTCTTCCGTTTTACAACACCCACTATTCCATTTGACACCACACACTCTTCCCTTTTACAACACCCACTCTTGCCTTTGACAACACACCCTCTTCCCTTATACAACTCCCGCTCTTGCTTTTGACAACACACCCTCTTCTCTTTTACAACACCCACTCTTCCGTTTGACACCACAGACTATTCCCTTATACAACACACACTCTTGCCTTTGACAACGCACACTCTTCCCTTTGACAGCACACACTATTCCCTTTGACAACACACTCTTGCCTTCGACAGCACACACTATTACTTTTGACAATGCATACTCTTCCCTTTGACAACACACACTCTTCCCTTTGACAGCACACACTATTCCCTTTGACAACACACTCTTCCCTTTGACTGAACACAATCTTCCTTTTGACAGCACACACTATTACTTTTGACAATGCATACTCTTCCCTTTGACAACACACACTCTTACCTTTGACTGAACACACTCTTCCCTTTGACAGCACACTCTTCCCTTTGACAACGCACACATTTTTCCTTTGGACAACACACTCTTCCCATTCACAGCACACATTCTTCCCTTTGACAACAATCATGCTTTTCTTTGACAACACTCTCTCTTCCCTTTGACAACACACACTCTTCCCTTTGACAGCACACACTCTTCCCTTCAAAAACACACACTCTTCCCTTTCACAACACAAACTCTTCCCTTTAACAACACCGTCTTCCCATTTACAGCACGCACTCTTAGCTATGACAACCCACACTCTTCCCTTTGAAAACACACACGCTTCCCTTTGACATCCCACAATCTTTGTTTTTACAACACCCACGCTTGCCTTTGACAACACAAGCTCTTCCGTTTGACAGCACACACTCTTCCCTTTGATAAAGCACACTGTTCAATTTCACAACGCACACTCTTCCCTTTGATGGCACAGTCTTCCCTTTGACAACACACACTCTTGCCTTTGACAACACACTCTTCCCTTTGACAACCCACACTCTTGCCTTTGACAACACACAATCTTGCCTTTGACAACACACACTCTTTCCTTTGACAACACACACTTCCATTTGACACCACACATTCTTCCCTTTTACAAAACCCACTCTTGCCTTTGACAACATACCCTCTTCCCTTTTATAACACCCACTCTTCCCTTTGACAACACACACTCTTCCCTTTGACTGAAAACACTCTTCCCTTTGACAGCACACACTATTACTTTCGACAATGCATACTCTTCCCTTTGACAACACACACTCTTCCCTTTGACTGAACACACTCTTCCCTTTGACAACACACACTCTTCCCTTTGACTGAACACACTCTTCCCTTTGACAGCACACACTATTACTTTTGACAATGCATACTCTTCCCTTTGACAACACACACTCTTCCCTTTGACTGAACACACTCTTCCCTTTGACAGCACACTCTTCCCTTTGACAACGCACACATTTTTCCTTTGGACAACACACTCTTCCCATTCACAGCACACATTCTTCCCTTTGACAACACTCATGCTTTTCTTTGACAACACTCACTCTTCCCTTTGACAATGCACACTCTTCCCTTTAACAACACCGTCTTCCCATTGACAGCACGCACGCTTCCTTTCGACAACACACTGTCTTCGCTTTGACAACACACACTATTTCGTTTGACAGCACACAGTCTTTCCTTTGACAGCACACTCTTTGCTTTGACAACACACCGTCTTCCGTTTTACAACACCCACTATTCCATTTGACACCACACACTCTTCCCTTTTACAACACCCACTCTTGCCTTTGACAACACACCCTCTTCCCTTATACAACTCCCGCTCTTGCTTTTGACAACACACCCTCTTCTCTTTTACAACACCCACTCTTCCGTTTGACACCACAGACTATTCCCTTATAAAACACACACTCTTGCCTTTGACAACGCAAACTCTTCCCTTTGACAGCACACACTATTCCCTTTGACAACACACTCTTGCCTTTGACAACACGCCCTCTTCCCTTTGAAAACACACATTCTTACCTTTGACAACACACACTCTTCCCTTTGACAAGACGCCCTCTTCCCTTTGATAATGCACATTTCCCTTTGGAAATGAACACTCTTCCCTTTGATAACACACACTCTTCGATTTGCCACCACACAATCTTCACTTTTACAACACCCACTCTTGCCTTTGACAACACACACTCTTCCGTTTGACAGCACACACTCTTCCCTTTGATAAAGCAAAATGTTCAATTTGACAACGCACAGTCTTCCCTTTGACAACACACACACTCTTCCCTTTGACAACACACACTCTTGCCTTTGACAACCCACACTCTTGCCTTTGACAACACACACTTCCATTTGAAACCACACATTCTTCCCTTTTACAAAACTAACTCTTGCCTTTGACAAAACACACTCTTCCCTTTTACAACACCCACTCTTCCAATTGACACCACACACTCTTCCCTTATACAACACACACTCTTGCCTTTGACAACACACACTCTTCCCTTTGACAGCACACACTATTCCCTTTGACAACACACTCTTGACTATGACAACGCATACTCTTCCCTTTGACAACACATACTCTTCCCTTTGAAAACACACACTCTTCCCTTTGACTAAACACACTTCTCCCTTTGACAGCACATTCTTCCCTTTGACAACGCACACATTTTGCCTTTGGACAACACACTCTTCCCATTCACACCACACACTCTTCCCTTTTACAACACTCATGCTTTTCTTTGACAACACTCACTCTTCCCTTTGACAACACACACTCTTCCCTTTGACAGCACACACTCTTCCCTTCAAAAACACACACTCTTCCCTTTCACAACACAAAAATCTTCCCTTTAACAACACCGTCTTCCCATTTACAGCACGCACTCTTAGCTACGACAACCCACACTCTTCCCTTTGAAAACACACACGCTTCCCTTTGACAACCCACAATCTTCCCTTTGACAACACACACTCTTGCCTTTGATAACACATACTCTTTCCTTAGACAGCACACACTCTTCCCTTTGAAAATGCACACTCTTCCCTTTGACAAAGCACACTCTTAGGTTTTACAACACACACTATTCCATTTGACAAAGCACACTCTTCCCTTTGACAACACCCACTCTTCCCTTTGACAACACACACTCTTCCCTTTGACTGAACACACTCTTCCCTTTGACAGCACACACTATTACTTTTGACAATGCATACTCTTCCCTTTGACAACACACACTCTTCCCTTTGACTGAACACACTCTTCCCTTTGACAGCACACACTATTACTTTTGACAATGCATACTCTTCCCTTTGACAACACACACTCTTCCCTTTGACTGAACACACTCTTCCCTTTGACAACACACTCTTCCCTTTGACAGCACACACTATTACTTTTGACAATGCATACTCTTCCCTTTGACAACACACACTCTTCCCTTTGACTGAACACACTCTTCCCTTTGACAGCACACTCTTCCCTTTGACAACGCACACTGTTCAATTTGACAACGCACACTCTTCCCTTTGACGGCACAGTCTTCCCTTTGACAACACACACTCTTCCCTTTGACAACACACACTCTTGCCTTTGACAACACACACTCTTTCCTTTGACAACACACACTTCCATTTTAAACCACACATTCTTCCCTTTTACAAAACCAACTCTTGCCTTTGACAAAACACACTCTTCCCTTTTACAACACCCACTCTTCCAATTGACACCACACACTCTTCCTTTATACAACACACACTCTTGCCTTTGACAACACACACTCTTCCCTTTGACAGCACACACTATTCCCTTTGACAACACACTCTTCCCTTTGACAACACACTCTTGACTTTGACAACGCATACTCTTCCCTTTGACAACACATACTCTTCCCTTTGAAAACACATACTCTTCCCTTTGACTGAACACACTCTTCCCTTTGACAGCATACTCTTCCATTTGACAACGCACATATTTTTCCCTTGGACAACACACTCTTCCCATTCACACTACACACTCTTCCCTTTTACAACACTCATGCTTTTCTTTGACAACACTCACTCTTCCCTTTGAGAACACACAGTCTTCCCTTTGACAACACACACTCTTGCCTTTGACAACACACTCTTCCCTTTGACAACCCACACTCTTCCCTTTGACAACACACAATCTTGCCTTTGACAACACACACTCTTTCCTTTGACAACACACACTTCCATTTGACACCACACATTCTTCCCTTTTACAAAACCCACTCTTGCCTTTGACAACAGACACTCTTCCCTTTTATAACACCCACTCTTCCCTTTGACAACACACACTCTTCCCTTTGACTGAACACACTCTTCCCTTTGACAGCACACATTATTACTTTTGACAATGCATACTCTTCCCTTTGACAACACACACTCTTCCCTTTGACTGAACACACTCTTCCCTTTGACAGCACACACTATTACTTTTGACAATGCATACTCTTCCCTTTGACAACACACACTCTTCCCTTTGACTGAACACACTCTTCCCTTTGACAGCACACTCATCCCTTTGACAACGCACACATTTTTCCTTTGGACAACACACTCTTCCCATTCACAGCACACATTCTTCCCTTTGACAACACTCATGCTTTTCTTTGACAACACTCACTCTTCCCTTTGACAACACACACTCTTCCGTTTGACAGCACACACTCTTCCCTTTGATAAAGCACACTGTTCAATTTCACAACGCACACTCTTCCCTTTGACGGCACAGTCTTCCCTTTGACAACACACACTCTTGCCTTTGACAACACACTCTTCCCTTTGACAACCCACACTCTTTCCTTTGACAACACACACTTCCATTTGACACCACACATTCTTCCCTTTTACAAAACCCACTCCTGCCTTTGACAACACACCCTCTTCCCTTTTATAACACCCACTCTTCCCTTTGACAACACACACTCTTCCCTTTGACTGAACACACTCTTCCCTTTGACAGCACACACTATTACTTTTGACAATGCATACTCTTCCCTTTGACAACACACACTCTTCCCTTTGACTGAACACACTCTTCCCTTTGACAACACACACTCTTCCCTTTGACTGAACACACTCTTCCCTTTGACAGCACACACTATTACTTTTGACAATGCATACTCTTCCCTTTGACAACACACACTCTTCCCTTTGACTGAACACACTCTTCCCTTTGACAGCACACTCTTCCCTTTGACAACGCACACATTTTTCCTTTGGACAACACACTCTTCCCATTCACAGCACACATTCTTCCCTTTGAAAACACTCATGCTTTTCTTTGACAACACTCACTCTTCCCTTTGACAGCACACAGTCTTCCCTTCAACAACACACACTCCTCCCTTTGACAATGCACACTCTTCCCTTTAACAACACCGTCTTCCCATTGACAGCACGCACGCTTCCTTTCGACAACACACTGTCTTCGCTTTGACAACACACACTATTTCGTTTGACAGCACACAGTCTTTCCTTTGACAGCACACTCTTTGCTTTGACAACACACCGTCTTCCGTTTTACAACACCCACTATTCCATTTGACACCACACACTCTTCCCTTTTACAACACCCACTCTTGCCTTTGACAACACACCCTCTTCCCTTATACAACTCCCGCTCTTGCTTTTGACAACACACCCTCTTCTCTTTTACAACACCCACTCTTCCGTTTGACACCACAGACTATTCCCTTATACAACACACACTCTTGCCTTTGACAACGCACACTCTTCCCTTTGACAGCACACACTATTCCCTTTGACAACACACTCTTGCCTTCGACAGCACACACTATTACTTTTGACAATGCATACTCTTCCCTTTGACAACACACACTCTTCCCTTTGACAGCACACACTATTCCCTTTGACAACACACTCTTCCCTTTGACTGAACACACTCTTCCTTTTGACAGCACACACTATTACTTTTGACAATGCATACTCTTCCCTTTGACAACACACACTCTTACCTTTGACTGAACACACTCTTCCCTTTGACAGCACACTCTTCCCTTTGACAACGCACACATTTTTCCTTTGGACAACACACTCTTCCCATTCACAGCACACATTCTTCCCTTTGACAACAATCATGCTTTTCTTTGACAACACTCTCTCTTCCCTTTGACAACACACACTCTTCCCTTTGACAGCACACACTCTTCCCTTCAAAAACACACACTCTTCCCTTTCACAACACAAACTCTTCCCTTTAACAACACCGTCTTCCCATTTACAGCACGCACTCTTAGCTATGACAACCCACACTCTTCCCTTTGAAAACACACACGCTTCCCTTTGACAACCCACAATCTTTGTTTTTACAACACCCACGCTTGCCTTTGACAACACAAGCTCTTCCGTTTGACAGCACACACTCTTCCCTTTGATAAAGCACACTGTTCAATTTCACAACGCACACTCTTCCCTTTGATGGCACAGTCTTCCCTTTGACAACACACACTCTTGCCTTTGACAACACACTCTTCCCTTTGACAACCCACACTCTTGCCTTTGACAACACACAATCTTGCCTTTGACAACACACACTCTTTCCTTTGACAACACACACTTCCATTTGACACCACACATTCTTCCCTTTTACAAAACCCACTCTTGCCTTTGACAACATACCCTCTTCCCTTTTATAACACCCACTCTTCCCTTTGACAACACACACTCTTCCCTTTGACTGAAAACACTCTTCCCTTTGACAGCACACACTATTACTTTCGACAATGCATACTCTTCCCTTTGACAACACACACTCTTCCCTTTGACTGAACACACTCTTCCCTTTGACAACACACACTCTTCCCTTTGACTGAACACACTCTTTCCTTTGACAGCACACACTATTACTTTTGACAATGCATACTCTTCCCTTTGACAACACACACTCTTCCCTTTGACTGAACACACTCTTCCCTTTGACAGCACACTCTTCCCTTTGACAACGCACACATTTTTCCTTTGGACAACACACTCTTCCCATTCACAGCACACATTCTTCCCTTTGACAACACTCATGCTTTTCTTTGACAACACTCACTCTTCCCTTTGACAATGCACACTCTTCCCTTTAACAACACCGTCTTCCCATTGACAGCACGCACGCTTCCTTTCGACAACACACTGTCTTCGCTTTGACAACACACACTATTTCGTTTGACAGCACACAGTCTTTCCTTTGACAGCACACTCTTTGCTTTGACAACACACCGTCTTCCGTTTTACAACACCCACTATTCCATTTGACACCACACACTCTTCCCTTTTACAACACCCACTCTTGCCTTTGACAACACACCCTCTTCCCTTATACAACTCCCGCTCTTGCTTTTGACAACACACCCTCTTCTCTTTTACAACACCCACTCTTCCGTTTGACACCACAGACTATTCCCTTATAAAACACACACTCTTGCCTTTGACAACGCAAACTCTTCCCTTTGACAGCACACACTATTCCCTTTGACAACACACTCTTGCCTTTGACAACACGCCCTCTTCCCTTTGAAAACACACATTCTTACCTTTGACAACACACACTCTTCCCTTTGACAAGACGCCCTCTTCCCTTTGATAATGCACATTTCCCTTTGGAAATGAACACTCTTCCCTTTGATAACACACACTCTTCGATTTGCCACCACACAATCTTCACTTTTACAACACCCACTCTTGCCTTTGACAACACACACTCTTCCGTTTGACAGCACACACTCTTCCCTTTGATAAAGCAAAATGTTCAATTTGACAACGCACACTCTTCCCTTTGACGGCACAGTCTTCCCTTTGACAACACACACACTCTTCCCTTTGACAACACACACTCTTGCCTTTGACAACCCACACTCTTGCCTTTGACAACACACACTTCCATTTGAAACCACACATTCTTCCCTTTTACAAAACTAACTCTTGCCTTTGACAAAACACACTCTTCCCTTTTACAACACCCACTCTTCCAATTGACACCACACATTCTTCCCTTATACAACACACACTCTTGCCTTTGACAACACACACTCTTCCCTTTGACAGCACACACTATTCCCTTTGACAACACACTCTTGACTATGACAACGCATACTCTTCCCTTTGACAACACATACTCTTCCCTTTGAAAACACACACTCTTCCCTTTGACTAAACACACTTCTCCCTTTGACAGCACATTCTTCCCTTTGACAACGCACACATTTTGCCTTTGGACAACACACTCTTCCCATTCACACCACACACTCTTCCCTTTTACAACACTCATGCTTTTCTTTGACAACACTCACTCTTCCCTTTGACAACACACACTCTTCCCTTTGACAGCACACACTCTTCCCTTCAAAAACACACACTCTTCCCTTTCACAACACAAAAATCTTCCCTTTAACAACACCGTCTTCCCATTTACAGCACGCACTCTTAGCTACGACAACCCACACTCTTCCCTTTGAAAACACACACGCTTCCCTTTGACAACCCACAATCTTCCCTTTGACAACACACACTCTTGCCTTTGATAACACATACTCTTTCCTTAGACAGCACACACTCTTCCCTTTGAAAATGCACACTCTTCCCTTTGACAAAGCACACTCTTAGGTTTTACAACACACACTATTCCATTTGACAAAGCACACTCTTCCCTTTGACAACACACACTCTTGCCTTTGACAACACACACTCTTCCCTTTGACAACACACACTCTTGCCTTTGACAACACACACTCTTCCGTTTGACAGCACACACTCTTCCCTTTGATAAAGCACACTGTTCAATTTGACAACGCGCACTCTTCCCTTTGACGGCACAGTCTTCCCTTTGACAACACACACTCTTGCCTTTGACAACACACTCTTACCTTTGACAACATACACTCTTGCCTTTGACAACACACAGTCTTCCCTTCAAAAACACACACTCCTCCCTTTGATAAAGCACACTGTTCAATTTGACAACGCACACTCTTTCCTTTGACAACACACACTTCCATTTGACACCACACATTCTTCCCTTTTACAAAACCCACTCTTGCCTTTGACAACAGACACTCTTCCCTTTTATAACACCCACTCTTCCCTTTGACAACACACACTCTTCCCTTTGACTGAACACACTCTTCCCTTTGACAGCACACATTATTACTTTTGACAATGCATACTCTTCCCTTTGACAACACACACTCTTCCCTTTGACTGAACACACTCTTCCCTTTGACAGCACACACTATTACTTTTGACAATGCATACTCTTCCCTTTGACAACACACACTCTTCCCTTTGACTGAACACACTCTTCCCTTTGACAGCACACTCATCCCTTTGACAACGCACACATTTTTCCTTTGGACAACACACTCTTCCCATTCACAGCACACATTCTTCTCTTTGACAACACTCATGCTTTTCTTTGACAACACTCACTCTTCCCTTTGACAACACACACTCTTCCGTTTGACAGCACACACTCTTCCCTTTAATAAAGCACACTCTTCAATTTCACAACGCACACTCTTCCCTTTGACGGCACAGTCTTCCCTTTGACAACACACACTCTTGCCTTTGACAACACACTCTTCCCTTTGACAACCCACACTCTTTCCTTTGACAACACACACTTCCATTTGACACCACACATTCTTCCCTTTTACAAAACCCACTCTTGCCTTTGACAACACACCCTCTTCCCTTTTATAACACCCACTCTTCCCTTTGACAACACACACTCTTCCCTTTGACTGAACACACTCTTCCCTTTGACAGCACACACTATTACTTTTGACAATGCATACTCTTCCCTTTGACAACACACACTCTTCCCTTTGACTGAACACACTCTTCCCTTTGACAACACACACTCTTCCCTTTGACTGAACACACTCTTCCCTTTGACAGCACACACTATTACTTTTGACAATGCATACTCTTCCCTTTGACAACACACACTGTTCCCTTTGACTGAACACACTCTTCCCTTTGACAGCACACTCTTCCCTTTGACAACGCACACATTTTTCCTTTGGACAACACACTCTTCCCATTCACAGCACACATTCTTCCCTTTGAAAACACTCATGCTTTTCTTTGACAACACTCACTCTTCCCTTTGACAGCACACAGTCTTCCCTTCAACAACACACACTCCTCCCTTTGACAATGCACACTCTTCCCTTTAACAACACCGTCTTCCCATTGACAGCACGCACGCTTCCTTTCGACAACACACTGTCTTCGCTTTGACAACACACACTATTTTGTTTGACAGCACACAGTCTTTTCTTTGACAGCACACTCTTTGCTTTGACAACACACCGTCTTCCGTTTTACAACACCCACTATTCCATTTGACACCACACACTCTTCCCTTTTACAACACCCACTCTTGCCTTTGACAACACACCCTCTTCTCTTTTACAACACCCACTCTTCCGTTTGACACCACAGACTATTCCCTTATACAACACACACTCTTGCCTTTGACAACGCACACTCTTCCCTTTGACAGCACACACTATTCCCTTTGACAACACACTCTTGCCTTCGACAGCACACACTATTACTTTTGACAATGCATACTCTTCCCTTTGACAACACACACTCTTCCCTTTGACAGCACACACTATTCCCTTTGACAACACACTCTTCCCTTTGACTGAACACACTCTTCCTTTTGACAGCACACACTATTACTTTTGACAATGCATACTCTTCCCTTTGACAACACACACTCTTCCCTTTGACTGAACACACTCTTCCCTTTGACAGCACACTCTTCCCTTTGACAACGCACACATTTTTCCTTTGGACAACACACTCTTCCCATTCACAGCACACATTCTTCCCTTTGACAACAATCATGCTTTTCTTTGACAACACTCACTCTTCCCTTTGACAACACACACTCTTCCCTTTGACAGCACACACTCTTCCCTTCAAAAACACACACTCTTCCCTTTCACAACACAAACTCTTCCCTTTAACAACACCGTCTTCCCATTTACAGCACGCACTCTTAGCTATGACAACCCACACTCTTCCCTTTGAAAACACACACGCTTCCCTTTGACAACCCACAATCTTTGTTTTTACAACACCCACTCTTGCCTTTGACAACACAAGCTCTTCCGTTTGACAGCACACACTCTTCCCTTTGATAAAGCACACTGTTCAATTTCACAACGCACACTCTTCCCTTTGATGGCACAGTCTTCCCTTTGACAACACACACTCTTGCCTTTGACAACACACTCTTCCCTTTGACAACCCACACTCTTGCCTCTGACAACACACAATCTTGCCTTTGACAACACACACTCTTTCCTTTGACAACACACACTTCCATTTGACACCACACATTCTTCCCTTTTACAAAACCCACTCTTGCCTTTGACAACATACCCTCTTCCCTTTTATAACACCCACTCTTCCCTTTGACAACACACACTCTTCCCTTTGACTGAAAACACTCTTCCCTTTGACAGCACACACTATTACTTTCGACAATGCATACTCTTCCCTTTGACAACACACACTCTTCCCTTTGACTGAACACACTCTTCCCTTTGACAACACACACTCTTCCCTTTGACTGAACACACTCTTCCCTTTGACAGCACACACTATTACTTTTGACAATGCATACTCTTCCCTTTGACAACACACACTCTTCCCTTTGACTGAACACACTCTTCCCTTTGACAGCACACTCTTCCTTTGACAACGCACACATTTTTCCTTTGGACAACACACTCTTCCCATTCACAGCACACATTCTTCCATTTGACAACACTCATGCTTTTCTTTGACAACACTCACTCTTCCCTTTGACAATGCACACTCTTCCCTTTAACAACACCGTCTTCCCATTGACAGCACGCACGCTTCCTTTCGACAACACACTGTCTTCACTTTGACAACACACACTATTTTGTTTGACAGCACACAGTCTTTCCTTTGACAGCACACTCTTTGCTCTGACAACACACCGTCTTCCGTTTTACAACACCCACTATTCCATTTGACACCACACACTCTTCCCTTTTACAACACCCACTCTTGCCTTTGACAACACACCCTCTTCCCTTATACAACTCCCGCTCTTGCTTTTGACAACACACCCTCTTCTCTTTTACAACACCCACTCTTCCGTTTGACACCACAGACTATTCCCTTATACAACACACACTCTTGCCTTTGACAACGCAAACTCTTCCCTTTGACAGCACACACTATTCCCTTTGACAACACACTCTTGCCTTTGACAACACGCCCTCTTCCCTTTGAAAACACACATTCTTACCTTTGACAACACACACTCTTCCCTTTGACAAGACGCCCTCTTCCCTTTGATAATGCACATTTCCCTTTGGAAATGAACACTCTTCCCTTTGATAACACACACTCTTCGATTTGCCACCAAACAATCTTCACTTTTACAACACCCACTCTTGCCTTTGACAACACACACTCTTCCGTTTGACAGCACACTCTTCCCTTTGATAAAGCAAAATGTTCAATTTGACAACGCACACTTTTCCCTTTGACGGCACAGTCTTCCCTTTGACAACACACACACTCTTCCCTTTGACAACACACACTCTTGCCTTTGACAACCCACACTCTTGCCTTTGACAACACAGACTTCCATTTGAAACCACACATTCTTCCCTTTTACAAAACTAACTCTTGCCTTTGACAAAACACACTCTTCCCTTTTACAACACCCACTCTTCCAATTGACACCACACACTCTTCCCTTATACAACACACACTCTTGCCTTTGACATCACACACTCTTCCCTTTGACAGCACACACTATTCCCTTTGACAACACACTCTTGACTATGACAACGCATACTCTTCCCTTTGACAACACATACTCTTCCCTTTGAAAACACATACTCTTCCCTTTGACTGAACACACTCTTCCCTTTGACAGCACACTCTTCCCTTTGACAACGCACACATTTTTCCTTTGGACAACACACTCTTCCCATTCACACCACACACTCTTCCCTTTTACAACACTCATGCTTTTCTTTGACAACACTCACTCTTCCCTTTGAAAACACACACTCTTCCCTTTGACAGCACACACTCTTCCCTTCGAAAACACACACTCTTCCCTTTCACAACACAAACTCTTCCCTTTAACAACACCGTCTTCCCATTTACAGCACGCACTCTTAGCTACGACAACCCACACTCTTCCCTTTGAAAAAACACACGCTTCCCTTTGACAACCCACAATCTTCCCTTTGACAACACACACTCTTGCCTTTGATAACACACACTCTTTCCTTAGACAGCACACACTCTTCCCTTTGAAAATGCACACTCTTCCCTTTGACAAAGCACACTCTTACGTTTTACAACACACACTATTCCATTTGACAAAGCACACTCTTCCCTTTGACAACACACACTCTTGCCTTTGACAACACACACTCTTCCCTTTGACAACACACACTCTTGCCTTTGACAACACACACTCTTCCGTTTGACAGCACACACTCTTCCCTTTGATAAAGCACACTGTTCAATTTGACAACGCGCACTCTTCCCTTTGACGGCACAGTCTTCCCTTTGACAACACACACTCTTGCCTTTGACAACACACTCTTCCCTTTGACAACACACACTCTTGCCTTTGACAACACACAGTCTTCCCTTCAAAAACACACACTCCTCCCTTTGATAAAGCACACTGTTCAATTTGACAACGCACACTCTTCCCTTTGACGGCACAGTCTTCCCTTTGACAACACACACTCTTGCCTTTGACAACACACTCTTCCCTTTGACAACACACACTCTTCCCTTTGACAGCACACAGTCTTCCCTTCAACAACACACACTCCTCCCTTTGACAATGCACACTCTTCCCTTTAACAACACCGTCTTCCCATTGACAGCACGCACACTTCCTTTCGACAACACACTCTCTTCGCTTTGACAACACACACTATTTCGTTTGACAGCACACAGTCTTTCCTTTGACAGCACACTCTTTGCTTTGACAACACACCCTCTTCCGTTTTACAACACCCACTCTTCCATTTGACACCACACACTCTTCCCTTTTACAACACCCACTCTTGCCTTTGACAACACACCCTCTTCCCTTATACAACTCCCGCTCTTGCTTTTGACAACACACCCTCTTCTCTTTTACAACATTCACTCTTCCGTTTGACACCACAGACTATTCCCTTATACAACACACACTCTTGCCTTTGACAACGCACACTCTTCCCTTTGACAGCACACACTATTCCCTTTGACAACACACTCTTGCCTTTGACAACGCACACCCTTCCCTTTTACAACACCCACTCTTCCATTTGACACCACACACTCTTCCCTGAAACAACACACACTCTTGCCTTTGACAACGCACACTCTTCCCTTTGACAACACACACTCTTCCCATTCACACCACACACTCTTCCCTTTTACAACACTCATGATTTTCTTTGACAACACTCACTCTTCCCTTTGACAACACACACTCTTCCCTTTGACAGCACACACTCTTCCCTTCGAAAACACACAGTCTTCCCTTTCACAACACAAACTCTTCCCTTTAACAACAACGTCTTCCCATTTACAGCACGCACTCTTAGCTACGACAACCCACACTCTTCCCTTTGAAAACACACACGCTTCCCTTTGACAACCCACAATCTTCCCTTTGACAACACACACTCTTGCCTTTGATAACACACACTCTTTCCTTAGACAGCACACACTCTTCCCTTTGAAAATGCACACTTTTCCCTTTGACAAAGCACACTCTTACGTTTTCCAACACACACTATTCCATTTGACAAAGCAAACTCGTCCCTTTGACAACACACACTCTTGCCTTTGACAACACACACTCTTCCCTTTGACAACACACACTCTTGCCTTTGACAACACACACTCTTCCCTTTGACAGCACACACTCTTCCCTTTGATAAAGCACACTGTTCAATTTGACAACGCGCACTCTTCCCTTTGACGGCACAGTCTTCCCTTTGACAACACACACTCTTGCCTTTGACAACACACTCTTCCCTTTGACAACACACACTCTTGCCTTTGACAACACACAGTCTTCCCTTCAAAAACACACACTCCTCCCTTTGATAAAGCACACTGTTCAATTTGACAACGCACACTCTTCCCTTTGACGGCACAGTCTTCCCTTTGACAACACACACTCTTGCCTTTGACAACACACTCTTCCCTTTGACAACACACACTCTTCCCTTTGACAACACACAGTCTTCCCTTCAACAACACACACTCCTCCCTTTGACAATGCACACTCTTCCCTTTAACAACACCGTCTTCCCATTGACAGCACGCACACTTCCTTTCGACAACACACTCTCTTCGCTTTGACAACACACACCATTTCGTTTGACAGCACACAGTCTTTCCTTTGACAGCACACTCTTTGCTTTGACAACACACCCTCTTCCGTTTTACAACACCCACTCTTCCATTTGACACCACACACTCTTCCCTTTTACAACACCCACTCTTGCCTTTGACAACACACCCTCTTCCCTTATACAACTCCCGCTCTTGCTTTTGACAACACACCCTCTTCTCTTTTACAACACCCACTCTTCCGTTTGACACCACAGACTATTCCCTTATACAACACACACTCTTGCCTTTGACAACGCACACTCTTCCCTTTGACAGCACACACTATTCCCTTTGACAACACACTCTTGCCTTTGACAACGCACACCCTTCCCTTTTACAACACCCACTCTTCCATTTGACACCACACACTCTTCCCTGAAACAACACACACTCTTGCCTTTGACAACGCACACTCTTCCCTTTGACAACACACACTCTTCCCTTTGATAACGCACACTCTTCCTTTTGACAAGTCACACTCTTAAATTTTACAACACACAATATTTCATTTGACAACGCACACTCTTCCCTTTGACAACATACACTCTTCCCTTTGACAACACACACTCTTGCCTTTGACCACACGCCCTCTTCCCTTTGATAATGCACATTTCCCTTTGGAGATGCACACTGTTCCCTTTGATAACACACACTCTTCGATTTGCCACCACACAATCTTCGCTTTTACAACACCCACTCTTGCCTTTGACAACACACACTCTTCCGTTTGATAGCACACACTCTTCCCTTTCATAAAGCACACTGTTCAATTTGACAACGCACACTCTTCCCTTTGACGGCACAGTCTTCCCTTTCACAACACACACTCTTCCCTTTGACAACACACACTCTTGCCTTTGACAACACACACTCTTTCCTTTGACAACACACACTTCCATTTGAAACCACACACTCTTCCCTTATACAACACACACTCTTGCCTTTGACAACACACACTCTTCCCTTTGACAGCACACGCTATTCCCTTTGAGAACACACTCTTCCCTTTGACAACACACTCTTGACTTTGACAACGCATACTCTTCCCTTTGACAACACATACTCTTCCCTTTGAAAACACATACTCTTCCCTTTGACTGAAAACACTCTTCCCTTTGACAGCACACTCTTCCCTTTGACAACGCACACATTTTTCCTTTGGACAACACACTCTTCCCATTCACAGCACACATTCTTCCCTTTGACAACACTCATGCTTTTCTTTGACAACACTCACTTTTGCCTTTGACAACACACTCTTCCCTTTGACAGCACACACTCTTCCCTTCAACAACACACACTCCTCCCTTTGACAATGCACACTCTTCCCTTTAACAACACCGTCTTCCCATTGACAGCACGCACGCTTCCTTTCGACAACACACTCTCTTCGCTTTGACAACACACACTATTTCGTTTGACACCACACACTCTTCCCTTATACAACTCCCGCTCTTGCTTTTGACAACACACACTCTTCTCTTTTACAACACCCACTCTTCCGTTTGACACCACAGACTATTCCCTTACACAACACACACTCTTGCCTTTGACAACGCACACTCTTCCCTTTGACAGCACACACTATTCCCTTTGACAACACACTCTTGCCTTTGACAACGCACACCCTTCCCTTTTACAACACCCACTCTTCCATTTGACACCACACACTCTTCCCTGAAACAACACACACTCTTGCCTTTGACAACGCACACTCTTCCCTTTGACAACACACACTCTTCCCATTCACACCACACACTCTTCCCTGAAACAACACTCATGATTTTCTTTGACAACACTCACTCTTCCCTTTGACAACACACACTCTTCCCTTTGACAGCACACACTCTTCCCTTCGAAAACACACACTCTTCCCTTTCACAACACAAACTCTTCCCTTTAACAACACCGTCTTCCCATTTACAGCACGCACTCTTAGCTACGACAACCCACACTCTTCCCTTTGAAAACACACACGCTTCCCTTTGACAACCCACAATCTTCCCTTTGACAACACACACTCTTGCCTTTGATAACACACACTCTTTCCTTAGACAGCACACACTCTTCCCTTTGAAAATGCACACTCTTCCCTTTGACAAAGCACACTCTTACGTTTTACAACACACACTATTCCATTTGACAAAGCACACTCTTCCCTTTGACAACACACACTCTTGCCTTTGACAACACACACTCTTCCCTTTGACAACACACACTCTTGCCTTTGACAACACACACTCTTCCGTTTGACAGCACACACTCTTCCCTTTGATAAAGCACACTGTTCAATTTGACAACGCGCACTCTTCCCTTTGACGGCACAGTCTTCCCTTTGACAACACACACTCTTGCCTTTGACAACACACTCTTCCCTTTGACAACACACACTCTTGCCTTTGACAACACACAGTCTTCCCTTCAAAAACACACACTCCTCCCTTTGATAAAGCACACTGTTCAATTTGACAACGCACACTCTTCCCTTTGACGGCACAGTCTTCCCTTTGACAACACACACTCTTGCCTTTGACAACACACTCTTCCCTTTGACAACACACACTCTTCCCTTTGACAGCACACAGTCTTCCCTTCAACAACACACACTCCTCCCTTTGACAATGCACACTCTTCCCTTTAACAACACCGTCTTCCCATTGACAGCACGCACACTTCCTTTCGACAACACACTCTCTTCGCTTTGACAACACACACTATTTCGTTTGACAGCACACAGTCTTTCCTTTGACAGCACACTCTTTGCTTTGACAACACACCCTCTTCCGTTTTACAACACCCACTCTTCCATTTGACACCACACACTCTTCCCTTTTACAACACCCACTCTTGCCTTTGACAACACACCCTCTTCCCTTATACAACTCCCGCTCTTGCTTTTGACAACACACCCTCTTCTCTTTTACAACACCCACTCTTCCGTTTGACACCACAGACTATTCCCTTATACAACACACACTCTTGCCTTTGACAACGCACACTCTTCCCTTTGACAGCACACACTATTCCCTTTGACAACACACTCTTGCCTTTGACAACGCACACCCTTCCCTTTTACAACACCCACTCTTCCATTTGACACCACACTCTCTTCCCTGAAACAACACACACTCTTGCCTTTGACAACGCACACTCTTCCCTTTGACAACACACACTCTTCCCTTTGATAACGCACACTCTTCCTTTTGACAAGTCACACTCTTACATTTTACAACACACAATATTTCATTTGACAACGCACACTCTTCCCTTTGACAACATACACTCTTCCCTTTGACAACACACACTCTTGCCTTTGACCACACGCCATCTTCCCTTTGAAAACACACATTCTTGCCTTTGACAACACACACTCTTCCCTTTGACAAGACGCCCTCTTCCCTTTGATAATGCACATTTCCCTTTGGAGATGCACACTCTTCCCTTTGATAACACACACTCTTCGATTTGCCACCACACAATCTTCGCTTTTACAACACCCACTCTTGCCTTTGACAACACACACTCTTCCGTTTGATAGCACACACTCTTCCCTTTCATAAAGCACACTGTTCAATTTGACAACGCACACTCTTCCCTTTGACGGCACAGTCTTCCCTTTCACAACACACACTCTTGCCTTTGACAACACACACTCTTGCCTTTGACAACACACACTCTTTCCTTTGACAACACACACTTCCATTTGAAACCACACACTCTTCCCTTATACAACACACACTCTTGCCTTTGACAACACACACTCTTCCCTTTGACAGCACACGCTATTCCCTTTGACAACACACTCTTCCCTTTGACAACACACTCTTGACTTTGACAACACATACTCTTCCCTTTGACAACACATACTCTTCCCTTTGAAAACACATACTCTTCCCTTTGACTGAAAACACTCTTCCCTTTGACAGCACACTCTTCCCTTTGACAACGCACACATTCTTCCTTTGGACAACACACTCTTCCCATTCACACCACACATTCTTCCCTTTGACAACACACATTCTTGCCTTTGACAACACGCACTCTTCCGTTTGAAAGCACACACTCTTCCCTTTGATAAAGCATACTGTTCACTTTGACAACGCACACTCTTCCCTTTGACTGCACAGTCTTCCCTTTGACAACACACACTCTTGCCTTTGACAACACACACTCTTCCGTTTGACAGCACACACTCTTCTCTTTGATAAAGCACAATGTTCAATTTGACAACGCACACTCTTCCCTTTGACGGCACACTCTTCCCTTTGACAACGCACACTCTTCCCTTTAACAACACCGTCTTCCCATTGACAGCACGCACTCTTAGCTATGACAACCCATACTCTTCCCTTTGAAAACACACACTCTTCCCTTTGACAGCACATACTCTTCCCTTTTACATCACCCACTCTTCCATTTGACACCACACACTCTTCCCTTTTACAACACACACTATTCCATTTGACAACGCACACTCTTCCCTTTGACAACACACACTCTTGCCTTTGACAACACACATGCTTTTCTTTGACAACACTCACTCTTCCCTTTGACAACACACTTCCCTTTGAAAATGCACACTCTTCCCCTTGACAAGGCACACTCTTACGTTTTACAACACACACTATTCCATTTGAAAGAGCACACTCTTCCCTTTGACAACACACACTCTTGCCTTTGACAACACACACTCTTCCGTTTGACAGCACACACTCTTCCCTTTGATAAAGCACACTGTTCAATTTGACAACGCACACTCTTCCCTTTGACGGCACACTCTTCCCTTTGACAACACACACTCTTGCCTTTGACAACACACTCTTCCCTTTGACAACATACACTCTTCCCTTTGACGGCACACTCTTCCCTTTGACAACACACACTCTTGCCTTTGACAACACACTCTTCGCTTTGACAACATACACTCTTGCCTTTGACAACACACACTCTTTCCTTTGACAACACACACTCTTCCCTTTGGCAACGCACACTCTTCCCTTTGACAACACACACTTCCATTTGAAACCACACATTCTTCCCTTTTACAAAACCAACTCTTGTCTTTGATAACATACCCTCTTCCCTTTTACAACACACACTCTTCCAATTGACACCACACACTCTTCCCTTATACAACACACACTCTTGCCTTTGACAACACACACTCTTCCCTTTGACGGCACACACTATTTCCCTTTGACAACACACTCTTCCCTTTGACTGAACACACCCTTCCTTTTGACAGCACACTCTTCTCTTTGACAATTTGACAATGCACACCCTTATCTTTTACTACACACACTATTCCATTTGACAACGCACACTCTTCCCTTTCACAACACACACTCTTGCCTTTGACAACACAAATGCTTTTCTTTGACAACACTCACTCTTCCCTTTGACAACACACGCTTCCATTTGACACCACACATTCTTCCCTTTTACAAAACCCACTCTTGCCTTTGACAACACACACTCTTTCCTTTGACAACACACACGCTTCCCTTTGACAACCCACAATCTTCCCTTTGACAACACACACTCTTGCCTTTGATAACACACACTCTTTCCTTAGACAGCACACACTCTTCCCTTTGAAAATGCACACTCTTCCCTTTGACAAAGCACACTCTTACGTTTTACAACACACACTATTCCATTTGACAAAGCACACTCTTCCCTTTGACAACACACACTCTTGCCTTTGACAACACACACTCTTCCCTTTGACAACACACACTCTTGCCTTTGACAACACACACTCTTCCGTTTGACAGCACACACTCTTCCCTTTGATAAAGCACACTGTTCAATTTGACAACGCGCACTCTTCCCTTTGACGGCACAGTCTTCCCTTTGACAACACACACTCTTGCCTTTGACAACACACTCTTCCCTTTGACAACACACACTCTTGCCTTTGACAACACACAGTCTTCCCTTCAAAAACACACACTCCTCCCTTTGATATAGCACACTGTTCAATTTGACAACGCACACTCTTCCCTTTGACGGCACAGTCTTCCCTTTGACAACACACACTCTTGCCTTTGACAACACACTCTTCCCTTTGACAACACACACTCTTCCCTTTGACAGCACACAGTCTTCCCTTCAACAACACACACTCCTCCCTTTGACAATGCACACTCTTCCCTTTAACAACACCGTCTTCCCATTGACAGCACGCACACTTCCTTTCGACAACACACTCTCTTCGCTTTGACAACACACACTATTTCGTTTGACAGCACACAGTCTTTCCTTTGACAGCACACTCTTTGCTTTGACAACACACCCTCTTCCGTTTTACAACACCCACTCTTGCCTTTGACAACACACCCTCTTCCCTTATACAACTCCCGCTCTTGCTTTTGACAACACACCCTCTTCTCTTTTACAACACCCACTCTTCCGTTTGACCCCACAGACTATTCCCTTATACAACACACACTCTTGCCTTTGACAACGCACACTCTTCCCTTTGACAGCACACACTATTCCCTTTGACAACACACTCTTGCCTTTGACAACGCACACCCTTCCCTTTTACAACACCCACTCTTCCATTTGACACCACACTCTCTTCCCTGAAACAACACACACTCTTGCCTTTGACAACGCACACTCTTCCCTTTGACAACACACACTCTTCCCTTTGATAACGCACACTCTTCCTTTTGACAAGTCACACTCTTACATTTTACAACACACAATATTTCATTTGACAACGCACACTCTTCCCTTTGACAACATACACTCTTCCCTTTGACAACACACACTCTTGCCTTTGACCACACGCCATCTTCCCTTTGAAAACACACATTCTTGCCTTTGACAACACACACTCTTCCCTTTGACAAGACGCCCTCTTCCCTTTGATAATGCACATTTCCCTTTGGAGATGCACACTCTTCCCTTTGATAACACACACTCTTCGATTTGCCACCACACAATCTTCGCTTTTACAACACCCACTCTTGCCTTTGACAACACACACTCTTCCGTTTGATAGCACACACTCTTCCCTTTCATAAAGCACACTGTTCAATTTGACAACGCACACTCTTCCCTTTGACGGCACAGTCTTCCCTTTCACAACACACACTCTTGCCTTTGACAACACACACTCTTGCCTTTGACAACACACACTCTTTCCTTTGACAACACACACTTCCATTTGAAACCACACACTCTTCCCTTATACAACACACACTCTTGCCTTTGACAACACACACTCTTCCCTTTGACAGCACACGCTATTCCCTTTGACAACACACTCTTCCCTTTGACAACACACTCTTGACTTTGACAACACATACTCTTCCCTTTGACAACACATACTCTTCCCTTTGAAAACACATACTCTTCCCTTTGACTGAAAACACTCTTCCCTTTGACAGCACACTCTTCCCTTTGACAACGCACACATTTTTCCTTTGGACAACACACTCTTCCCATTCACACCACACATTCTTCCCTTTGACAACACACATTCTTGCCTTTGACAACACGCACTCTTCCGTTTGAAAGCACACACTCTTCCCTTTGATAAAGCATACTGTTCACTTTGACAACGCACACTCTTCCCTTTGACTGCACAGTCTTCCCTTTGACAACACACACTCTTGCCTTTGACAACACACACTCTTCCGTTTGACAGCACACACTCTTCTCTTTGATAAAGCACAATGTTCAATTTGACAACGCACACTCTTCCCTTTGACGGCACACTCTTCCCTTTGACAACACACTCTTCCCTTTGACAGCACACACTCTTCCCTTTGACAACGCACACTCTTCCCTTTAACAACACCGTCTTCCCATTGACAGCACGCACTCTTAGCTATGACAACCCATACTCTTCCCTTTGAAAACACACACTCTTCCCTTTGACAGCACATACTCTTCCCTTTTACATCACCCACTCTTCCATTTGACACCACACACTCTTCCCTTTTACAACACACACTATTCCATTTGACAACGCACACTCTTCCCTTTGACAACACACACTCTTGCCTTTGACAACACACATGCTTTTCTTTGACAACACTCACTCTTCCCTTTGACAACACACTTCCCTTTGAAAATGCACACTCTTCCCCTTGACAAGGCACACTCTTACGTTTTACAACACACACTATTCCATTTGAAAGAGCACACTCTTCCCTTTGACAACACACACTCTTGCCTTTGACAACACACACTCTTCCGTTTGACAGCACACACTCTTCCCTTTGATAAAGCACACTGTTCAATTTGACAACGCACACTCTTCCCTTTGACGGCACACTCTTCCCTTTGACAACACACACTCTTGCCTTTGACAACACACTCTTCCCTTTGACAACATACACTCTTCCCTTTGACGGCACAATCTTCCCTTTGACAACACACACTCTTGCCTTTGACAACACACTCTTCGCTTTGACAACATACACTCTTGCCTTTGACAACACACACTCTTTCCTTTGACAACACACACTCTTCCCTTTGGCAACGCACACTCTTCCCTTTGACAACACACACTTCCATTTGAAACCACACATTCTTCCCTTTTACAAAACCAACTCTTGTCTTTGATAACATACCCTCTTCCCTTTTACAACACACACTCTTCCAATTGACACCACACACTCTTCCCTTATACAACACACACTCTTGCCTTTGACAACACACACTCTTCCCTTTGACGGCACACACTATTTCCCTTTGACAACACACTCTTCCCTTTGACTGAACACACCCTTCCTTTTGACAGCACACTCTTCTCTTTGACAATTTGACAATGCACACCCTTATCTTTTACTACACACACTATTCCATTTGACAACGCACACTCTTCCCTTTCACAACACACACTCTTGCCTTTGACAACACAAATGCTTTTCTTTGACAACACTCACTCTTCCCTTTGACAACACACGCTTCCATTTGACACCACACATTCTTCCCTTTTACAAAACCCACTCTTGCCTTTGACAACACACACTCTTTCCTTTGACAACACACACGCTTCCCTTTGACAACCCACAATCTTCCCTTTGACAACACACACTCTTGCCTTTGATAACACACACTCTTTCCTTAGACAGCACACACTCTTCCCTTTGAAAATGCACACTCTTCCCTTTGACAAAGCACACTCTTTCGTTTTACAACACACACTATTCCATTTGACAAAGCACACTCTTCCCTTTGACAACACACACTCTTGCCTTTGACAACACACACTCTTCCCTTTGACAACACACACTCTTGCCTTTGACAACACACACTCTTCCGTTTGACAGCACACACTCTTCCCTTTGATAAAGCACACTGTTCAATTTGACAACGCGCACTCTTCCCTTTGACGGCACAGTCTTCCCTTTGACAACACACACTCTTGCCTTTGACAACACACTCTTCCCTTTGACAACACACACTCTTGCCTTTGACAACACACAATCTTCCCTTCAAAAACACACACTCCTCCCTTTGATATAGCACACTGTTCAATTTGACAACGCACACTCTTCCCTTTGACGGCACAGTCTTCCCTTTGACAACACACACTCTTGCCTTTGACAACACACTCTTCCCTTTGACAACACACACTCTTCCCTTTGACAGCACACAGTCTTCCCTTCAACAACACACACTCCTCCCTTTGACAATGCACACTCTTCCCTTTAACAACACCGTCTTCCCATTGACAGCACGCACACTTCCTTTCGACAACACACTCTCTTCGCTTTGACAACACACACTATTTCGTTTGACAGCACACAGTCTTTCCTTTGACAGCACACTCTTTGCTTTGACAACACACCCTCTTCCGTTTTACAACACCCACTCTTCCATTTGACACCACACACTCTTCCCTTTTACAACACCCACTCTTGCCTTTGACAACACACCCTCTTCCCTTATACAACTCCCGCTCTTGCTTTTGACAACACACCCTCTTCTCTTTTACAACACCCACTCTTCCGTTTGACCCCACAGACTATTCCCTTATACAACACACACTCTTGCCTTTGACAACGCACACTCTTCCCTTTGACAGCACACACTATTCCCTTTGACAACACACTCTTGCCTTTGACAACGCACACCCTTCCCTTTTACAACACCCACTCTTCCATTTGACACCACTCTCTCTTCCCTGAAACAACACACACTCTTGCCTTTGACAACGCACACTCTTCCCTTTGACAACACACACTCTTCCCTTTGATAACGCACACTCTTCCTTTTGACAAGTCACACTCTTACATTTTACAACACACAATATTTCATTTGACAACGCACACTCTTCCCTTTGACAACATACACTCTTCCCTTTGACAACACACACTCTTGCCTTTGACCACACGCCATCTTCCCTTTGAAAACACACATTCTTGCCTTTGACAACACACACTCTTCCCTTTGACAAGACGCCCTCTTCCCTTTGATAATGCACATTTCCCTTTGGAGATGCACACTCTTCCCTTTGATAGCACACACTCTTCGATTTGCCACCACACAATCTTCGCTTTTACAACACCCACTCTTGCCTTTGACAACACACACTCTTCCGTTTGATAGCACACACTCTTCCCTTTCATAAAGCACACTGTTCAATTTGACAACGCACACTCTTCCCTTTGACGGCACAGTCTTCCCTTTCACAACACACACTCTTGCCTTTGACAACACACACTCTTGCCTTTGACAACACACACTCTTTCCTTTGACAACACACACTTCCATTTGAAACCACACACTCTTCCCTTATACAACACACACTCTTGCCTTTGACAACACACACTCTTCCCTTTGACAGCACACGCTATTCCCTTTGACAACACACTCTTCCCTTTGACAACACACTCTTGACTTTGACAACACATGCTCTTCCCTTTGACAACACATACTCTTCCCTTTGAAAACACATACTATTCCCTTTGACTGAAAACACTCTTCCCTTTGACAGCACACTCTTCCCTTTGACAACGCACACATTTTTCCTTTGGACAACACACTCTTCCCATTCACACCACACATTCTTCCCTTTGACAACACACATTCTTGCCTTTGACAACACGCACTCTTCCGTTTGAAAGCACACACTCTTCCCTTTGATAAAGCATACTGTTCGCTTTGACAACGCACACTCTTCCCTTTGACTGCACAGTCTTCCCTTTGACAACACACACTCTTGCCTTTGACAACACACACTCTTCCGTTTGACAGCACACACTCTTCTCTTTGATAAAGCACAATGTTCAATTTGACAACGCACACTCTTCCCTTTGACGGCACACTCTTCCCTTTGACAACACACTCTTCCCTTTGACAGCACACACTCTTCCCTTTGACAACGCACACTCTTCCCTTTAACAACACCGTCTTCCCATTGACAGCACGCACTCTTAGCTATGACAACCCATACTCTTCCCTTTGAAAACACACACTCTTCCCTTTGACAGCACATACTCTTCCCTTTTACATCACCCACTCTTCCATTTGACACCACACACTCTTCCCTTTTACAACACACACTATTCCATTTGACAACGCACACTCTTCCCTTTGACAACACACACTCTTGCCTTTGACAACACACACTCTTCCGTTTGACAGCACACACTCTTCCCTTTGATAAAGCACACTGTTCAATTTGACAACGCACACTTTTCCCTTTGACGGCACACTCTTCCCTTTGACAACACACACTCTTGCCTTTGACAACACACTCTTCCCTTTGACAACATACACTCTTCCCTTTGACGGCACAATCTTCCCTTTGACAACACACACTCTTGCCTTTGACAACACACTCTTCGCTTTGACAACATACACTCTTGCCTTTGACAACACACACTCTTTCCTTTGACAACACACACTCTTCCCTTTGGCAACGCACACTCTTCCCTTTGACAACACACACTTCCATTTGAAACCACACATTCTTCCCTTTTACAAAACCAACTCTTGTCTTTGATAACATACCCTCTTCCCTTTTACAACACACACTCTTCCAATTGACACCACACACTCTTCCCTTATACAACACACACTCTTGCCTTTGACAACACACACTCTTCCCTTTGACGGCACACACTATTTCCCTTTGACAACACACTCTTCCCTTTGACTGAACACACCCTTCCTTTTGACAGCACACTCTTCTCTTTGACAATTTGACAATGCACACCCTTATCTTTTACTACACACACTATTCCATTTGACAACGCACACTCTTCCCTTTCACAACACACACTCTTGCCTTTGACAACACAAATGCTTTTCTTTGACAACACTCACTCTTCCCTTTGACAACACACGCTTCCATTTGACACCACACATTCTTCCCTTTTACAAAACCCACTCTTGCCTTTGACAACACACACTCTTTCCTTTGACAACACACACGCTTCCCTTTGACAACCCACAATCTTCCCTTTGACAACACACACTCTTGCCTTTGATAACACACACTCTTTCCTTAGACAGCACACACTCTTCCCTTTGAAAATGCACACTCTTCCCTTTGACAAAGCACACTCTTACGTTTTACAACACACACTATTCCATTTGACAAAGCACACTCTTCCCTTTGACAACACACACTCTTGCCTTTGACAACACACACTCTTCCCTTTGACAACACACACTCTTGCCTTTGACAACACACACTCTTCCGTTTGACAGCACACACTCTTCCCTTTGATAAAGCACACTGTTCAATTTGACAACGCGCACTCTTCCCTTTGACGGCACAGTCTTCCCTTTGACAACACACACTCTTGCCTTTGACAACACACTCTTCCCTTTGACAACACACACTCTTGCCTTTGACAACACACAATCTTCCCTTCAAAAACACACACTCCTCCCTTTGATATAGCACACTGTTCAATTTGACAACGCACACTCTTCCCTTTGACGGCACAGTCTTCCCTTTGACAACACACACTCTTGCCTTTGACAACACACTCTTCCCTTTGACAACACACACTCTTCCCTTTGACAGCACACAGTCTTCCCTTCAACAACACACACTCCTCCCTTTGACAATGCACACTCTTCCCTTTAACAACACCGTCTTCCCATTGACAGCACGCACACTTCCTTTCGACAACACACTCTCTTCGCTTTGACAACACACACTATTTCGTTTGACAGCACACAGTCTTTCCTTTGACAGCACACTCTTTGCTTTGACAACACACCCTCTTCCGTTTTACAACACCCACTCTTCCATTTGACACCACACACTCTTCCCTTTTACAACACCCACTCTTGCCTTTGACAACACACCCTCTTCCCTTATACAACTCCCGCTCTTGCTTTTGACAACACACCCTCTTCTCTTTTACAACACCCACTCTTCCGTTTGACCCCACAGACTATTCCCTTATACAACACACACTCTTGCCTTTGACAACGCACACTCTTCCCTTTGACAGCACACACTATTCCCTTTGACAACACACTCTTGCCTTTGACAACGCACACCCTTCCCTTTTACAACACCCACTCTTCCATTTGACACCACTCTCTCTTCCCTGAAACAACACACACTCTTGCCTTTGACAACGCACACTCTTCCCTTTGACAACACACACTCTTCCCTTTGATAACGCACACTCTTCCTTTTGACAAGTCACACTCTTACATTTTACAAC
Source organism: Lampris incognitus (assembly GCF_029633865.1). Taxonomy (NCBI): domain Eukaryota; kingdom Metazoa; phylum Chordata; class Actinopteri; order Lampriformes; family Lampridae; genus Lampris; species Lampris incognitus. The sequence goes on along the minus strand of NC_079213.1, from coordinate 46,155,078 downwards.
ACACAATATTTCATTTGACAACGCACACTCTTCCCTTTGACAACATACACTCTTCCCTTTGACAACACACACTCTTGCCTTTGACCACACGCCATCTTCCCTTTGAAAACACACATTCTTGCCTTTGACAACACACACTCTTCCCTTTGACAAGACGCCCTCTTCCCTTTGATAATGCACATTTCCCTTTGGAGATGCACACTCTTCCCTTTGATAGCACACACTCTTCGATTTGCCACCACACAATCTTCGCTTTTACAACACCCACTCTTGCCTTTGACAACACACACTCTTCCGTTTGATAGCACACACTCTTCCCTTTCATAAAGCACACTGTTCAATTTGACAACGCACACTCTTCCCTTTGACGGCACAGTCTTCCCTTTCACAACACACACTCTTGCCTTTGACAACACACACTCTTGCCTTTGACAACACACACTCTTTCCTTTGACAACACACACTTCCATTTGAAACCACACACTCTTCCCTTATACAACACACACTCTTGCCTTTGACAACACACACTCTTCCCTTTGACAGCACACGCTATTCCCTTTGACAACACACTCTTCCCTTTGACAACACACTCTTGACTTTGACAACACATGCTCTTCCCTTTGACAACACATACTCTTCCCTTTGAAAACACATACTCTTCCCTTTGACTGAAAACACTCTTCCCTTTGACAGCACACTCTTCCCTTTGACAACGCACACATTTTTCCTTTGGACAACACACTCTTCCCATTCACACCACACATTCTTCCCTTTGACAACACACATTCTTGCCTTTGACAACACGCACTCTTCCGTTTGAAAGCACACACTCTTCCCTTTGATAAAGCATACTGTTCGCTTTGACAACGCACACTCTTCCCTTTGACTGCACAGTCTTCCCTTTGACAACACACACTCTTGCCTTTGACAACACACACTCTTCCGTTTGACAGCACACACTCTTCTCTTTGATAAAGCACAATGTTCAATTTGACAACGCACACTCTTCCCTTTGACGGCACACTCTTCCCTTTGACAACACACTCTTCCCTTTGACAGCACACACTCTTCCCTTTGACAACGCACACTCTTCCCTTTAACAACACCGTCTTCCCATTGACAGCACGCACTCTTAGCTATGACAACCCATACTCTTCCCTTTGAAAACACACACTCTTCCCTTTGACAGCACATACTCTTCCCTTTTACATCACCCACTCTTCCATTTGACACCACACACTCTTCCCTTTTACAACACACACTATTCCATTTGACAACGCACACTCTTCCCTTTGACAACACACACTCTTGCCTTTGACAACACACATGCTTTTCTTTGACAACACTCACTCTTCCCTTTGACAACACACTTCCCTTTGAAAATGCACACTCTTCCCCTTGACAAGGCACACTCTTACGTTTTACAACACACACTATTCCATTTGAAAGAGCACACTCTTCCCTTTGACAACACACACTCTTGCCTTTGACAACACACACTCTTCCGTTTGACAGCACACACTCTTCCCTTTGATAAAGCACACTGTTCAATTTGACAACGCACACTCTTCCCTTTGACGGCACACTCTTCCCTTTGACAACACACACTCTTGCCTTTGACAACACACTCTTCCCTTTGACAACATACACTCTTCCCTTTGACGGCACACTCTTCCCTTTGACAACACACACTCTTGCCTTTGACAACACACTCTTCGCTTTGACAACATACACTCTTGCCTTTGACAACACACACTCTTTCCTTTGACAACACACACTCTTCCCTTTGGCAACGCACACTCTTCCCTTTGACAACACACACTTCCATTTGAAACCACACATTCTTCCCTTTTACAAAACCAACTCTTGTCTTTGATAACATACCCTCTTCCCTTTTACAACACACACTCTTCCAATTGACACCACACACTCTTCCCTTATACAACACACACTCTTGCCTTTGACAACACACACTCTTCCCTTTGACGGCACACACTATTTCCCTTTGACAACACACTCTTCCCTTTGACTGAACACACCCTTCCTTTTTGACAGCACACTCTTCTCTTTGACAATTTGACAATGCACACCCTTATCTTTTACTACACACACTATTCCATTTGACAACGCACACTCTTCCCTTTCACAACACACACTCTTCCCTTTGACAACGCACACATTTTTCCTTTGGACAACACACTCTTCCCATTCACACCACACATTCTTCCCTTTGACAACACACATTCTTGCCTTTGACAACACGCACTCTTCCGTTTGAAAGCACACACTCTTCCCTTTGATAAAGCATACTGTTCACTTTGACAACGCACACTCTTCCCTTTGACTGCACAGTCTTCCCTTTGACAACACACACTCTTGCCTTTGACAACACACACTCTTCCGTTTGACAGCACACACTCTTCTCTTTGATAAAGCACAATGTTCAATTTGACAACGCACACTCTTCCCTTTGACGGCACACTCTTCCCTTTGACAACACACTCTTCCCTTTGACAGCACACACTCTTCCCTTTGACAACGCACACTCTTCCCTTTAACAACACCGTCTTCCCATTGACAGCACGCACTCTTAGCTATGACAACCCATACTCTTCCCTTTGAAAACACACACTCTTCCCTTTGACAGCACATACTCTTCCCTTTTACATCACCCACTCTTCCATTTGACACCACACACTCTTCCCTTTTACAACACACACTATTCCATTTGACAACGCACACTCTTCCCTTTGACAACACACACTCTTGCCTTTGACAACACACATGCTTTTCTTTGACAACACTCACTCTTCCCTTTGACAACACACTTCCCTTTGAAAATGCACACTCTTCCCCTTGACAAGGCACACTCTTACGTTTTACAACACACACTATTCCATTTGAAAGAGCACACTCTTCCCTTTGACAACACACACTCTTGCCTTTGACAACACACACTCTTCCGTTTGACAGCACACACTCTTCCCTTTGATAAAGCACACTGTTCAATTTGACAACGCACACTCTTCCCTTTGACGGCACACTCTTCCCTTTGACAACACACACTCTTGCCTTTGACAACACACTCTTCCCTTTGACAACATACACTCTTCCCTTTGACGGCACACTCTTCCCTTTGACAACACACACTCTTGCCTTTGACAACACACTCTTCGCTTTGACAACATACACTCTTGCCTTTGACAACACACACTCTTTCCTTTGACAACACACACTCTTCCCTTTGGCAACGCACACTCTTCCCTTTGACAACACACACTTCCATTTGAAACCACACATTCTTCCCTTTTACAAAACCAACTCTTGTCTTTGATAACATACCCTCTTCCCTTTTACAACACACACTCTTCCAATTGACACCACACACTCTTCCCTTATACAACACACACTCTTGCCTTTGACAACACACACTCTTCCCTTTGACGGCACACACTATTTCCCTTTGACAACACACTCTTCCCTTTGACTGAACACACCCTTCCTTTTGACAGCACACTCTTCTCTTTGACAATTTGACAATGCACACCCTTATCATTTACTACACACACTTATCCATTTGACAACGCACACTCTTCCCTTTCACAACACACACTCTTGCCTTTGACAACACACGCTTCCATTTGACACCACACATTCTTCCCTTTTACAAAACCCACTCTTGCCTTTGACAACACACACTCTTTCCTTTGACAACACACACGCTTCCCTTTGACAACCCACAATCTTCCCTTTGACAACACACACTCTTGCCTTTGATAACACACACTCTTTCCTTAGACAGCACACACTCTTCCCTTTGAAAATGCACACTCTTCCCTTTGACAAAGCACACTCTTACGTTTTACAACACACACTATTCCATTTGACAAAGCACACTCTTCCCTTTGACAACACACACTCTTGCCTTTGACAACACACACTCTTCCCTTTGACAACACACACTCTTGCCTTTGACAACACACAGTCTTCCCTTCAAAAACACACACTCCTCCCTTTGATAAAGCACACTGTTCAATTTGACAACGCACACTCTTCCCTTTGACGGCACAGTCTTCCCTTTGACAACACACACTCTTGCCTTTGACAACACACTCTTCCCTTTGACAACACACACTCTTCCCTTTGACAGCACACAGTCTTCCCTTCAACAACACACACTCCTCCCTTTGACAATGCACACTCTTCCCTTTAACAACACCGTCTTCCCATTGACAGCACGCACACTTCCTTTCGACAACACACTCTCTTCGCTTTGACAACACACACTATTTCGTTTGACAGCACACAGTCTTTCCTTTGACAGCACACTCTTTGCTTTGACAACACACCCTCTTCCGTTTTACAACACCCACTCTTCCATTTGACACCACACACTCTTCCCTTTTACAACACCCACTCTTGCCTTTGACAACACACCCTCTTCCCTTATACAACTCCCGCTCTTGCTTTTGACAACACACCCTCTTCTCTTTTACAACACCCACTCTTCCGTTTGACACCACAGACTATTCCCTTATACAACACACACTCTTGCCTTTGACAACGCACACTCTTCCCTTTGACAGCACACACTATTCCCTTTGACAACACACTCTTGCCTTTGACAACGCACACCCTTCCCTTTTACAACACCCACTCTTCCATTTGACACCACACTCTCTTCCCTGAAACAACACACACTCTTGCCTTTGACAACGCACACTCTTCCCTTTGACAACACACACTCTTCCCTTTGATAACGCACACTCTTCCTTTTGACAAGTCACACTCTTACATTTTACAACACACAATATTTCATTTGACAACGCACACTCTTCCCTTTGACAACATACACTCTTCCCTTTGACAACACACACTCTTGCCTTTGACCACACGCCATCTTCCCTTTGAAAACACACATTCTTGCCTTTGACAACACACACTCTTCCCTTTGACAAGACGCCCTCTTCCCTTTGATAATGCACATTTCCCTTTGGAGATGCACACTCTTCCCTTTGATAACACACACTCTTCGATTTGCCACCACACAATCTTCGCTTTTACAACACCCACTCTTGCCTTTGACAACACACACTCTTCCGTTTGATAGCACACACTCTTCCCTTTCATAAAGCACACTGTTCAATTTGACAACGCACACTCTTCCCTTTGACGGCACAGTCTTCCCTTTCACAACACACACTCTTGCCTTTGACAACACACACTCTTGCCTTTGACAACACACACTCTTTCCTTTGACAACACACACTTCCATTTGAAACCACACACTCTTCCCTTATACAACACACACTCTTGCCTTTGACAACACACACTCTTCCCTTTGACAGCACACGCTATTCCCTTTGACAACACACTCTTCCCTTTGACAACACACTCTTGACTTTGACAACACATACTCTTCCCTTTGACAACACATACTCTTCCCTTTGAAAACACATACTCTTCCCTTTGACTGAAAACACTCTTCCCTTTGACAGCACACTCTTCCCTTTGACAACGCACACATTTTTCCTTTGGACAACACACTCTTCCCATTCACACCACACATTCTTCCCTTTGACAACACACATTCTTGCCTTTGACAACACGCACTCTTCCGTTTGAAAGCACACACTCTTCCCTTTGATAAAGCATACTGTTCACTTTGACAACGCACACTCTTCCCTTTGACTGCACAGTCTTCCCTTTGACAACACACACTCTTGCCTTTGACAACACACACTCTTCCGTTTGACAGCACACACTCTTCTCTTTGATAAAGCACAATGTTCAATTTGACAACGCACACTCTTCCCTTTGACGGCACACTCTTCCCTTTGACAACACACTCTTCCCTTTGACAGCACACACTCTTCCCTTTGACAACGCACACTCTTCCCTTTAACAACACCGTCTTCCCATTGACAGCACGCACTCTTAGCTATGACAACCCATACTCTTCCCTTTGAAAACACACACTCTTCCCTTTGACAGCACATACTCTTCCCTTTTACATCACCCACTCTTCCATTTGACACCACACACTCTTCCCTTTTACAACACACACTATTCCATTTGACAACGCACACTCTTCCCTTTGACAACACACACTCTTGCCTTTGACAACACACATGCTTTTCTTTGACAACACTCACTCTTCCCTTTGACAACACACTTCCCTTTGAAAATGCACACTCTTCCCCTTGACAAGGCACACTCTTACGTTTTACAACACACACTATTCCATTTGAAAGAGCACACTCTTCCCTTTGACAACACACACTCTTGCCTTTGACAACACACACTCTTCCGTTTGACAGCACACACTCTTCCCTTTGATAAAGCACACTGTTCAATTTGACAACGCACACTCTTCCCTTTGACGGCACACTCTTCCCTTTGACAACACACACTCTTGCCTTTGACAACACACTCTTCCCTTTGACAACATACACTCTTCCCTTTGACGGCACACTCTTCCCTTTGACAACACACACTCTTGCCTTTGACAACACACTCTTCGCTTTGACAACATACACTCTTGCCTTTGACAACACACACTCTTTCCTTTGACAACACACACTCTTCCCTTTGGCAACGCACACTCTTCCCTTTGACAACACACACTTCCATTTGAAACCACACATTCTTCCCTTTTACAAAACCAACTCTTGTCTTTGATAACATACCCTCTTCCCTTTTACAACACACACTCTTCCAATTGACACCACACACTCTTCCCTTATACAACACACACTCTTGCCTTTGACAACACACACTCTTCCCTTTGACGGCACACACTATTTCCCTTTGACAACACACTCTTCCCTTTGACTGAACACACCCTTCCTTTTGACAGCACACTCTTCTCTTTGACAATTTGACAATGCACACCCTTATCTTTTACTACACACACTATTCCATTTGACAACGCACACTCTTCCCTTTGACGGCACAGTCTTCCCTTTGACAACACACACTCTTGCCTTTGACAACACACACTCTTCCGTTTGACAGCACACACTCTTCCCTTTGATAAAGCACACTGTTCAATTTGACAACGCGCACTCTTCCCTTTGACGGCACAGTCTTCCCTTTGACAACACACACTCTTGCCTTTGACAACACACTCTTCCCTTTGACAACACACACTCTTGCCTTTGACAACACACAATCTTCCCTTCAAAAACACACACTCCTCCCTTTGATATAGCACACTGTTCAATTTGACAACGCACACTCTTCCCTTTGACGGCACAGTCTTCCCTTTGACAACACACACTCTTGCCTTTGACAACACACTCTTCCCTTTGACAACACACACTCTTCCCTTTGACAGCACACAGTCTTCCCTTCAACAACACACACTCCTCCCTTTGACAATGCACACTCTTCCCTTTAACAACACCGTCTTCCCATTGACAGCACGCACACTTCCTTTCGACAACACACTCTCTTCGCTTTGACAACACACACTATTTCGTTTGACAGCACACAGTCTTTCCTTTGACAGCACACTCTTTGCTTTGACAACACACCCTCTTCCGTTTTACAACACCCACTCTTCCATTTGACACCACACACTCTTCCCTTTTACAACACCCACTCTTGCCTTTGACAACACACCCTCTTCCCTTATACAACTCCCGCTCTTGCTTTTGACAACACACCCTCTTCTCTTTTACAACACCCACTCTTCCGTTTGACCCCACAGACTATTCCCTTATACAACACACACTCTTGCCTTTGACAACGCACACTCTTCCCTTTGACAGCACACACTATTCCCTTTGACAACACACTCTTGCCTTTGACAACGCACACCCTTCCCTTTTACAACACCCACTCTTCCATTTGACACCACTCTCTCTTCCCTGAAACAACACACACTCTTGCCTTTGACAACGCACACTCTTCCCTTTGACAACACACACTCTTCCCTTTGATAACGCACACTCTTCCTTTTGACAAGTCACACTCTTACATTTTACAACACACAATATTTCATTTGACAACGCACACTCTTCCCTTTGACAACATACACTCTTCCCTTTGACAACACACACTCTTGCCTTTGACCACACGCCATCTTCCCTTTGAAAACACACATTCTTGCCTTTGACAACACACACTCTTCCCTTTGACAAGACGCCCTCTTCCCTTTGATAATGCACATTTCCCTTTGGAGATGCACACTCTTCCCTTTGATAGCACACACTCTTCGATTTGCCACCACACAATCTTCGCTTTTACAACACCCACTCTTGCCTTTGACAACACACACTCTTCCGTTTGATAGCACACACTCTTCCCTTTCATAAAGCACACTGTTCAATTTGACAACGCACACTCTTCCCTTTGACGGCACAGTCTTCCCTTTCACAACACACACTCTTGCCTTTGACAACACACACTCTTGCCTTTGACAACACACACTCTTTCCTTTGACAACACACACTTCCATTTGAAACCACACACTCTTCCCTTATACAACACACACTCTTGCCTTTGACAACACACACTCTTCCCTTTGACAGCACACGCTATTCCCTTTGACAACACACTCTTCCCTTTGACAACACACTCTTGCCTTTGACAACACATGCTCTTCCCTTTGACAACACATACTCTTCCCTTTGAAAACACATACTCTTCCCTTTGACTGAAAACACTCTTCCCTTTGACAGCACACTCTTCCCTTTGACAACGCACACATTTTTCCTTTGGACAACACACTCTTCCCATTCACACCACACATTCTTCCCTTTGACAACACACATTCTTGCCTTTGACAACACGCACTCTTCCGTTTGAAAGCACACACTCTTCCCTTTGATAAAGCATACTGTTCGCTTTGACAACGCACACTCTTCCCTTTGACTGCACAGTCTTCCCTTTGACAACACACACTCTTGCCTTTGACAACACACACTCTTCCGTTTGACAGCACACACTCTTCTCTTTGATAAAGCACAATGTTCAATTTGACAACGCACACTCTTCCCTTTGACGGCACACTCTTCCCTTTGACAACACACTCTTCCCTTTGACAGCACACACTCTTCCCTTTGACAACGCACACTCTTCCCTTTAACAACACCGTCTTCCCATTGACAGCACGCACTCTTAGCTATGACAACCCATACTCTTCCCTTTGAAAACACACACTCTTCCCTTTGACAGCACATACTCTTCCCTTTTACATCACCCACTCTTCCATTTGACACCACACACTCTTCCCTTTTACAACACACACTATTCCATTTGACAACGCACACTCTTCCCTTTGACAACACACACTCTTGCCTTTGACAACACACATGCTTTTCTTTGACAACACTCACTCTTCCCTTTGACAACACACTTCCCTTTGAAAATGCACACTCTTCCCCTTGACAAGGCACACTCTTACGTTTTACAACACACACTATTCCATTTGAAAGAGCACACTCTTCCCTTTGACAACACACACTCTTGCCTTTGACAACACACACTCTTCCGTTTGACAGCACACACTCTTCCCTTTGATAAAGCACACTGTTCAATTTGACAACGCACACTCTTCCCTTTGACGGCACACTCTTCCCTTTGACAACACACACTCTTGCCTTTGACAACACACTCTTCCCTTTGACAACATACACTCTTCCCTTTGACGGCACACTCTTCCCTTTGACAACACACACTCTTGCCTTTGACAACACACTCTTCGCTTTGACAACATACACTCTTGCCTTTGACAACACACACTCTTTCCTTTGACAACACACACTCTTCCCTTTGGCAACGCACACTCTTCCCTTTGACAACACACACTTCCATTTGAAACCACACATTCTTCCCTTTTACAAAACCAACTCTTGTCTTTGATAACATACCCTCTTCCCTTTTACAACACACACTCTTCCAATTGACACCACACACTCTTCCCTTATACAACACACACTCTTGCCTTTGACAACACACACTCTTCCCTTTGACGGCACACACTATTTCCCTTTGACAACACACTCTTCCCTTTGACTGAACACACCCTTCCTTTTGACAGCACACTCTTCTCTTTGACAATTTGACAATGCACACCCTTATCTTTTACTACACACACTATTCCATTTGACAACGCACACTCTTCCCTTTCACAACACACACTCTTCCCTTTGACAACGCACACATTTTTCCTTTGGACAACACACTCTTCCCATTCACACCACACATTCTTCCCTTTGACAACACACATTCTTGCCTTTGACAACACGCACTCTTCCGTTTGAAAGCACACACTCTTCCCTTTGATAAAGCATACTGTTCACTTTGACAACGCACACTCTTCCCTTTGACTGCACAGTCTTCCCTTTGACAACACACACTCTTGCCTTTGACAACACACACTCTTCCGTTTGACAGCACACACTCTTCTCTTTGATAAAGCACAATGTTCAATTTGACAACGCACACTCTTCCCTTTGACGGCACACTCTTCCCTTTGACAACACACTCTTCCCTTTGACAGCACACACTCTTCCCTTTGACAACGCACACTCTTCCCTTTAACAACACCGTCTTCCCATTGACAGCACGCACTCTTAGCTATGACAACCCATACTCTTCCCTTTGAAAACACACACTCTTCCCTTTGACAGCACATACTCTTCCCTTTTACATCACCCACTCTTCCATTTGACACCACACACTCTTCCCTTTTACAACACACACTATTCCATTTGACAACGCACACTCTTCCCTTTGACAACACACACTCTTGCCTTTGACAACACACATGCTTTTCTTTGACAACACTCACTCTTCCCTTTGACAACACACTTCCCTTTGAAAATGCACACTCTTCCCCTTGACAAGGCACACTCTTACGTTTTACAACACACACTATTCCATTTGAAAGAGCACACTCTTCCCTTTGACAACACACACTCTTGCCTTTGACAACACACACTCTTCCGTTTGACAGCACACACTCTTCCCTTTGATAAAGCACACTGTTCAATTTGACAACGCACACTCTTCCCTTTGACGGCACACTCTTCCCTTTGACAACACACACTCTTGCCTTTGACAACACACTCTTCCCTTTGACAACATACACTCTTCCCTTTGACGGCACACTCTTCCCTTTGACAACACACACTCTTGCCTTTGACAACACACTCTTCGCTTTGACAACATACACTCTTGCCTTTGACAACACACACTCTTTCCTTTGACAACACACACTCTTCCCTTTGGCAACGCACACTCTTCCCTTTGACAACACACACTTCCATTTGAAACCACACATTCTTCCCTTTTACAAAACCAACTCTTGTCTTTGATAACATACCCTCTTCCCTTTTACAACACACACTCTTCCAATTGACACCACACACTCTTCCCTTATACAACACACACTCTTGCCTTTGACAACACACACTCTTCCCTTTGACGGCACACACTATTTCCCTTTGACAACACACTCTTCCCTTTGACTGAACACACCCTTCCTTTTGACAGCACACTCTTCTCTTTGACAATTTGACAATGCACACCCTTATCATTTACTACACACACTTATCCATTTGACAACGCACACTCTTCCCTTTCACAACACACACTCTTGCCTTTGACAACACACGCTTCCATTTGACACCACACATTCTTCCCTTTTACAAAACCCACTCTTGCCTTTGACAACACACACTCTTTCCTTTGACAACACACACGCTTCCCTTTGACAACCCACAATCTTCCCTTTGACAACACACACTCTTGCCTTTGATAACACACACTCTTTCCTTAGACAGCACACACTCTTCCCTTTGAAAATGCACACTCTTCCCTTTGACAAAGCACACTCTTACGTTTTACAACACACACTATTCCATTTGACAAAGCACACTCTTCCCTTTGACAACACACACTCTTGCCTTTGACAACACACACTCTTCCCTTTGACAACACACACTCTTGCCTTTGACAACACACACTCTTCCGTTTGACAGCACACACTCTTCCCTTTGATAAAGCACACTGTTCAATTTGACAACGCGCACTCTTCCCTTTGACGGCACAGTCTTCCCTTTGACAACACACACTCTTGCCTTTGACAACACACTCTTCCCTTTGACAACACACACTCTTGCCTTTGACAACACACAGTCTTCCCTTCAAAAACACACACTCCTCCCTTTGATAAAGCACACTGTTCAATTTGACAACGCACACTCTTCCCTTTGACGGCACAGTCTTCCCTTTGACAACACACACTCTTGCCTTTGACAACACACTCTTCCCTTTGACAACACACACTCTTCCCTTTGACAGCACACAGTCTTCCCTTCAACAACACACACTCCTCCCTTTGACAATGCACACTCTTCCCTTTAACAACACCGTCTTCCCATTGACAGCACGCACACTTCCTTTCGACAACACACTCTCTTCGCTTTGACAACACACACTATTTCGTTTGACAGCACACAGTCTTTCCTTTGACAGCACACTCTTTGCTTTGACAACACACCCTCTTCCGTTTTACAACACCCACTCTTCCATTTGACACCACACACTCTTCCCTTTTACAACACCCACTCTTGCCTTTGACAACACACCCTCTTCCCTTATACAACTCCCGCTCTTGCTTTTGACAACACACCCTCTTCTCTTTTACAACACCCACTCTTCCGTTTGACACCACAGACTATTCCCTTATACAACACACACTCTTGCCTTTGACAACGCACACTCTTCCCTTTGACAGCACACACTATTCCCTTTGACAACACACTCTTGCCTTTGACAACGCACACCCTTCCCTTTTACAACACCCACTCTTCCATTTGACACCACACTCTCTTCCCTGAAACAACACACACTCTTGCCTTTGACAACGCACACTCTTCCCTTTGACAACACACACTCTTCCCTTTGATAACGCACACTCTTCCTTTTGACAAGTCACACTCTTACATTTTACAACACACAATATTTCATTTGACAACGCACACTCTTCCCTTTGACAACATACACTCTTCCCTTTGACAACACACACTCTTGCCTTTGACCACACGCCATCTTCCCTTTGAAAACACACATTCTTGCCTTTGACAACACACACTCTTCCCTTTGACAAGACGCCCTCTTCCCTTTGATAATGCACATTTCCCTTTGGAGATGCACACTCTTCCCTTTGATAACACACACTCTTCGATTTGCCACCACACAATCTTCGCTTTTACAACACCCACTCTTGCCTTTGACAACACACACTCTTCCGTTTGATAGCACACACTCTTCCCTTTCATAAAGCACACTGTTCAATTTGACAACGCACACTCTTCCCTTTGACGGCACAGTCTTCCCTTTCACAACACACACTCTTGCCTTTGACAACACACACTCTTGCCTTTGACAACACACACTCTTTCCTTTGACAACACACACTTCCATTTGAAACCACACACTCTTCCCTTATACAACACACACTCTTGCCTTTGACAACACACACTCTTCCCTTTGACAGCACACGCTATTCCCTTTGACAACACACTCTTCCCTTTGACAACACACTCTTGACTTTGACAACACATACTCTTCCCTTTGACAACACATACTCTTCCCTTTGAAAACACATACTCTTCCCTTTGACTGAAAACACTCTTCCCTTTGACAGCACACTCTTCCCTTTGACAACGCACACATTTTTCCTTTGGACAACACACTCTTCCCATTCACACCACACATTCTTCCCTTTGACAACACACATTCTTGCCTTTGACAACACGCACTCTTCCGTTTGAAAGCACACACTCTTCCCTTTGATAAAGCATACTGTTCACTTTGACAACGCACACTCTTCCCTTTGACTGCACAGTCTTCCCTTTGACAACACACACTCTTGCCTTTGACAACACACACTCTTCCGTTTGACAGCACACACTCTTCTCTTTGATAAAGCACAATGTTCAATTTGACAACGCACACTCTTCCCTTTGACGGCACACTCTTCCCTTTGACAACACACTCTTCCCTTTGACAGCACACACTCTTCCCTTTGACAACGCACACTCTTCCCTTTAACAACACCGTCTTCCCATTGACAGCACGCACTCTTAGCTATGACAACCCATACTCTTCCCTTTGAAAACACACACTCTTCCCTTTGACAGCACATACTCTTCCCTTTTACATCACCCACTCTTCCATTTGACACCACACACTCTTCCCTTTTACAACACACACTATTCCATTTGACAACGCACACTCTTCCCTTTGACAACACACACTCTTGCCTTTGACAACACACATGCTTTTCTTTGACAACACTCACTCTTCCCTTTGACAACACACTTCCCTTTGAAAATGCACACTCTTCCCCTTGACAAGGCACACTCTTACGTTTTACAACACACACTATTCCATTTGAAAGAGCACACTCTTCCCTTTGACAACACACACTCTTGCCTTTGACAACACACACTCTTCCGTTTGACAGCACACACTCTTCCCTTTGATAAAGCACACTGTTCAATTTGACAACGCACACTCTTCCCTTTGACGGCACACTCTTCCCTTTGACAACACACACTCTTGCCTTTGACAACACACTCTTCCCTTTGACAACATACACTCTTCCCTTTGACGGCACACTCTTCCCTTTGACAACACACACTCTTGCCTTTGACAACACACTCTTCGCTTTGACAACATACACTCTTGCCTTTGACAACACACACTCTTTCCTTTGACAACACACACTCTTCCCTTTGGCAACGCACACTCTTCCCTTTGACAACACACACTTCCATTTGAAACCACACATTCTTCCCTTTTACAAAACCAACTCTTGTCTTTGATAACATACCCTCTTCCCTTTTACAACACACACTCTTCCAATTGACACCACACACTCTTCCCTTATACAACACACACTCTTGCCTTTGACAACACACACTCTTCCCTTTGACGGCACACACTATTTCCCTTTGACAACACACTCTTCCCTTTGACTGAACACACCCTTCCTTTTGACAGCACACTCTTCTCTTTGACAATTTGACAATGCACACCCTTATCTTTTACTACACACACTATTCCATTTGACAACGCACACTCTTCCCTTTCACAACACACACTCTTGCCTTTGACAACACAAATGCTTTTCTTTGACAACACTCACTCTTCCCTTTGACAACACACGCTTCCATTTGACACCACACATTCTTCCCTTTTACAAAACCCACTCTTGCCTTTGACAACACACACTCTTTCCTTTGACAACACACTATTCCCTTTGGCAGCACACACTATTCCCTTTGACAACGCATACTCTTCCCTTTGACTACACACATTCTTCCCTTTGACAACACTCATGCTTTTCTTTGACAACACTCACTTTTCCCTTTGACAACACACTCTTCCCTTTGACAGCACACACTCTTCCCTTCAACAACACACACTCGTCCCTTTGACAATGCACACTCTTGCCTTTAACAACACCGTCTTCCCATTGACAGCACGCACGCTTCCTTTCGACAACACACTCTCTTCACTTTGACAACACACACTATTTCGTTTGACAACACACACTCTTGCCTTTGACAACACACTCTTCCCTTTGACAACACACACTCTTGCCTTTAACAACACACACTCTTTCCTTTGACAACACACACTTCCATTTGAAACCACACATTCTTCCCTTTTACAAAACCAACTCTTGCCTTTGACAACACACCCTCTTCCCTTTTACAACACACACTCTTCCAATTGACACCACACACTCTTCCCTTATACAACACACACTCTTGCCTTTGACAACACACACTCTTCCTTTTGACAGCACACACTATTCCCTTTGACAACACACTCTTCCCTTTGACAACAATCATGCTTTTCTTTGACTACACTCACTCTTCCCATTGACAACACACACTCTTCCCTTTGACAGCACACACTCTTCCCTTCAAAAACACACACTCTTCCCTTTGACAACACGCTCTTCCCTTTGACAACATACACTGTTGCCTTTGACAACACACACTCTTTCCTTTGACAACACACACTCTTCCCTTTGGCAACGCACACTCTTCCCTTTGACAACACACACTTCCATTTGAAACGCACATTCTTCCCTTTTACAAAACCAACTCTTGCCTTTGACAACACACACTCTTCCCTTTGACAGCACACACTATTCCCTTTTGACAACACACTCTTCCCTTTGAAAACACACACTCTTCCCTTTGATAGCACACACTTTTCCCTTTGACAGCACCACCCCTCCCTTTTACAACGCACACTCTTCCCTTTGACAACACGCACTCTTCCGTTTGAAAGCACACACTCTTCCCTTTGATAAAGCATACTGTTCACTTTGACAACGCACACTCTTCCCTTTGACTGCACAGTCTTCCCTTTGACAACACACACTCTTGCCATTGACAACACACTCTTCCCTTTGACAACGCGCACGCTTCCCTTTGACAACCCACCCTCTTCCCTTTGACAATGCACACTCTTAGCATTTGCAACCCACACTCTTCACTTTGAAAACACACACGTTTCCCTTTGACTGAAGACACTCTTCCCTTTGATAATGCACACTTCCCTTTGGAAATGCACATTCTTCCCTTTGATAACACACACTCTTCTATTTGCCACCACACGATCTTTGTTTTTACAACACCCACTCTTGCCTTTGACAACACAAGCTCTTCCATTTGACAGCACACACTCTTCCCTTTGATAAAGCACACTGATCAATTTGACAACGCACACTCTTCCCTTTGACGGCACAGTCTTCACTTTGACAACCGACACTCTTCCCTTTGACAACACAAACTTCCATTTGACACCACACATTCTTCCCTTTTACAAAACCCACTCTTGCCTTTGACAACACACCCTCATCCCTTTTACAACACACACTCTTCCAATTGACACCACACACTCTTCCCTTATACAACACACACTCTTGCCTTTGACAACACACACTCTTCCCTTTGACAGCACACACTATTCCCTTTGACAATGCACACTCTTCCCTTTGACAATGCATACTCTTCCCTTTGAAAACACACACTCTTCCCTTTGACTGAACACAGTCTTCCCTTTGACAGCACACTCTTCCCTTTGACAACGCACACATTTTTCCTTTGGACAACGCTCTTCCCATTCACACCACACACTCTTCCCTTTGATAACACTCATGCTTTTCTTTGACAACACTCACACTTCCCTTTGACAACACACACTCTTGCCTTTGACAGCACACACTCTTCCCTTCAAAAACACACACTCTTCCCTTTGACAACACAAACTCTTGCTTTTGACAACACACACTCTTCCGTTTGACAGCACACACTCTTCCCTTTGATAAAGCACACTGTTCAATTTGACAACGCACACTCTTGCCTTTGACAACACACACTCTTGCCTTTGACAACACACACTCTTCCGTTTGACAGCACACACTCTTCCCTTTGATAAAGCACACTGTTCAATTTGACAACGCACACTCTTCCCTTTGACGGCACACTCTTCCCTTTGACAACACACACTCTTGCCTTTGACAACACACTCTTCCCTTTGACAACATACACTCTTCCCTTTGACGGCACACTCTTCCCTTTGACAACACACACTCTTGCCTTTGACAACACACTCTTCCCTTTGACAACATACACTCTTGCCTTTGACAACACACACTCTTTCCTTTGACAACACACACTCTTCCCTTTGGCAACGCACACTCTTCCCTTTGACAACACACACTTCCATTTGAAACCACACATTCTTCCCTTTTACAAAACCAACTCTTGTCTTTGATAACATACCCTCTTCCCTTTTACAACACACACTCTTCCAATTGACACCACACACTCTTCCCTTATACAACACACACTCTTGCCTTTGACAACACACACTCTTCCCTTTGACAGCACACACTATTTCCCTTTGACAACACACTCTTCCCTTTGACTGAACACACCCTTCCCTTTGACAGCACACTCTTCTCTTTGACAATTTGACAATGCACACCCTTATCTTTTACAACACACACTATTCCATTTGACAACGCACACTCTTCCCTTTCACAACACACACTCTTGCCTTTGACAACACAAATGCTTTTCTTTGACAACACTCACTCTTCCCTTTGACAACACACGCTTCCATTTGACACCACACATTCTTCCCTTTTACAAAACCCACTCTTGCCTTTGACAACACACCCTCTTCCCTTTTATAATACCCACTCTTCCCTTTGACAACACACACTCTTTCCTTTGACAACACACTCTTCCCTTTGGCAGCACACACTATTCCCTTTGACAACGCATACTCTTCCCTTTGACTACACACATTCTTCCCTTTGACAACACTCATGCTTTTCTTTGACAACACTCACTTTTCCCTTTGACAACACACTCTTCCCTTTGACAATGCACACACTCATCCCTTCAACAACACACACTCGTCCCTTTGACAATGAACACTCTTGCCTTTAACAACACCGTCTTCCCATTGACAGCACGCACGCTTCCTTTCGACAACACACTCTCTTCACTTTGACAACACACACTATTTCGTTTGACAACACACACTCTTGCCTTTGACAACACACTCTTCCCTTTGACAACACACACTCTTGCCTTTAACAACACACACTCTTCCAATTGACACCACACACTCTTCCCTTATACAACACACACTCTTGCCTTTGACAACACACACTCTTCCCTTTGACAGCACACACTATTCCCTTTGACAGCACACACTCTTCCCTTCAAAAACACACACTCTTCCCTTTGACAACACACTCTTCCCTTTGACAACAATAATGCTTTTCTTTGACAACACTCACTCTTCCCATTGACAACACACACTCTTCCCTTTGACAGCACACACTCTTCCCTTCAAAAACACACACTCTTCCCTTTGACAACACACTCTTCCCTTTGACAACATACACTCTTGCCTTTGACAACACACCCTCTTTCCTTTGACAACACACACTCTTCCCTTTGGCAACGCACACTCTTCCCTTTGACAACACACACTTCCATTTGAAACGCACATTCTTCCCTTTTACAAAACCAACTCTTGCCTTTGACAACACACACTCTTCCCTTTGACAGCACACACTATTCCCTTTTGACAACACACTCTTCCCTTTGAAAACACACACTCTTCCCTTTGATAGCACACACTTTTCCCTTTGACAGCACCACCCCTCCCTTTTACAACGCACACTCTTCCCTTTGACAACACGCACTCTTCCGTTTGAAAGCACACACTCTTCCCTTTGATAAAGCATACTGTTCACTTTGACAACACACACTCTTCCCTTTGGCAACGCACACTCTTCCCTTTGACAACACACACTTCCATTTGAAACGCACATTCTTCCCTTTTACAAAACCAACTCTTGCCTTTGACAACACACACTCTTCCCTTTGACAGCACACACTATTCCCTTTTGACAACACACTCTTCCCTTTGAAAACACACACTCTTCCCTTTGATAGCACACACTTTTCCCTTTGACAGCACCACCCCTCCCTTTTACAACGCACACTCTTCCCTTTGACAACACGCACTCTTCCGTTTGAAAGCACACACTCTTCCCTTTGATAAAGCATACTGTTCACTTTGACAACGCACACTCTTCCCTTTGACTGCACAGTCTTCCCTTTGACAACACACACTCTTGCCATTGACAACACACTCTTCCCTTTGACAACGCGCACGCTTCCCTTTGACAACCCACCCTCTTCCCTTTGACAATGCACACTCTTAGCTATGGCAACCCACACTCTTCACTTTGAAAACACACACGTTTCCCTTTGACTGAAGACACTCTTCCCTTTGATAATGCACACTTCCCTTTGGAAATGCACACTCTTCCCTTTGATAACACACACTGTTCTATTTGCCACCACACGATCTTTGTTTTTACAACACCCACTCTTGCCTTTGACAACACAAGCTCTTCCATTTGACAGCACACACTCTTCCCTTTGATAAAGCACACTGATCAATTTGACAATGCACACTCTTCCCTTTGATAAAGCACACTCTTCCCTTTGACGGCACAGTCTTTCTCTTTGACAACACACACTCTTCCCTTTGACAACACACAATCTTGCCTTTGACAACACACACTCTTTCCTTTGACAACACACACTTCCATTTGACACCACACATTCTTCCCTTTTCCAAAACCCACTCTTGCCTTTGACAACACACCCTCTT
Organism: Lampris incognitus; assembly: GCF_029633865.1. Classification (NCBI taxonomy): domain Eukaryota; kingdom Metazoa; phylum Chordata; class Actinopteri; order Lampriformes; family Lampridae; genus Lampris; species Lampris incognitus. Next base: position 46,134,828 of record NC_079213.1, on the reverse strand, counting down.
CCCTTTTATAACACCCACTCTTCCCTTTGACAACACACACTATTCCTTTTGACAAAGCATACTCTTCCCTTTGACAACACACACTCTTCCCTTTGACTGAACACACTCTTCCCTTTGACAGCACACACTATTACTTTTGACAATGCATACTCTTCCCTTTGACAACACACACTCTTCCCTTTGACTGAACACACTCTTCCCTTTGACAACACACACTCTTCCCTTTGACTGAACACACTCTTCCCTTTGACAGCACACACTATTACTTTTGACAATGCACCCTCTTCCCTTTGACAACACACACTCTTCCCTTTGACTGAACACACGCTTCCCTTTGACAACACACACTCTTCCCTTTGACTGAACACACTCTTCCCTTTGACAGCACACACTATTACTTTTGACAATGCATACTCTTCCCTTTGACAACACACACTCTTCCCTTTGACAACACACACTATTACTTTTGACAATGCATACTCTTCCCTTTGACAACACACACTCTTCCCTTTGACTGAACACACTCTTCCCTTTGACAACGCACACTCTTCCCTTTGACAACACACACTCTTCCCTTTGATAACGCACACTCTTCCTTTTGACAAGTCACACTCTTACGTTTTACAACACACAATATTTCATTTGACAACGCACACTCTTCCCTTTGACAAAATACACTCTTCCCTTTGACAACCCACACTCTTGCGTACAACACGCCCTCTTCCGTTTGAAAACACACATACTTGCCTTTGACAACACACACTCTTCCCTTTGACAAGACGCCCTCTTCCCTTTCATAATGCACATTTCACTTTGGAAATGCACACTCTTCCCTTTGATAACAGACACTCTTCGATTTGCCACCACACAATCTTCGCTTTTACAACACCCACTCTTGCCTTTGACAACACACACTCTTCCGTTTGACAGCACACACTCTTCCCTTTGATAAAGCACACTGTTCAATTTGACAACACACACTCTTTCCTTTGACAACACACACTTCCATTTGAAACCACACATTCTTCCCTTTTACAAAACCAACTCTTGCCTTTGACAAAACACACTCTTCCCTTTTACAACACCCACTCTTCCAATTGACACCACACACTCTTCCCTTATACAACACACACTCTTGCCTTTGACAACACACACTCTTCCCTTTGACAGCACACACTATTCCCTTTGACAACACACTCTTCCCTTTGACAACACACTCTTGACTTTGACAACACATACTCTTCCCTTTGACAACACATACTCTTCCCTTTGAAAACACATACTCTTCCCTTTGACTGAACACACTCTTCCCTTTGACAGCACACTCTTCCCTTTGATAACGCACATATTTTTCCTTTGGACAACACACTCTTCCCATTCACACCACACACTCTTCCCTTTTACAACACTCATGCTTTTCTTTGACAACACTCACTCTTCCCTTTGACAACACACACTCTTTCCTTTGACAGCATACACTCTTCCCTTCAAAAACACACACTCTTCCCTTTCACAACACAAACTCTTCCCTTGAACAACACCGTCTTCCCATTTACAGCAGGCACTCTTAGCTATGACAACCCACACTCTTCCCTTTGAAAACACACACGCTTCCATTTGACAACCCACAGTCTTTGTTTTTACAATACCCACTCTTGCCTTTGACAACACAAGCTCTTCCGTTTGACAGCACACACTCTTCCCTTTGACAACCCACACTCTTCCCTTTGACAACACACAATCTTGCCTTTGACAACACACACTCTTTCCTTTGACAACACACACTTCCATTTGACACCACACATTCTTCCCTTTTACAAAACCCACTCTTGCCTTTGACAACACACCCTCTTCCCTTTTATAACACCCACTCTTCCCTTTGACAACACACACTATTCCTTTTGACAATGCATACTCTTCCCTTTGACAACACACACTCTTCCCTTTGACTGAACACACTCTTCCCTTTGACAGCACACACTATTACTTTTGACAATGCATACTCTTCCCTTTGACAACACACACTCTTCCCTTTGACTGAACACACTCTTCCCTTTGACAACACACACTCTTCCCTTTGACTGAACACACTCTTCCCTTTGACAGCACACACTATTACTTTTGACAATGCATACTCTTCCCTTTGACAACACACACTCTTCCCTTTGACAACACACACTCTTCCCTTTGATAACGCACACTCTTCCTTTTGACAAGTCACACTCTTACGTTTTACAACACACAATATTTCATTTGACAACGCACACTCTTCCCTTTGACAAAATACACTCTTCCCTTTGACAACCCACACTCTTGCGTACAACACGCCCTCTTCCGTTTGAAAACACACATTCTTGCCTTTGACAACACACACTCTTCCCTTTGACAAGACGCCCTCTTCCCTTTCATAATGCACATTTCCCTTTGGAAATGCACACTCTTCCCTTTGATAACAGACACTCTTCGATTTGCCACCACACAATCTTCGCTTTTACAACACCCACTCTTGCCTTTGACAACACACACTCTTCCGTTTGACAGCACACACTCTTCCCTTTGATAAAGCACACTGTTCAATTTGACAACGCACACTCTTCCCTTTGACGGCACAGTCTTCCCTTTGACAACACACACTCTTCCCTTTGACAACACACACTCTTCCCTTTGACAACACACACTCTTTCCTTTGACAACACACACTTCCATTTGAAACCACACATTCTTCCCTTTTTAAAAAACCAACTCTTGCCTTTGACAAAACGCACTCTTCCCTTTTACAACACCCACTCTTCCAATTGACACCACACACTCTTCCCTTATACAACACACACTCTTCCCTTTGACAACACACACTATTCCCTTTGACAACACACTCTTCACTTTGACAACACACTCTTGACTTTGACAACGCATACTTTTCCCTTTGACAACACATACTCTTCCCTTTGAAAACACATACTCTTCCCTTTGACTGAACACACTCTTCCCTTTGACAGCACACTCTTCCCTTTGACAACGCACATATTTTTCCCTTGGACAACACACTCTTCCCATTCACACCACACACTCTTCCCTTTTACAACACTCATGCTTTTCTTTTACAACACTCACTCTTCCCTTTGACAACACACACTCTTCCCTTTGACAGCACACACTCTTCCCTTCAAAAACACACACTCTTCCCTTTCACAACACAAACTCTTCCCTTTAACAACACCGTCTTCCCATTTACAGCACACACTCTTAGATATGACAACCCACACTCTTCCCTTTGAAAACACACACGCTTCCCTTTGACAACCCACAATCTTTGTTTTTACAACACCCACTCTTGCCTTTGACAACACAAGCTCTTCCGTTTGACAGCACACACTCTTCCCTTTGATAAAGCACACTGTTCAATTTCACAACGCACACTCTTCCCTTTGACGGCACAGTCTTCCCTTTGACAACACACACTCTTGCCTTTGACAACACACTCTTCCCTTTGACAACCCACACTCTTCCCTTTGACAACACACAATCTTGCCTTTGACAACACACACTCTTTCCTTTGACAACAAACACTTCCATTTGACACCATACATTCTTCCCTTTTACAAAACCCACTCTTGCCTTTGACAACACAACCTCTTCCCTTTTATAACACCCACTCTTCCCTTTGACAACACACACTCTTCCCTTTGACTGAACACACTCTTCCCTTTGACAGCACACACTATTACTTTTGACAATGCATACTCTTCCCTTTGACAACACACACTCTTCCCTTTGACTGAACACACTCTTCCCTTTGACAACACACACTCTTCCCTTTGACTGAACACACTCTTCCCTTTGACAGCACACACTATTACTTTTGACAATGCATACTCTTCCCTTTGACAACACACACTCTTCCCTTTGACTGAACACACTCTTCCCTTTGACAGCACACTCTTCCCTTTGACAACGCACACATTTTTCCTTTGGACAACACACTCTTCCCATTCACAGCACACATTCTTCCCTTTGACAACACTCATGCTTATCTTTGACAACACTCACTCTTCCCTTTGACAACACACACTCTTCCGTTTGACAGCACACACTCTTCCCTTTGATAAAGCACACTGTTCAATTTCACAACGCACACTCTTCCCTTTGACGGCACAGTCTTCCCTTTGACAACACACACTCTTGCCTTTGACAACACACTCTTCCCTTTGACAACATACACTCTTGCCTTTGACAACACACACTCTTTCCTTTGACAACACACACTCTTCCCTTTGGCAACGCACACTCTTCCCTTTGACAACACACACTTCCATTTGAAACCACACATTCTTCCCTTTTACAAAACCAACTCTTGTCCTTGATAACATACCCTCTTCCCTTTTATAACACACACTCTTCCAATTGACACCACACACTCTTCCCTTATACAACACACACTCTTGCCTTTGACAACACACACTCTTCCCTTTGACAGCACACACTATTTCCCTTTGACAACACACTCTTCCCTTTGACTGAACACACCCTTCCCTTTGACAGCACACTCTTCTCTTTGACAATTTGACAATGCACACCCTTATCTTTTACAACACACACTATTCCATTTGACAACGCACACTCTTCCCTTTCACAACACACACTCTTGCCTTTGACAACACAAATGCTTTTCTTTGACAACACACCCTCTTCCCTTTTATAATACCCACTCTTCCCTTTGACAACACACACTCTTTCCTTTGACAACACACTCTTCCCTTTGGCAGCACACACTATTCCCTTTGACAACGCATACTCTTCCCTTTGACTACACACATTCTTCCCTTTGACAACACTCATGCTTTTCTTTGACAACACTCACTTTTCCCTTTGACAACACACTCTTCCCTTTGACAGCACACACTCATCCCTTCAACAACACACACTCGTCCCTTTGACAATGAACACTCTTGCCTTTAACAACACCGTCTTCCCATTGACAGCACGCACGCTTCCTTTCGACAACACACTCTCTTCACTTTGACAACACACACTATTTCGTTTGACAACACACACTCTTGCCTTTGACAACACACTCTTCCCTTTGACAACACACACTCTTGCCTTTAACAACACACACTCTTCCAATTGACACCACACACTCTTCCCTTATACAACACACACTCTTGCCTTTGACAACACACACTCTTCCCTTTGACAGCACACACTATTCCCTTTGACAGCACACACTCTTCCCTTCAAAAACACACACTCTTCCCTTTGACAACACACTCTTCCCTTTGACAACAATAATGCTTTTCTTTGACAACACTCACTCTTCCCATTGACAACACACACTCTTCCCTTTGACAGCACACACTCTTCCCTTCAAAAACACACACTCTTCCCTTTGACAACACACTCTTCCCTTTGACAACATACACTCTTGCCTTTGACAACACACCCTCTTTCCTTTGACAACACACACTCTTCCCTTTGGCAACGCACACTCTTCCCTTTGACAACACACACTTCCATTTGAAACGCACATTCTTCCCTTTTACAAAACCAACTCTTGCCTTTGACAACACACACTCTTCCCTTTGACAGCACACACTATTCCCTTTTGACAACACACTCTTCCCTTTGAAAACACACACTCTTCCCTTTGATAGCACACACTTTTCCCTTTGACAGCACCACCCCTCCCTTTTACAACGCACACTCTTCCCTTTGACAACACGCACTCTTCCGTTTGAAAGCACACACTCTTCCCTTTGATAAAGCATACTGTTCACTTTGACAACACACACTCTTCCCTTTGGCAACGCACACTCTTCCCTTTGACAACACACACTTCCATTTGAAACGCACATTCTTCCCTTTTACAAAACCAACTCTTGCCTTTGACAACACACACTCTTCCCTTTGACAGCACACACTATTCCCTTTTGACAACACACTCTTCCCTTTGAAAACACACACTCTTCCCTTTGATAGCACACACTTTTCCCTTTGACAGCACCACCCCTCCCTTTTACAACGCACACTCTTCCCTTCGACAACACGCACTCTTCCGTTTGAAAGCACACACTCTTCCCTTTGATAAAGCATACTGTTCACTTTGACAACGCACACTCTTCCCTTTGACTGCACAGTCTTCCCTTTGACAACACACACTCTTGCCATTGACAACACACTCTTCCCTTTGACAACGCGCACGCTTCCCTTTGACAACCCACCCTCTTCCCTTTGACAATGCACACTCTTAGCTATGGCAACCCACACTCTTCACTTTGAAAACACACACGTTTCCCTTTGACTGAAGACACTCTTCCCTTTGATAATGCACACTTCCCTTTGGAAATGCACACTCTTCCCTTTGATAACACACACTCTTCTATTTGCCACCACACAATCTTTGTTTTTACAACACCCACTCTTGCCTTTGACAACACAAGCTCTTCCATTTGACAGCACACACTCTTCCCTTTGATAAAGCACACTGATCAATTTGACAACGCACACTCTTCCCTTTGACGGCACAGTCTTCACTTTGACAACCCACACTCTTCCCTTTGACAACACAAACTTCCATTTGACACCACACATTCTTCCCTTTTACAAAACCCACTCTTGCCTTTGACAACACACCCTCATCCCTTTTACAACACACACTCTTCCAATTGACACCACACACTCTTCCCTTATACAACACACACTCTTCCCATTCACACCACACACTCTTCCCTGAAACAACACTCATGATTTTCTTTGACAACACTCACTCTTCCCTTTGACAACACACACTCTTCCCTTTGACAGCACACACTCTTCCCTTCGAAAACACACACTCTTCCCTTTCACAACACAAACCCTTCCCTTTAACAACACCGTCTTCCCATTTACAGCAAGCACTCTTAGCTACGACAACCCACACTCTTCCCTTTGAAAACACACACGCTTCCCTTTGACAACCCACAATCTTCCCTTTGACAACACACACTCTTGCCTTTGATAACACACACTCTTTCCTTAGACAGCACACACTCTTCCCTTTGAAAATGCACACTCTTCCCTTTGACAAAGCACACTCTTACGTTTTACAACACACACTATTCCATTTGACAAAGCACACTCTTCCCTTTGACAACACACACTCTTGCCTTTGACAACACACACTCTTCCCTTTGACAACACACACTCTTGCCTTTGACAACACACACTCTTCCGTTTGACAGCACACACTCTTCCCTTTGATAAAGCACACTGTTCAATTTGACAACGCGCACTCTTCCCTTTGACGGCACAGTCTTCCCTTTGACAACACACACTCTTGCCTTTGACAACACACTCTTCCCTTTGACAACACACACTCTTGCCTTTGACAACACACAGTCTTCCCTTCAAAAACACACACTCCTCCCTTTGATAAAGCACACTGTTCAATTTGACAACGCACACTCTTCCCTTTGACGGCACAGTCTTCCCTTTGACAACACACACTCTTGCCTTTGACAACACACTCTTCCCTTTGACAACACACACTCTTCCCTTTGACAGCACACAGTCTTCCCTTCAACAACACACACTCCTCCCTTTGACAATGCACACTCTTCCCTTTAACAACACCGTCTTCCCATTGACAGCACGCACACTTCCTTTCGACAACACACTCTCTTCGCTTTGACAACACACACTATTTCGTTTGACAGCACACAGTCTTTCCTTTGACAGCACACTCTTTGCTTTGACAACACACCCTCTTCCGTTTTACAACACCCACTCTTCCATTTGACACCACACACTCTTCCCTTTTACAACACCCACTCTTGCCTTTGACAACACACCCTCTTCCCTTGTACAACTCCCGCTCTTGCTTTTGACAACACACCCTCTTCTCTTTTACAACACCCACTCTTCCGTTTGACACCACAGACTATTCCCTTATACAACACACACTCTTGCCTTTGACAACGCACACTCTTCCCTTTGACAGCACACACTATTCCCTTTGACAACACACTCTTGCCTTTGACAACGCACACCCTTCCCTTTTACAACACCCACTCTTCCATTTGACACCACACTCTCTTCCCTGAAACAACACACACTCTTGCCTTTGACAACGCACACTCTTCCCTTTGACAACACACACTCTTCCCTTTGATAACGCACACTCTTCCTTTTGACAAGTCACACTCTTACATTTTACAACACACAATATTTCATTTGACAACGCACACTCTTCCCTTTGACAACATACACTCTTCCCTTTGACAACACACACTCTTGCCTTTGACCACACGCCATCTTCCCTTTGAAAACACACATTCTTGCCTTTGACAACACACACTCTTCCCTTTGACAAGACGCCCTCTTCCCTTTGATAATGCACATTTCCCTTTGGAGATGCACACTCTTCCCTTTGATAACACACACTCTTCGATTTGCCACCACACAATCTTCGCTTTTACAACACCCACTCTTGCCTTTGACAACACACACTCTTCCGTTTGATAGCACACACTCTTCCCTTTCATAAAGCACACTGTTCAATTTGACAACGCACACTCTTCCCTTTGACGGCACAGTCTTCCCTTTCACAACACACACTCTTGCCTTTGACAACACACACTCTTGCCTTTGACAACACACACTCTTTCCTTTGACAACACACACTTCCATTTGAAACCACACACTCTTCCCTTATACAACACACACTCTTGCCTTTGATAAAGCATACTGTTCACTTTGACAACGCACACTCTTCCCTTTGACTGCACAGTCTTCCCTTTGACAACACACACTCTTGCCTTTGACAACACACACTCTTCCGTTTGACAGCACACACTCTTCTCTTTGATAAAGCACAATGTTCAATTTGACAACGCACACTCTTCCCTTTGACGGCACACTCTTCCCTTTGACAACACACTCTTCCCTTTGACAGCATACACTCTTCCCTTTGACAACGCACACTCTTCCCTTTAACAACACCGTCTTCCCATTGACAGCACGCACTCTTAGCTATGACAACCCATACTCTTCCCTTTGAAAACACACACTCTTCCCTTTGACAGCACATACTCTTCCCTTTTACATCACCCACTCTTCCATTTGACACCACACACTCTTCCCTTTTACAACACACACTATTCCATTTGACAACGCACACTCTTCCCTTTGACAACACACACTCTTGCCTTTGACAACACACATGCTTTTCTTTGACAACACTCACTCTTCCCTTTGACAACACACTTCCCTTTGAAAATGCACACTCTTCCCCTTGACAAGGCATACTCTTACGTTTTACAACACACACTATTCCATTTGAAAGAGCACACTCTTCCCTTTGACAACACACACTCTTGCCTTTGACAACACACACTCTTCCGTTTGACAGCACACACTCTTCCCTTTGATAAAGCACACTGTTCAATTTGACAACGCACACTCTTCCCTTTGACGGCACACTCTTCCCTTTGACAACACACACTCTTGCCTTTGACAACCCACTCTTCCCTTTGACAACATACACTCTTCCCTTTGACGGCACACTCTTCCCTTTGACAACACACACTCTTGCCTTTGACAACACACTCTTCGCTTTGACAACATACACTCTTGCCTTTGACAACACACACTCTTTCCTTTGACAACACACACTCTTCCCTTTGGCAACGCACACTCTTCCCTTTGACAAAACACACTTCCATTTGAAACCACACATTCTTCCCTTTTACAAAACCAACTCTTGTCTTTGATAACATACCCTCTTCCCTTTTACAACACACACTCTTCCAATTGACACCACACACTCTTCCCTTATACAACACACACTCTTGCCTTTGACAACACACACTCTTCCCTTTGACGGCACACACTATTTCCCTTTGACAACACACTCTTCCCTTTGACTGAACACACCCTTCCTTTTGACAGCACACTCTTCTCTTTGACAATTTGACAATGCACACCCTTATCTTTTACTACACACACTATTCCATTTCACAACGCACACTCTTCCCTTTCACAACACACACTCTTGCCTTTGACAACACAAATGCTTTTCTTTGACAACACTCACTCTTCCCTTTGACAACACACGCTTCCATTTGACATCACACATTCTTCCCTTTTACAAAACCCACTCTTGCCTTTGACAACACACCCTCTTCCCTTTTATATTACCCACTCTTCCCTTTGACAACACACACTCTTTCCTTTGACAACACACTCTTCCCTTTGGCAGCACACACTATTCCCTTTGACAACGCATACTCTTCCCTTTGACTACACACATTCTTCCCTTTGACAACACTCATGCTTTTCTTTGACAACACTCACTTTTCCCTTTGACAACACACTCTTCCCTTTGACAGCACACACTCTTCCCTTCAACAACACACACTCGTCCCTTTGACAATGCACACTCTTGCCTTTAACAACACCGTCTTCCCATTGACAGCACGCACGCTTCCTTTCGACAACACACTCTCTTCACTTTGACAACACACACTATTTCGTTTGACAACACACACTCTTGCCTTTGACAACACACTCTTCCCTTTGACAACACACACTCTTGCCTTTAACAACACACACTCTTTCCTTTGACAACACACACTTCCATTTGAAACCACACATTCTTCCCTTTTACAAAACCAACTCTTGCCTTTGACAACACACCCTCTTCCCTTTTACAACACACACTCTTCCAATTGACACCACACACTCTTCCCTTATACAACACACACTCTTGCCTTTTACAACACACACTCTTCCAATTGACACCACACACTCTTCCCTTATACAACACACACTCTTGCCTTTGACAACACACACTCTTCCCTTTGACAGCACACACTATTCCCTTTGACAACACACTCTTCCCTTTGACAACAATCATGCTTTTCTCTGACTACACTCACTCTTCCCATTGACAACACACACTCTTCCCTTTGACAGCACACACTCTTCCCTTCAAAAACACACACTCTTCCCTTTGACAACACGCTCTTCCCTTTGACAACATACACTCTTGCCTTTGACAACACCCTCTTTCCTTTGACAACACACACTCTTCCCTTTGGCAACGCACACTCTTCCCTTTGACAACACACACTTCCATTTGAAACGCATATTCTTCCCTTTTACAAAACCAACTCTTGCCTTTGACAACACACACTCTTCCCTTTGACAGCACACACTATTCCCTTTTGACAACACACTCTTCCCTTTGAAAACACACACTCTTCCCTTTGATAGCACACACTTTTCCCTTTGACAGCACCACCCCTCCCTTTTACAACGCACACTCTTCCCTTTGACAACACGCACTCTTCCGTTTGAAAGCACACACTCTTCCCTTTGATAAAGCATACTGTTCACTTTGACAACGCACACTCTTCCCTTTGACTGCACAGTCTTCCCTTTGACAACACACACTCTTGCCTTTGACAACACACTCTTCCCTTTGACAACACACACTCTTGCCTTTGACAACACACAGTCTTCCCTTCAAAAACACACACTCCTCCCTTTGATAAAGCACACTGTTCAATTTGACAACGCACACTCTTCCCTTTGACGGCACAGTCTTCCCTTTGACAACACACACTCTTGCCTTTGACAACACACTCTTCCCTTTGACAACACACACTCTTCCCTTTGACAGCACACAGTCTTCCCTTCAACAACACACACTCCTCCCTTTGACAATGCACACTTTTCCCTTTAACAACACCGTCTTCCCATTGACAGCACGCACACTTCCTTTCGACAACACACTCTCTTCGCTTTGACAACACACACTATTTCGTTTGACAGCACACAGTCTTTCCTTTGACAGCACACTCTTTGCTTTGACAACACACCCTCTTCCGTTTTACAACACCCACTCTTCCATTTGACACCACACACTCTTCCCTTTTACAACACCCACTCTTGCCTTTGACAACACACCCTCTTCCCTTGTACAACTCCCGCTCTTGCTTTTGACAACACACCCTCTTCTCTTTTACAACACCCACTCTTCCGTTTGACACCACAGACTATTCCCTTATACAACACACAGTCTTGCCTTTGACAATGCACACTCTTCCCTTTGACAGCACACACTATTCCCTTTGACAACACACTCTTGCCTTTGACAACGCACACCCTTCCCTTTTACAACACCCACTCTTCAATTTGACACCACACTCTCTTCCCTGAAACAACACACACTCTTGCCTTTGACAACGCACACTCTTCCCTTTGACAACACACACTCTTCCCTTTGATAACGCACACTCTTCCTTTTGACAAGTCACACTCTTACATTTTACAACACACAATATTTCATTTGACAACGCACACTCTTCCCTTTGACAACATACACTCTTCCCTTTGACAACACACACTCTTGCCTTTGACCACACGCCATCTTCCCTTTGAAAAGACACATTCTTGCCTTTGACAACACACACTCTTCCCTTTGACAAGACGCCCTCTTCCCTTTGATAATGCACATTTCCCTTTGGAGATGCACACTCTTCCCTTTGATAACACACACTCTTCGATTTGCCACCACACAATCTTCGCTTTTACAACACCCACTCTTGCCTTTGACAACACACACTCTTCCGTTTGATAGCACACACTCTTCCCTTTCATAAAGCACACTGTTCAATTTGACAACGCACACTCTTCCCTTTGACGGCACAGTCTTCCCTTTCACAACACACACTCTTGCCTTTGACAACACACACTCTTGCCTTTGACAACACACACTCTTTCCTTTGACAACACACACTTCCATTTGAAACCACACACTCTTCCCTTATACAACACACACTCTTGCCTTTGATAAAGCATACTGTTCACTTTGACAACGCACACTCTTCCCTTTGACTGCACAGTCTTCCCTTTGACAACACACACTCTTGCCTTTGACAACACACACTCTTCCGTTTGACAGCACACACTCTTCTCTTTGATAAAGCACAATGTTCAATTTGACAACGCACACTCTTCCCTTTGACGGCACACTCTTCCCTTTGACAACACACTCTTCCCTTTGACAGCACACACTCTTCCCTTTGACAACGCACACTCTTCCCTTTAACAACACCGTCTTCCCATTGACAGCACGCACTCTTAGCTATGACAACCCATACTCTTCCCTTTGAAAACACACACTATTCCCTTTGACAGCACATACTCTTCCCTTTTACATCACCCACTCTTCCATTTGACACCACACACTCTTCCCTTTTACAACACACACTATTCCATTTGACAACGCACACTCTTCCCTTTGACAACACACACTCTTGCCTTTGACAACACACATGCTTTTCTTTGACAACACTCACTCTTCCCTTTGACAACACACTTCCCTTTGAAAATGCACACTCTTCCCCTTGACAAGGCATACTCTTACGTTTTACAACACACACTATTCCATTTGAAAGAGCACACTCTTCCCTTTGACAACACACACTCTTGCCTTTGACAACACACACTCTTCCGTTTGACAGCACACACTCTTCCCTTTGATAAAGCACACTGTTCAATTTGACAACGCACACTCTTCCCTTTGACGGCACACTCTTCCCTTTGACAACACACACTCTTGCCTTTGACAACACACTCTTCCCTTTGACAACATACACTCTTCCCTTTGACGGCACACTCTTCCCTTTGACAACACACACTCTTGCCTTTGACAACACACTCTTCGCTTTGACAACATACACTCTTGCCTTTGACAACACACACTCTTTCCTTTGACAACACACACTCTTCCCTTTGGCAACGCACACTCTTCCCTTTGACAACACACACTTCCATTTGAAACCACACATTCTTCCCTTTTACAAAACCAACTCTTGTCTTTGATAACATACCCTCTTCCCTTTTACAACACACACTCTTCCAATTGACACCACACACTCTTCCCTTATACAACACACACTCTTGCCTTTGACAACACACACTCTTCCCTTTGACGGCACACACTATTTCCCTTTGACAACACACTCTTCCCTTTGACTGAACACACCCTTCCTTTTGACAGCACACTCTTCTCTTTGACAATTTGACAATGCACACCCTTATCTTTTACTACACACACTATTCCATTTCACAACGCACACTCTTCCCTTTCACAACACACACTCTTGCCTTTGACAACACAAATGCTTTTCTTTGACAACACTCACTCTTCCCTTTGACAACACACGCTTCCATTTGACATCACACATTCTTCCCTTTTACAAAACCCACTCTTGCCTTTGACAACACACCCTCTTCCCTTTTATATTACCCACTCTTCCCTTTGACAACACACACTCTTTCCTTTGACAACACACTCTTCCCTTTGGCAGCACACACTATTCCCTTTGACAACGCATACTCTTCCCTTTGACTACACACATTCTTCCCTTTGACAACACTCATGCTTTTCTTTGACAACACTCACTTTTCCCTTTGACAGCACACTCTTCCCTTTGACAGCACACACTCTTCCCTTCAACAACACACACTCGTCCCTTTGACAATGCACACTCTTGCCTTTAACAACACCGTCTTCCCATTGACAGCACGCACGCTTCCTTTCGACAACACACTCTCTTCACTTTGACAACACACACTATTTCGTTTGACAACACACACTCTTGCCTTTGACAACACACTCTTCCCTTTGACAACACACACTCTTGCCTTTAACAACACACACTCTTTCCTTTGACAACACACACTTCCATTTGAAACCACACATTCTTCCCTTTTACAAAACCAACTCTTGCCTTTGACAACACACCCTCTTCCCTTTTACAACACACACTCTTCCAATTGACACCACACACTCTTCCCTTATACAACACACACTCTTGCCTTTGACAACACACACTCTTCCCTTTGACAGCACACACTATTCCCTTTGACAACACACTCTTCCCTTTGACAACAATCATGCTTTTCTCTGACTACACTCACTCTTCCCATTGACAACACACACTCTTCCCTTTGACAGCACACACTCTTCCCTTCAAAAACACACACTCTTCCCTTTGACAACACGCTCTTCCCTTTGACAACATACACTCTTGCCTTTGACAACACCCTCTTTCCTTTGACAACACACACTCTTCCCTTTGGCAACGCACACTCTTCCCTTTGACAACACACACTTCCATTTGAAACGCATATTCTTCCCTTTTACAAAACCAACTCTTGCCTTTGACAACACACACTCTTCCCTTTGACAGCACACACTATTCCCTTTTGACAACACACTCTTCCCTTTGAAAACACACACTCTTCCCTTTGATAGCACACACTTTTCCCTTTGACAGCACCACCCCTCCCTTTTACAACGCACACTCTTCCCTTTGACAACACGCACTCTTCCGTTTGAAAGCACACACTCTTCCCTTTGATAAAGCATACTGTTCACTTTGACAACGCACACTCTTCCCTTTGACTGCACAGTCTTCCCTTTGACAACACACACTCTTGCCATTGACAACACACTCTTCCCTTTGACAACGCGCACGCTTCCCTTTGACAACCCACCCTCTTCCCTTTGACAATGCACACTCTTAGCTATGGCAACCCACACTCTTCAATTTGAAAACACACACGTTTCCCTTTGACTGAAGACACTCTTCCCTTTGATAATGCACACTTCCCTTTGGAAATGCACACTCTTCCCTTTGATAACACACACTCTTCTATTTGCCACCACACGATCTTTGTTTTTACAACACCCACTCTTGCCTTTGACAACACAAGCTCTTCCATTTGACAGCACACACTCTTCCCTTTGATAAAGCACACTGATCAATTTGACAACGCACACTCTTCCCTTTGACGGCACAGTCTTCACTTTGACAACCGACACTCTTCCCTTTGACAACACAAACTTCCATTTGACACCACACATTCTTCCCTTTTACAAAACCCACTCTTGTTTTTGACAACACACCCTCATCCCTTTTACAACACACACTCTTCCAATTGACACCACACACTCTTCCCTTATACAACACACACTCTTGCCTTTGACAACACACACTCTTCCCTTTGACAGCACACACTATTCCCTTTGACAATGCACACTCTTCCCTTTGACAATGCATACTCTTCCCTTTGAAAACACACACTATTCCCTTTGACTGAACACAGTCTTCCCTTTGACAGCACACTCTTCCCTTTGACAACGCACACATTTTTCCTTTGGACAACGCTCTTCCCATTCACACCACACACTCTTCCCTTTGATAACACTCATGCTTTTCTTTGACAACACTCACTCTTCCCTTTGACAACACACACTCTTGCCTTTGACAGCACACACTCTTCCCTTCAAAAACACACACTCTTCCCTTTGACAACACAAACTCTTGCTTTTGACAACACACACTCTTCCGTTTGACAGCACACACTCTTCCCTTTGATAAAGCACACTGTTCAATTTGACAACGCACACTCTTGCCTTTGACAACACACACTCTTGCCTTTGACAACACACACTCTTGCCTTTGACAGCACACACTCTTCCCTTTGATAAACACACTGTTCAATTTGACAACGCACACTCTTCCCTTTGACGGCACACTCTTCCCTTTGACAACACACACTCTTGCCTTTGACAACACACTCTTCCCTTTGACAGCACACTCTTCCCTTTGACAACGCACACATTTTTCCTTTGGACAACGCTCTTCCCATTCACACCACACACTCTTCCCTTTGATAACACTCATGCTTTTCTTTGACAACACTCACTCTTCCCTTTGACAACACACACTCTTGCCTTTGACAGCACACACTCTTCCCTTCAAAAACACACACTCTTCCCTTTGACAACACAAACTCTTGCTTTTGACAACACACACTCTTCCGTTTGACAGCACACACTCTTCCCTTTGATAAAGCACACTGTTCAATTTGACAACGCACACTCTTGCCTTTGACAACACACACTCTTGCCTTTGACAACACACACTCTTGCCTTTGACAGCACACACTCTTCCCTTTGATAAACACACTGTTCAATTTGACAACGCACACTCTTCCCTTTGACGGCACACTCTTCCCTTTGACAACACACACTCTTGCCTTTGACAACACACTCTTCCCTTTGACAACATACACTCTTGCCTTTGACAACACACACTCTTTCCTTTGACAACACACACTCTTCCCTTTGGCAACGCACACTCTTCCCTTTGACAACACACACTTCCATTTGAAACCACACATTCTTCCCTTTTACAAAACCAACTCTTGTCTTTGATAACATACCCTCTTCCCTTTTACAACACACACTCTTCCAATTGACACCACACACTCTTCCCTTATACAACACACACTCTTGCCTTTGACAACACACACTCTTCCCTTTGACAGCACACACTATTTCCCTTTGACAACACACTCTTCCCTTTGACTGAACACACCCTTCCCTTTGACAGCACACTCTTCTCTTTGACAATTTGACAATGCACACCCTTATCTTTTACAACACACACTATTCCATTTGACAACGCACACTCTTCCCTTTCACAACACACACTCTTGCCTTTGACAACACAAATGCTTTTCTTTGACAACACTCACTCTTCCCTTTGACAACACACGCTTCCATTTGACACCACACATTCTTCCCTTTTACAAAACCCACTCTTGCCTTTGACAACACACCCTCTTCCCTTTTATAATACCCACTCTTCCCTTTGGCAACACACACTCTTTCCTTTGACAACACACTCTTCCCTTTGGCAGCACACACTATTCCCTTTGACAACGCATACTCTTCCCTTTGACTACACACATTCTTCCCTTTGACAACACTCATGCTTTTCTTTGACAACACTCACTTTTCCCTTTGACAACACACTCTTCCCTTTGACAGCACACACTCATCCCTTCAACAACACACACTCGTCCCTTTGACAATGAACACTCTTGCCTTTAACAACACCGTCTTCCCATTGACAGCACGCACGCTTCCTTTCGACAACACACTCTCTTCACTTTGACAACACACACTATTTCGTTTGACAACACACACTCTTGCCTTTGACAACACACTCTTCCCTTTGACAACACACACTCTTGCCTTTAACAACACACACTCTTCCAATTGACACCACACACTCTTCCCTTATACAACACACACTCTTGCCTTTGACAACACACACTCTTCCCTTTGACAGCACACACTATTCCCTTTGACAGCACACACTCTTCCCTTCAAAAACACACACTCTTCCCTTTGACAACACACTCTTCCCTTTGACAACAATAATGCTTTTCTTTGACAACACTCACTCTTCCCATTGACAACACACACTCTTCCCTTTGACAGCACACACTCTTCCCTTCAAAAACACACACTCTTCCCTTTGACAACACACTCTTCCCTTTGACAACATACACTCTTGCCTTTGACAACACACCCTCTTTCCTTTGACAACACACACTCTTCCCTTTGGCAACGCACACTCTTCCCTTTGACAACACACACTTCCATTTGAAACGCACATTCTTCCCTTTTACAAAACCAACTCTTGCCTTTGACAACACACACTCTTCCCTTTGACAGCACACACTATTCCCTTTTGACAACACACTCTTCCCTTTGAAAACACACACTCTTCCCTTTGATAGCACACACTTTTCCCTTTGACAGCACTACCCCTCCCTTTTACAACGCACACTCTTCCCTTTGACAACACGCACTCTTCCGTTTGAAAGCACACACTCTTCCCTTTGATAAAGCATACTGTTCACTTTGACAACACACACTCTTCCCTTTGGCAACGCACACTCTTCCCTTTGACAACACACACTTCCATTTGAAACGCACATTCTTCCCTTTTACAAAACCAACTCTTGCCTTTGACAACACACACTCTTCCCTTTGACAGCACACACTATTCCCTTTTGACAACACACTCTTCCCTTTGAAAACACACACTCTTCCCTTTGATAGCACACACTTTTCCCTTTGACAGCACCACCCCTCCCTTTTACAACGCACACTCTTCCCTTTGACAACACGCACTCTTCCGTTTGAAAGCACACACTCTTCCCTTTGATAAAGCATACTGTTCACTTTGACAACGCACACTCTTCCCTTTGACTGCACAGTCTTCCCTTTGACAACACATACTCTTGCCATTGACAACACACTCTTCCCTTTGACAACGCGCACGCTTCCCTTTGACAACCCACCCTCTTCCCTTTGACAATGCACACTCTTAGCTATGGCAACCCACACTCTTCACTTTGAAAACACACACGTTTCCCTTTGACTGAAGACACTCTTCCCTTTGATAATGCACACTTCCCTTTGGAAATGCACACTCTTCCCTTTGATAACACACACTCTTCTATTTGCCACCACACAATCTTTGTTTTTACAACACCCACTCTTGCCTTTGACAACACAAGCTCTTCCATTTGACAGCACACACTCTTCCCTTTGATAAAGCACACTGATCAATTTGACAACGCACACTCTTCCCTTTGACGGCACAGTCTTCACTTTGACAACCCACACTCTTCCCTTTGACAACACAAACTTCCATTTGACACCACACATTCTTCCCTTTTACAAAACCCACTCTTGCCTTTGACAACACACCCTCATCCCTTTTACAACACACACTCTTCCAATTGACACCACACACTCTTCCCTTATACAACACACACTCTTGCCTTTGAAAACACACACTCTTCCCTTTGACAGCACACACTATTCCCTTTGACAATGCACACTCTTCCCTTTGACAATGCATACTCTTCCCTTTGAAAACACACACTCTTCCCTTTGACTGAACACAGTCTTCCCTTTGACAGCACACTCTTCCCTTTGACAACGCACACATTTTTCCTTTGGACAACACTCTTCCCATTCACACCACACACTCTTCCCTTTGATAACACTCATGCTTTTCTTTGACAACACTCACTCTACCCTTTGACAACACACACTCTTGCCTTTGACAGCACACACTCTTCCCTTCAAAAACACACACTCTTCCCTTTGACAACACAAACTCTTGCTTTTGACAACACACTCTTGCCTTTGACAGCACACACTCTTCCCTTCGACATTGCAAGCTCTTCCCTTTGACGGGACAGTCTTCCCTTTGACAACCCACACTCTTCCCTTTGACAACACACACTTCCATTTGACACCACACATTCTTCACTTTTACAAAACCCACACTTGCCTTTGACAACACACCCTCTTCCCTTTTATAATACCCACTCTTCCCTTTTACAACACACACTCTTTCCTTTGACAACACACTCTTCCCTTTGGCAGCACACACTATTCCCTTTGACAACGCATACTCCTCCCTTTGACAACACACACTCTTGACTTTAACAACACTCATGCTTTTCTTTGACAACACTCACTTTTCCCTTTGACAACACACTCTTCCCTTTGACAGCACACACTCTTCCCTTCAACAACACACACTCGTCCCTTTGACAATGCACACTCTTGCCTTTAACAACACCGTCTTCCCATTGACAGCACGCACGCTTCCTTTCGACAACACACTCTCTTCACTTTGACAACACACACTATTTCGTTTGACAACACACACTCTTGCCTTTGACAACACACTCTTCCCTTTGACAACACACACTCTTGCCTTTAACAACACACACTCTTTCCTTTGACAACACACACTTCCATTTGAAACCACACATTCTTCCCTTTTACAAAACCAACTCTTGCCTTTGACAGCACACCCTCTTCCCTTTTACAACACACACTCTTCCAATTGACACCACACACTCTTCCCTTATACAACACACACTCTAGCCTTTGACAACACACACTTTTCCCTTTGACAGCACACACTATTCCCTTTGACAACACACTCTTCCCTTTGACAACACACTCTTGACTTTGACAATGCACACTCTTCCCTTTGACAACGCATACTCTTCCCTTTGAAAACACACACTATTCCAATTGACACCACACACTCTTCCCTTATACAACACACACTCTTGCCTTTGACAACACACACTCTTCCCTTTGACAGCACACACTATTCCCTTTGACAACACACTCTTCCCATTGACAACACACACTCTTCCCTTTGACAGCACACACTCTTCCCTTCAAAAACACACACTCTTCCCTTTGACAACACACTCTTCCCTTTGACAACACACACTCTTGCCTTTGACAACACACACTCTTTCCTTTGACAACACACACTCTTCCCTTTGGCAACGCACACTCTTCCCTTTGACAACACACACTTCCATTTGAAACGCACATTCTTACCTTTTACAAAACCAACTCTTGCCTTTGACAACACACTCTCTTCCCTTTGACAGCACACACTATTCCCTTTTGACAACACACTCTTCCCTTTGAAAACACACACTCTTCCCTTTGATAGCACACACTTTTCCCTTTGACAGCACCACCCCTCCCTTTTACAACGCACACTCTTCCCTTTGACAACACGCACTCTTCCGTTTGAAAGCACACACTCTTCCCTTTGATAAAGCATACTGTTCACTTTGACAACGCACACTCTTCCCTTTGACTGCACAGTCTTCCCTTTGACAACACACACTCTTGCCATTGACAACACACTCTTCCCTTTGACAACGCGCACGCTTCCCTTTGACAACCCACCCTCTTCCCTTTGACAATGCACACTCTTAGCTTTGGTAACCCACACTCTTCACTTTGAAAACACACACGTTTCCCTTTGACTGAAGACACTCTTCCCTTTGATAATGCACACTTCCCTTTGGAAATGCACACTCTTCCCTTTGATAACACACACTCTTCTATTTGCCACCACACAATCTTTGTTTTTACAACACCCACTCTTGCCTTTGACAACACAAGCTCTTCCATTTGACAGCACACACTCTTCCCTTTGATAAAGCACACTGATCAATTTGACAATGCACACTCTTCCCTTTGACAACACGCACTCTTCCGTTTGAAAGCACACACTCTTCCCTTTGATAAAGCATACTGTTCACTTTGACAACACACACTCTTCCCTTTGACTGCACAGTCTTCCCTTTGACAACACACACTCTTGCCATTGACAACACACTCTTCCCTTTGACAACGCGCACGCTTCCCTTTGACAACCCACCCTCTTCCCTTTGACAATGCACACTCTTAGCTATGGCAACCCACACTCTTCACTTTGAAAACACACACGTTTCCCTTTGACTGAAGACACTCTTCCCTTTGATAATGCACACTTCCCTTTGGAAATGCACACTCTTCCCTTTGATAACACACACTCTTCTATTTGCCACCACACAATCTTTGTTTTTACAACACCCACTCTTCCCTTTGGCAACGCACACTCTTCCCTTTGACAACACACACTTCCATTTGAAACGCACATTCTTCCCTTTTACAAAACCAACTCTTGCCTTTGACAACACACACTCTTCCCTTTGACAGCACACACTATTCCCTTTTGACAACACACTCTTCCCTTTGAAAACACACACTCTTCCCTTTGATAGCACACACTTTTCCCTTTGACAGCACCACCCCTCCCTTTTACAACGCACACTCTTCCCTTTGACAACACGCACTCTTCCGTTTGAAAGCACACACTCTTCCCTTTGATAAAGCATACTGTTCACTTTGACAACGCACACTCTTCCCTTTGACTGCACAGTCTTCCCTTTGACAACACACACTCTTGCCATTGACAACACACTCTTCCCTTTGACAACGCGCACGCTTCCCTTTGACAACCCACCCTCTTCCCTTTGACAATGCACACTCTTAGCTATGGCAACCCACACTCTTCACTTTGAAAACACACACGTTTCCCTTTGACTGAAGACACTCTTCCCTTTGATAATGCACACTTCCCTTTGGAAATGCACACTCTTCCCTTTGATAACACACACTCTTCTATTTGCCACCACACAATCTTTGTTTTTACAACACCCACTCTTCCCTTTGACAACACAAGCTCTTCCATTTGACAGCACACACTCTTCCCTTTGATAAAGCACACTGATCAATTTGACAACGCACACTCTTCCCTTTGACGGCACAGTCTTCACTTTGACAACCCACACTCTTCCCTTTGACAACACAAACTTCCATTTGACACCACACATTCTTCCCTTTTACAAAACCCACTCTTGCCTTTGACAACACACCCTCATCCCTTTTACAACACACACTCTTCCAATTGACACCACACACTCTTCCCTTATACAACACACACTCTTGCCTTTGACAACACACACTCTTCCCTTTGACAGCACACACTATTCCCTTTGACAATGCACACTCTTCCCTTTGACAATGCATACTCTTCCCTTTGAAAACACACACTCTTCCCTTTGACTGAACACAGTCTTCCCTTTGACAGCACACTCTTCCCTTTGACAACGCACACATTTTTCCTTTGGACAACACTCTTCCCATTCACACCACACACTCTTCCCTTTGATAACACTCATGCTTTTCTTTGACAACACTCATTCTACCCTTTGACAACACACACTCTTGCCTTTGACAGCACACACTCTTCCCTTCAAAAACACACACTCTTCCCTTTGACAACACAAACTCTTGCTTTTGACAACACACTGTTGCCTTTGACAGCACACACTCTTCCCTTCGACATTGCAAGCTCTTCCCTTTGACGGGACAGTCTTCCCTTTGACAACCCACACTCTTCCCTTTGACAACACACACTTCCATTTGACACCACACATTCTTCCCTTTTACAAAACCCACTCTTGCCTTTGACAACACACCCTCTTCCCTTTTATAATACCCACTCTTCCCTTTTACAACACACACTCTTTCCTTTGACAACACACTCTTCCCTTTGGCAGCACACACTATTCCCTTTGACAACGCATACTCCTCCCTTTGACAACACACACTCTTGACTTTGACAACACTCATGCTTTTCTTTGACAACACTCACTTTTCCCTTTGACAACACACTCTTCCCTTTGACAGCACACACTCTTCCCTTCAACAACACACACTCGTCCCTTTGACAATGCACACTCTTGCCTTTAACAACACCGTCTTCCCATTGACAGCACGCACGCTTCCTTTCGACAACACACTCTCTTCACTTTGACAACACACACTATTTCGTTTGACAACACACACTCTTGCCTTTGACAACACACTCTTCCCTTTGACAACACACAGTCTTGCCTTTAACAACACACACTCTTTCCTTTGACAACACACACTTCCATTTGAAACCACACATTCTTCCCTTTTACAAAACCAACTCTTGCCTTTGACAACACACCCTCTTCCCTTTTACAACACACACTCTTCCAATTGACACCACACACTCTTCCCTTATACAACACACACCCTTGCCTTTGACAACACACACTCTTGCCTTTGACAGCACACACTATTCCCTTTGACAACACACTCTTCCCTTTGACAACACACTCTTGACTTTGACAATGCACACTCTTCCCTTTCACAACGCATACTCTTCCCTTTGAAAACACACACTATTCCAATTGACACCACACACTCTTCCCTTATACAACACACACTCTTGCCTTTGACAACACACACTCTTCCCTTTGACAGCACACACTATTCCCTTTGACAACACACTCTTCCCTTTGACAACAATCATGCTTTTCTTTGACAACACTCACTCTTCCCATTGACAACACACACTCTTCCCTTTGACAGCACACACTCTTCCCTTCAAAAACACACACTCTTCCCTTTGACAACACACTCTTCCCTTTGACAACATACACTCTTGCCTTTGACAACACACACTCTTTCCTTTGACAACACACACACTTCCCTTTGGCAACGCACACTCTTCCCTTTGACAACACACACTTCCATTTGAAACGCACATTCTTACCTTTTACAAAACCAACTCTTGCCTTTGACAACACACTCTCTTCCCTTTGACAGCACACACTATTCCCTTTTGACAACACACTCTTCCCTTTGAAAACTAACACTCTTCCCTTTGATAGCACACACTTTTCCCTTTGACAGCACCACCCCTCCCTTTTACAACGCACACTCTTCCCTTTGACAACACGCACTCTTCCGTTTGAAAGCACACACTCTTCCCTTTGATAAAGCATACTGTTCACTTTGACAACGCACACTCTTCCCTTTGACTGCACAGTCTTCCCTTTGACAACACACACTCTTGCCATTGACAACACACTCTTCCCTTTGACAACGCGCACGCTTCCCTTTGACAACCCACCCTCTTCCCTTTGACAATGCACACTCTTAGCTTTGGCAACCCACACTCTTCACTTTGAAAACACACACGTTTCCCTTTGACTGAAGACACTCTTCCCTTTGATAATGCACACTTCCCTTTGGAAATGCACACTCTTCCCTTTGATAACACACACTCTTCTATTTGCCACCACACAATCTTTGTTTTTACAACACCCACTCTTCCCTTTGGCAACGCACACTCTTCCCTTTGAAAACACACACTCTTCCCTTTGAAAACACACTTTTCCCTTTGACTGAACCCACTCTTCCCTTTGATAATGCACACTTCCCTTTGGAAATGCACACTCTTCCCTTTGATAACACACACTCTTCCATTTGCCACCACACAATCTTTGTTTTTACAACACCCACTCTTGCCTTTGACAACACAAGCTCTTCCATTTGACAGCACACACTCTTCCCTTTGATAAAGCACACTGATCAATTTGACAACGCACACTCTTCCCTTATACAACACACACTCTTGCCTTTGACAGCACACACTATTCCCTTTGACAACACACTCTTCCCTTTGACAACACACTCTTGACTTTGACAATGCACACTCTTCCCTTTGACAACGCATACTCTTCCCTTTGAAAACACACACTATTCCAATTGACACCACACACTCTTCCCTTATACAACACACACTCTTGCCTTTGACAACACACACTCTTCCCTTTGACAGCACACACTATTCCCTTTGACAACACACTCTTCCCTTTGACAACAATCATGCTTTTCTTTGACAACACTCACTCTTCCCATTGACAACACACACTCTTCCCTTTGACAGCACACACTCTTCCCTTCAAAAACACACACTCTTCCCTTTGACAACACACTCTTCCCTTTGACAACATACACTCTTGCCTTTGACAACACACACTCTTTCCTTTGACAACACACACACTTCCCTTTGGCAACGCACACTCTTCCCTTTGACAACACACACTTCCATTTGAAACGCACATTCTTACCTTTTACAAAACCAACTCTTGCCTTTGACAACACACTCTCTTCCCTTTGACAGCACACACTATTCCCTTTTGACAACACACTCTTCCCTTTGAAAACACACACTCTTCCCTTTGATAGCACACACTTTTCCCTTTGACAGCACCACCACTCCCTTTTACAACGCACACTCTTCCCTTTGACAACACGCACTCTTCCGTTTGAAAGCACACACTCTTCCCTTTGATAAAGCATACTGTTCACTTTGACAACGCACACTCTTCCCTTTGACTGCACAGTCTTCCCTTTGACAACACACACTCTTGCCATTGACAACACACTCTTCCCTTTGACAACGCGCACGCTTCCCTTTGACAACCCACCCTCTTCCCTTTGACAATGCACACTCTTAGCTTTGGCAACCCACACTCTTCACTTTGAAAACACACACGTTTCCCTTTGACTGAAGACACTCTTCCCTTTGATAATGCACACTTCCCTTTGGAAATGCACACTCTTCCCTTTGATAACACACACTCTTCTATTTGCCACCACACAATCTTTGTTTTTACAACACCCACTCTTCCCTTTGGCAACGCACACTCTTCCCTTTGAAAACACACACTCTTCCCTTTGAAAACACACTTTTCCCTTTGACTGAACCCACTCTTCCCTTTGATAATGCACACTTCCCTTTGGAAATGCACACTCTTCCCTTTGATAACACACACTCTTCCATTTGCCACCACACAATCTTTGTTTTTACAACACTCACTCTTGCCTTTGACAACACAAGCTCTTCCATTTGACAGCACACACTCTTCCCTTTGATAAAGCACACTGATCAATTTGACAACGCACACTCTTCCCTTTGACAACACGCACTCTTCCGTTTGAAAGCGCACACTCTTCCCTTTGATAAAGCATACTGTTCACTTTGACAACACACACTCTTCCCTTTGACTGCACAGTCTTCCCTTTGACAACACACACTATTGCCATTGACAACACACTCTTCCCTTTGACAACGCGCACGCTTCCCTTTGACAACCCACCCTCTTCCCTTTGACAATGCACACTCTTAGCTATGGCAACCCACACTCTTCACTTTGAAAACACACACGTTTCCCTTTGACTGAAGACACTCTTCCCTTTGATAATGCACACTTCCCTTTGGAAATGCACACTCTTCCCTTTGATAACACACACTCTTCTATTTGCCACCACACAATCTTTTTTTTACAACACCCACTCTTGCCTTTGACAACACAAGCTCTTCCATTTGACAGCACACACTCTTCCCTTTGATAAAGCACACTGATCAATTTGACAACGCACACTCTTCCCTTTGACGGCACAGTCTTCACTTTGACAACCCACACTCTTCCCTTTGACAATGCATACTCTTCCCTTTGAAAACACACACTCTTCCCTTTGACTGAACACAGTCTTCCCTTTGACAGCACACTCTTCCCTTTGACAACGCACACATTTTTCCTTTGGACAACACTCTTCCCATTCACACCACACACTCATCCCTTTGATAACACTCATGCTTTTCTTTGACAACACACTCTTCCCTTTGACAACACACACTCTTGCCTTTGACAGCACACACTCTTCCCTTCAAAAACACACACTCTTCCCTTTGACAACACAAACTCTTGCTTTTGACAACACACTGTTGCCTTTGACAGCACACACTCTTCCCTTCGACAATGCAAGCTCTTCCCTTTGACGGGACAGTCTTCCCTTTGACAACCCACACTCTTCCCTTTGACAACACACACTTCCATTTGACACCACACATTCTTCCCTTTTACAAAAACCACTATTGCCTTTGACAACACACCCTCTTCCCTTTTATAATACCCACTCTTCCCTTTGACAACACACACTCTTTCCTTTGACAACACACTCTTCCCTTTGGCAGCACACACTATTACCTTTGACAACGCATACTCCTCCCTTTGACAACACACACTCTTGACTTTGACAACACTCATGCTTTTCTTTGACAACACTCACTTTTCCCTTTGACAACACACTCTTCCCTTTGACAGCACACACTCTTCCCTTCAACAACACACACTCGTCCCTTTGACAATGCACACTCTTGCCTTTAACAACACCGTCTTCCCATTGACAGCACGCACGCTTCCTTTCGACAACACACTCTCTTCACTTTGACAACACACACTATTTCGTTTGACAACACACACTCTTGCCTTTGACAACACACTCTTCCCTTTGACAACACACACTCTTGCCTTTAACAACACACACTCTTTCCTTTGACAACACACACTTCCATTTGAAACCACACATTCTTCCCTTTTACAAAACCAACTCTTGCCTTTGACAACACACCCTCTTCCCTTTTACAACACACACTCTTCCAATTGACACCACACACTCTTCCCTTATACAACACACACTCTTGCCGTTGACAACACACACTCTTCCCTTTGACAGCACACACTATTCCCTTTGACAACACACTCTTCCCTTTGACAACACACTCTTGACTTTGACAATGCACACTCTTCCCTTTGACAACGCATACTCCTCCCTTTGACAACACACACTCTTGACTTTGACAACACTCATGCTTTTCTTTGACAACACTCACTTTTCCCTTTGACAACACACTCTTCCCTTTGACAGCACACACTCTTCCCTTCAACAACACACACTCGTCCCTTTGACAATGCACACTCTTGCCTTTAACAACACCGTCTTCCCATTGACAGCACGCACGCTTCCTTTCGACAACACACTCTCTTCACTTTGACAACACACACTATTTCGTTTGACAACACACACTCTTGCCTTTGACAACACACTCTTCCCTTTGACAACACACACTCTTGCCTTTAACAACACACACTCTTTCCTTTGACAACACACACTTCCATTTGAAACCACACATTCTTCCCTTTTACAAAACCAACTCTTGCCTTTGACAACACACCCTCTTCCCTTTTACAACACACACTCTTCCAATTGACACCACACACTCTTCCCTTATACAACACACACCCTTGCCTTTGACAACACACACTCTTGCCTTTGACAGCACACACTATTCCCTTTGACAACACACTCTTCCCTTTGACAACACACTCTTGACTTTGACAATGCACACTCTTCCCTTTGACAACGCATACTCTTCCCTTTGAAAACACACACTATTCCAATTGACACCACACACTCTTCCCTTATACAACACACACTCTTGCCTTTGACAACACATACTCTTCCCTTTGACAGCACACACTATTCCCATTGACAACACACTCTTCCCTTTGACAACAATCATGCTTTTCTTTGACAACACTCACTCTTCCCATTGACAACACACACTCTTCCCTTTGACAGCACACACTCTTCCCTTCAAAAACACACACTCTTCCCTTTGACAACACACTCTTCCCTTTGACAACATACACTCTTGCCTTTGACAACACACACTCTTTCCTTTGACAACACACACACTTCCCTTTGGCAACGCACACTCTTCCCTTTGACAACACACACTTCCATTTGAAACGCACATTCTTACCTTTTACAAAACCAACTCTTGCCTTTGACAACACACTCTCTTCCCTTTGACAGCACACACTATTCCCTTTTGACAACACACTCTTCCCTTTGAAAACACACACTCTTCCCTTTGATAGCACACACTTTTCCCTTTGACAGCACCACCCCTCCCTTTTACAACGCACACTCTTCCCTTTGACAACACGCACTCTTCCGTTTGAAAGCACACACTCTTCCCTTTGATAAAGCATACTGTTCACTTTGACAACGCACACTCTTCCCTTTGACTGCACAGTCTTCCCTTTGACAACACACACTCTTGCCATTGACAACACACTCTTCCCTTTGACAACGCGCACGCTTCCCTTTGACAACCCACCCTCTTCCCTTTGACAATGCACACTCTTAGCTTTGGCAACCCACACTCTTCACTTTGAAAACACACACGTTTCCCTTTGACTGAAGACACTCTTCCCTTTGATAATGCACACTTCCCTTTGGAAATGCACACTCTTCCCTTTGATAACACACACTCTTCTATTTGCCACCACACAATCTTTGTTTTTACAACACCCACTCTTCCCTTTGGCAACGCACACTCTTCCCTTTGAAAACACACACTCTTCCCTTTGAAAACACACTTTTCCCTTTGACTGAACCCACTCTTCCCTTTGATAATGCACACTTCCCTTTGGAAATGCACACTCTTCCCTT
The DNA here is from genome assembly GCF_029633865.1 of Lampris incognitus. Lineage (NCBI taxonomy): Eukaryota > Metazoa > Chordata > Actinopteri > Lampriformes > Lampridae > Lampris > Lampris incognitus. Next base: position 46,104,338 of record NC_079213.1, on the reverse strand, counting down.
TGATAACACACACTCTTCCATTTGCCACCACACAATCTTTGTTTTTACAACACCCACTCTTGCCTTTGACAACACAAGCTCTTCCATTTGACAGCACACACTCTTCCCTTTGATAAAGCACACTGATCAATTTGACAACGCACACTCTTCCCTTTGACAACACGCACTCTTCCGTTTGAAAGCACACACTCTTCCCTTTGATAAAGCATACTGTTCACTTTGACAACACACACTCTTCCCTTTGACTGCACAGTCTTCCCTTTGACAACACACACTATTGCCATTGACAACACACTCTTCCCTTTGACAACGCGCACGCTTCCCTTTGACAACCCACCCTCTTCCCTTTGACAATGCACACTCTTAGCTATGGCAACCCACACTCTTCACTTTGAAAACACACACGTTTCCCTTTGACTGAAGACACTCTTCCCTTTGATAATGCACTCTTCCCTTTGGAAATGCACACTCTTCCCTTTGATAACACACACTCTTCTATTTGCCACCACACAATCTTTGTTTTTACAACACCCACTCTTGCCTTTGACAACACAAGCTCTTCCATTTGACAGCACACACTCTTCCCTTTGATAAAGCACACTGATCAATTTGACAACGCACACTCTTCCCTTTGACGGCACAGTCTTCACTTTGACAACCCACACTCTTCCCTTTGACAATGCATACTCTTCCCTTTGAAAACACACACTCTTCCCTTTGACTGAACACAGTCTTCCCTTTGACAGCACACTCTTCCCTTTGACAACGCACACATTTTTCCTTTGGACAACACTCTTCCCATTCACACCACACACTCATCCCTTTGATAACACTCATGCTTTTCTTTGACAACACACTCTTCCCTTTGACAACACACACTCTTGCCTTTGACAGCACACACTCTTCCCTTCAAAAACACACACTCTTCCCTTTGACAACACAAACTCTTGCTTTTGACAACACACTGTTGCCTTTGACAGCACACACTCTTCCCTTCGACAATGCAAGCTCTTCCCTTTGACGGGACAGTCTTCCCTTTGGCAGCACACACTATTACCTTTGACAACGCATACTCCTCCCTTTGACAACACACACTCTTGACTTTGACAACACTCATGCTTTTCTTTGACAACACTCACTTTTCCCTTTGACAACACACTCTTCCCTTTGACAGCACACACTCTTCCCTTCAACAACACACACTCGTCCCTTTGACAATGCACACTCTTGCCTTTAACAACACCGTCTTCCCATTGACAGCACGCACGCTTCCTTTCGACAACACACTCTCTTCACTTTGACAACACACACTATTTCGTTTGACAACACACACTCTTGCCTTTGACAACACACTCTTCCCTTTGACAACACACACTCTTGCCTTTAACAACACACACTCTTTCCTTTGACAACACACACTTCCATTTGAAACCACACATTCTTCCCTTTTACAAAACCAACTCTTGCCTTTGACAACACACCCTCTTCCCTTTTACAACACACACTCTTCCAATTGACACCACACACTCTTCCCTTATACAACACACACTCTTGCCTTTGACAACACACACTCTTCCCTTTGACAGCACACACTATTCCCTTTGACAACACACTCTTCCCTTTGACAACACACTCTTGACTTTGACAATGCACACTCTTCCCTTTGACAACGCATACTCTTCCCTTTGAAAACACACACTATTCCAATTGACACCACACACTCTTCCCTTATACAACACACACTCTTGCCTTTGACAACACACACTCTTCCCTTTGACAGCACACACTATTCCCTTTGACAACACACTCTTCCCTTTGACAACAATCATGCTTTTCTTTGACAACACTCACTCTTCCCATTGACAACACACACTCTTCCCTTTGACAGCACACACTCTTCCCTTCAAAAACACACACTCTTCCCTTTGACAACACACTCTTCCCTTTGACAACATACACTCTTGCCTTTGACAACACACACTCTTTCCTTTGACAACACACACTCTTCCCTTTGGCAACGCACACTCTTCCCTTTGACAACACACACTTCCATTTGAAACGCACATTCTTACCTTTTACAAAACCAACTCTTGCCTTTGACAACACACTCTCTTCCCTTTGACAGCACACACTATTCCCTTTTGACAACACACTCTTCCCTTTGAAAACACACACTCTTCCCTTTGATAGCACACACTTTTCCCTTTGACAGCACCACCCCTCCCTTTTACAACGCACACTCTTCCCTTTGATAACACACACTCTTCCATTTGCCACCACACAATCTTTGTTTTTACAACACCCACTCTTGCCTTTGACAACACAAGCTCTTCCATTTGACAGCACACACTCTTCCCTTTGATAAAGCACACTGATCAATTTGACAACGCACACTCTTCCCTTTGACAACACGCACTCTTCCGTTTGAAAGCACACACTCTTCCCTTTGATAAAGCATACTGTTCACTTTGACAACACACACTCTTCCCTTTGACTGCACAGTCTTCCCTTTGACAACACACACTATTGCCATTGACAACACACTCTTCCCTTTGACAACGCGCACGCTTCCCTTTGACAACCCACCCTCTTCCCTTTGACAATGCACACTCTTAGCTATGGCAACCCACACTCTTCACTTTGAAAACACACACGTTTCCCTTTGACTGAAGACACTCTTCCCTTTGATAATGCACACTTCCCTTTGGAAATGCACACTCTTCCCTTTGATAACACACACTCTTCTATTTGCCACCACACAATCTTTGTTTTTACAACACCCACTCTTGCCTTTGACAACACAAGCTCTTCCATTTGACAGCACACACTCTTCCCTTTGATAAAGCACACTGATCAATTTGACAACGCACACTCTTCCCTTTGACGGCACAGTCTTCACTTTGACAACCCACACTCTTCCCTTTGACAATGCATACTCTTCCCTTTGAAAACACACACTCTTCCCTTTGACTGAACACAGTCTTCCCTTTGACAGCACACTCTTCCCTTTGACAACGCACACATTTTTCCTTTGGACAACACTCTTCCCATTCACACCACACACTCATCCCTTTGATAACACTCATGCTTTTCTTTGACAACACACTCTTCCCTTTGACAACACACACTCTTGCCTTTGACAGCACACACTCTTCCCTTCAAAAACACACACTCTTCCCTTTGACAACACAAACTCTTGCTTTTGACAACACACTGTTGCCTTTGACAGCACACACTCTTCCCTTCGACAATGCAAGCTCTTCCCTTTGACGGGACAGTCTTCCCTTTGACAACCCACACTCTTCCCTTTGACAACACACACTTCCATTTGACACCACACATTCTTACCTTTTACAAAAACCACTATTGCCTTTGACAACACACCCTCTTCCCTTTTATAATACCCACTCTTCCCTTTGACAACACACACTCTTTCCTTTGACAACACACTCTTCCCTTTGGCAGCACACACTATTACCTTTGACAACGCATACTCCTCCCTTTGACAACACACACTCTTGACTTTGACAACACTCATGCTTTTCTTTGACAACACTCACTTTTCCCTTTGACAACACACTCTTCCCTTTGACAGCACACACTCTTCCCTTCAACAACACACACTTGTCCCTTTGACAATGCACACTCTTGCCTTTAACAACACCGTCTTCCCATTGACAGCACGCACGCTTCCTTTCGACAACACACTCTCTTCACTTTGACAACACACACTATTTCGTTTGACAACACACACTCTTGCCTTTGACAACACACTCTTCCCTTTGACAACACACACTCTTGCCTTTAACAACACACACTCTTTCCTTTGACAACACACACTTCCATTTGAAACCACACATTCTTCCCTTTTACAAAACCAACTCTTGCCTTTGACAACACACCCTCTTCCCTTTTACAACACACACTCTTCCAATTGACACCACACACTCTTCCCTTATACAACACACACTCTTGCCTTTGACAACACACACTCTTCCCTTTGACAGCACACACTATTCCCTTTGACAACACACTCTTCCCTTTGACAACACACTCTTGACTTTGACAATGCACACTCTTCCCTTTGACAACGCATACTCTTCCCTTTGAAAACACACACTATTCCAATTGACACCACACACTCTTCCCTTATACAACACACACTCTTGCCTTTGACAACACACACTCTTCCCTTTGACAGCACACACTATTCCCTTTGACAACACACTCTTCCCTTTGACAACAATCATGCTTTTCTTTGACAACACTCACTCTTCCCATTGACAACACACACTCTTCCCTTTGACAGCACACACTCTTCCCTTCAAAAACACACACTCTTCCCTTTGACAACACACTCTTCCCTTTGACAACATACACTCTTGCCTTTGACAACACACACTCTTTCCTTTGACAACACACACACTTCCCTTTGGCAACGCACACTCTTCCCTTTGACAACACACACTTCCATTTGAAACGCACATTCTTACCTTTTACAAAACCAACTCTTGCCTTTGACAACACACTCTCTTCCCTTTGACAGCACACACTATTCCCTTTTGACAACACACTCTTCCCTTTGAAAACACAGACTCTTCCCTTTGATAGCACACACTTTTCCCTTTGACAGCACCACCCCTCCCTTTTACAACGCACACTCTTCCCTTTGATAACACACACTCTTCTATTTGCCACCACACAATCTTTGTTTTTACAACACCCACTCTTGCCTTTGACAACACAAGCTCTTCCATTTGACAGCACACACTCTTCCCTTTGATAAAGCACACTGATCAATTTGACAACGCACACTCTTCCCTTTGACAACACGCACTCTTCCGTTTGAAAGCACACACTCTTCCCTTTGATAAAGCATACTGTTCACTTTGACAACACACACTCTTCCCTTTGACTGCACAGTCTTCCCTTTGACAACACACACTCTTGCCATTGACAACACACTCTTCCCTTTGACAACGCGCACGCTTCCCTTTGACAACCCACCCTCTTCCCTTTGACAATGCACACTCTTAGCTATGGCAACCCACACTCTTCACTTTGAAAACACACACGTTTCCCTTTGACTGAAGACAGTCTTCCCTTTGATAATGCACACTTCCCTTTGGAAATGCACACTCTTCCCTTTGATAACACACACTCTTCTATTTGCCACCAAACAATCTTTGTTTTTACAACACCCACTCTTGCCTTTGACAACACAAGCTCTTCCATTTGACAGCACACACTCTTCCCTTTGATAAAGCACACTGATCAATTTGACAACGCACACTCTTCCCTTTGACGGCACAGTCTTCACTTTGACAACCCACACTCTTCCCTTTGACAATGCATACTCTTCCCTTTGAAAACACACACTCTTCCCTTTGACTGAACACAGTCTTCCCTTTGACAGCACACTCTTCCCTTTGACAACGCACACATTTTTCCTTTGGACAACACTCTTCCCATTCACACCACACACTCTTCCCTTTGATAACACTCATGCTTTTCTTTGACAACACTCACTCTTCCCTTTTACAACACACACTCTTGCCTTTGACAGCACACACTCTTCCCTTCAAAAACACACACTCTTCCCTTTGACAACACAAACTCTTGCTTTTGACAACACACTGTTGCCTTTGACAGCACACACTCTTCCCTTCGACAATGCAAGCTCTTCCCTTTGACGGGACAGTCTTCCCTTTGACAACCCACACTCTTCCCTTTGACAACACACACTTCCATTTGACACCACACGTTCTTCCCTTTTACAAAAACCACTATTGCCTTTGACAACACACCCTCTTCCCTTTTATAATACCCACTCTTCCCTTTGACAACACACACTCTTTCCTTTGACAACACACTCTTCCCTTTGGCAGCACACACTATTACCTTTGACAACGCATACTCCTCCCTTTGACAACACACACTCTTGACTTTGACAACACTCATGCTTTTCTTTGACAACACTCACTTTTGCCTTTGACAACACACTCTTCCCTTTGACAGCACACACTCTTCCCTTCAACAACACACACTCGTCCCTTTGACAATGCACACTCTTGCCTTTAACAACACCGTCTTCCCATTGACAGCACGCACGCTTCCTTTCGACAACACACTCTCTTCACTTTGACAACACACACTATTTCGTTTGACAACACACACTCTTGCCTTTGACAACACACTCTTCCCTTTGACAACACACACTCTTGCCTTTAACAACACACACTCTTTCCTTTGACAACACACACTTCCATTTGAAACCACACATTCTTCCCTTTTACAAAACCAACTCTTGCCTTTGACAACACACCCTCTTCCCTTTTACAACACACACTCTTCCAATTGACACCACACACTCTTCCCTTACACAACACACACTCTTGCCTTTGACAACACACACTCTTCCCTTTGACAGCACACACTATTCCCTTTGACAACACACTCTTGCCTTTGACAACACACTCTTGACTTTGACAATGCACACTCTTCCCTTTGACAACGCATACTCTTCCCTTTGAAAACACACACTATTCCAATTGACACCACACACTCTTCCCTTATACAACACACACTCTTGCCTTTGACAACACACACTATTCCCTTTGACAACACACTCTTCCCTTTGACAACAATCATGCTTTTCTTTGACAACACTCACTCTTCCCATTGACAACACACACTCTTCCCTTTGACAGCACACACTCTTCCCTTCAAAAACACACACTCTTCCCTTTGACAACACACTCTTCCCTTTGACAACATACACTCTTGCCTTTGACAACACCCACTCTTGCCTTTGACAACACAAGCTCTTCCATTTGACAGCACACACTCTTCCCTTTGATAAAGCACACTGATCAATTTGACAACGCACACTCTTCCCTTTGACGGCACAGTCTTCACTTTGACAACCCACACTCTTCCCTTTGACAATGCATACTCTTCCCTTTGAAAACACACACTCTTCCCTTTGACTGAACACAGTCTTCCCTTTGACAGCACACTCTTCCCTTTGACAACGCACACATTTTTCCTTTGGACAACACTCATCCCATTCACACCACACACTCTTCCCTTTGATAACACTCATGCTTTTCTTTGACAACACTCACTCTTCCCTTTGACAACACACACTCTTGCCTTTGACAGCACACACTCTTCCCTTCAAAAACACACACTCTTCCCTTTGACAACACAAACTCTTGCTTTTGACAACACACTGTTGCCTTTGACAGCACACACTCTTCCCTTCGACAATGCAAGCTCTTCCCTTTGACGGGACAGTCTTCCCTTTGACAACCCACACTCTTCCCTTTGACAACACACACTTCCATTTGACACCACACATTCTTCCCTTTTACAAAAACCACTATTGCCTTTGACAACACACCCTCTTCCCTTTTATAATACCCACTCTTCCCTTTGACAACACACACTCTTTCCTTTGACAACACACTCTTCCCTTTGGCAGCACACACTATTACCTTTGACAACGCATACTCCTCCCTTTGACAACACACACTCTTGACTTTGACAACACACTCTTCCCTTTGAAAACACACACTCTTCCCTTTGACAGCACACACTCTTCCCTTCAACAACACACACTCGTCCCTTTGACAATGCACACTCTTGCCTTTAACAACACCGTCTTCCCATTGACAGCACGCACGCTTCCTTTCGACAACACACTCTCTTCACTTTGACAACACACACTATTTCGTTTGACAACACACACTCTTGCCTTTGACAACACACACTCTTTCCTTTGACAACACACACTTCCATTTGAAACCACACATTCTTCCCTTTTACAAAACCAACTCTTGCCTTTGACAACACACCCTCTTCCCTTTTACAACACACACTCTTCCCTTATACAACACACACTCTTGCCTTTGACAACACACACTCTTCCCTTTGACAGCACACACTATTCCCTTTGACAACACACTCTTCCCTTTGACAACACACTCTTGACTTTGACAATGCACACTCTTCCCTTTGACAACGCATACTCTTCCCTTTGAGAACACACACTATTCCAATTGACACCACACACTCTTCCCTTATACAAAACACACTCTTGCCTTTGACAACACACACTCTTCCCTTTGACAGCACACACTATTCCCTTTGACAACACACTCTTCCCTTTGACAACAATCATGCTTTTCTTTGACAACACTCACTCTTCCCATTGACAACACACACTCTTCCCTTTGACAGCACACACTCTTCCCTTCAAAAACACACACTCTTCCCTTTGACAACACACTCTTCCCTTTGACAACATACACTCTTGCCTTTGACAACACACACTCTTTCCTTTGACAACACACACACTTCCCTTTGGCAACGCACACTCTTCCCTTTGACAACACACACTTCCATTTGAAACGCACATTCTTACCTTTTACAAAACCAACTCTTGCCTTTGACAACACACACTCTTCCCTTTGATAGCATACACTATTCCCTTTTGACAACACACTCTTCCCTTTGAAAACACACACTCTTCCCTTTGATAGCACACACTTTTCCCTTTGACAGCACCACCCCTCCCTTTTACAACGCACACTCTTCCCTTTGACAACACGCACTCTTCCGTTTGAAAGCACACACTCTTCCCTTTGATAAAGCATACTGTTCACTTTCACAACGCACACTCTTCCCTTTGACTGCACAGTCTTCCCTTTGACAACACACACTCTTGCCATTGACAACACACTCTTCCCTTTGACAACGCGCACGCTTCCCTTTGACAACCCACCCTCTTCCCTTTGACAACGCACACATTTTTCCTTTGGACAACACTCTTCCCATTCACACCACACACTCTTCCCTTTGATAACACTCATGCTTTTCTTTGACAACACTCACTCTTCCCTTTGACAACACACACTCTTGCCTTTGACAGCACACACTCTTCCCTTCAAAAACACACACTCTTCCCTTTGACAACACAAACTCTTGCTTTTGACAACACACTGTTGCCTTTGACAGCACACACTCTTCCCTTCGACAATGCAAGCTCTTCCCTTTGACGGGACAGTCTTCCCTTTGACAACCCACACTCTTCCCTTTGACAACACACACTTCCATTTGACACCACACATTCTTCCCTTTTACAAAAACCACTATTGCCTTTGACAACACACCCTCTTCCCTTTTATAATACCCACTCTTCCCTTTGACAACACACACTCTTTCCTTTGACAACACACTCTTCCCTTTGGCAGCACACACTATTACCTTTGACAACGCATACTCCTCCCTTTGACAACGCACACTCTTCCCTTTGACTGCACAGTCTTCCCTTTGACAACACACACTCTTGCCATTGACAACACACTCTTCCCTTTGACAACGCGCACGCTTCCCTTTGACAACCCACCCTCTTCCCTTTGACAATGCACACTCTTAGCTTTGGCAACCCACACTCTTCACTTTGAAAACACACACGTTTCCCTTTGACTGAAGACACTCTTCCCTTTGATAATGCACACTTCCCTTTGGAAATGCACACTCTTCCCTTTGATAACACACACTCTTCTATTTGCCACCACACAATCTTTGTTTTTACAACACCCACTCTTGCCTTTGACAACACAAGCTCTTCCATTTGACAGCACACACTCTTCCCTTTGATAAAGCACACTGATCAATTTGACAACGCACACTCTTCCCTTTGACAACACGCACTCTTCCAATTGACACCACACACTCTTCCCTTATACAACACACACTCTTGCCTTTGACAACACACACTCTTCCCTTTGACAGCACACACTATTCCCTTTGACAACACACTCTTGCCTTTGACAACACACTCTTGACTTTGACAATGCACACTCTTCCCTTTGACAACGCATACTCTTCCCTTTGAAAACACACACTATTCCAATTGACACCACACACTCTTCCCTTATACAACACACACTCTTGCCTTTGACAACACACACTCTTCCCTTTGACAGCACACACTATTCCCTTTGACAACACACTCTTCCCTTTGACAACAATCATGCTTTTCTTTGACAACACTCACTCTTCCCATTGACAACACACACTCTTCCCTTTGACAGCACACACTCTTCCCTTCAAAAACACACACTCTTCCCTTTGACAACACACTCTTCCCTTTGACAACATACACTCTTGCCTTTGACAACACCCACTCTTGCCTTTGACAACACAAGCTCTTCCATTTGACAGCACACACTCTTCCCTTTGATAAAGCACACTGATCAATTTGACAACGCACACTCTTCCCTTTGACGGCACAGTCTTCACTTTGACAACCCACACTCTTCCCTTTGACAATGCATACTCTTCCCTTTGAAAACACACACTCTTCCCTTTGACTGAACACAGTCTTCCCTTTGACAGCACACTCTTCCCTTTGACAACGCACACATTTTTCCTTTGGACAACACTCATCCCATTCACACCACACACTCTTCCCTTTGATAACACTCATGCTTTTCTTTGACAACACTCACTCTTCCCTTTGACAACACACACTCTTGCCTTTGACAGCACACACTCTTCCCTTCAAAAACACACACTCTTCCCTTTGACAACACAAACTCTTGCTTTTGACAACACACTGTTGCCTTTGACAGCACACACTCTTCCCTTCGACAATGCAAGCTCTTCCCTTTGACGGGACAGTCTTCCCTTTGACAACCCACACTCTTCCCTTTGACAACACACACTTCCATTTGACACCACACATTCTTCCCTTTTACAAAAACCACTATTGCCTTTGACAACACACCCTCTTCCCTTTTATAATACCCACTCTTCCCTTTGACAACACACACTCTTTCCTTTGACAACACACTCTTCCCTTTGGCAGCACACACTATTACCTTTGACAACGCATACTCCTCCCTTTGACAACACACACTCTTGACTTTGACAACACACTCTTCCCTTTGAAAACACACACTCTTCCCTTTGACAGCACACACTCTTCCCTTCAACAACACACACTCGTCCCTTTGACAATGCACACTCTTGCCTTTAACAACACCGTCTTCCCATTGACAGCACGCACGCTTCCTTTCGACAACACACTCTCTTCACTTTGACAACACACACTATTTCGTTTGACAACACACACTCTTGCCTTTGACAACACACTCTTCCCTTTGACAACACACACTCTTGCCTTTAACAACACACACTCTTTCCTTTGACAACACACACTTCCATTTGAAACCACACATTCTTCCCTTTTACAAAACCAACTCTTGCCTTTGACAACACACCCTCTTCCCTTTTACAACACACACTCTTCCAATTGACACCACACACTCTTCCCTTATACAACACACACTCTTGCCTTTGACAACACACACTCTTCCCTTTGACAGCACACACTATTCCCTTTGACAACACACTCTTCCCTTTGACAACACACTCTTGACTTTGACAATGCACACTCTTCCCTTTGACAACGCATACTCTTCCCTTTGAGAACACACACTATTCCAATTGACACCACACACTCTTCCCTTATACAAAACACACTCTTGCCTTTGACAACACACACTCTTCCCTTTGACAGCACACACTATTCCCTTTGACAACACACTCTTCCCTTTGACAACAATCATGCTTTTCTTTGACAACACTCACTCTTCCCATTGACAACACACACTCTTCCCTTTGACAGCACACACTCTTCCCTTCAAAAACACACACTCTTCCCTTTGACAACACACTCTTCCCTTTGACAACATACACTCTTGCCTTTGACAACACACACTCTTTCCTTTGACAACACACACACTTCCCTTTGGCAACGCACACTCTTCCCTTTGACAACACACACTTCCATTTGAAACGCACATTCTTACCTTTTACAAAACCAACTCTTGCCTTTGACAACACACACTCTTCCCTTTGATAGCATACACTATTCCCTTTTGACAACACACTCTTCCCTTTGAAAACACACACTCTTCCCTTTGATAGCACACACTTTTCCCTTTGACAGCACCACCCCTCCCTTTTACAACGCACACTCTTCCCTTTGACAACACGCACTCTTCCGTTTGAAAGCACACACTCTTCCCTTTGATAAAGCATACTGTTCACTTTCACAACGCACACTCTTCCCTTTGACTGCACAGTCTTCCCTTTGACAACACACACTCTTGCCATTGACAACACACTCTTCCCTTTGACAACGCGCACGCTTCCCTTTGACAACCCACCCTCTTCCCTTTGACAACGCACACATTTTTCCTTTGGACAACACTCTTCCCATTCACACCACACACTCTTCCCTTTGATAACACTCATGCTTTTCTTTGACAACACTCACTCTTCCCTTTGACAACACACACTCTTGCCTTTGACAGCACACACTCTTCCCTTCAAAAACACACACTCTTCCCTTTGACAACACAAACTCTTGCTTTTGACAACACACTGTTGCCTTTGACAGCACACACTCTTCCCTTCGACAATGCAAGCTCTTCCCTTTGACGGGACAGTCTTCCCTTTGACAACCCACACTCTTCCCTTTGACAACACACACTTCCATTTGACACCACACATTCTTCCCTTTTACAAAAACCACTATTGCCTTTGACAACACACCCTCTTCCCTTTTATAATACCCACTCTTCCCTTTGACAACACACACTCTTTCCTTTGACAACACACTCTTCCCTTTGGCAGCACACACTATTACCTTTGACAACGCATACTCCTCCCTTTGACAACGCACACTCTTCCCTTTGACTGCACAGTCTTCCCTTTGACAACACACACTCTTGCCATTGACAACACACTCTTCCCTTTGACAACGCGCACGCTTCCCTTTGACAACCCACCCTCTTCCCTTTGACAATGCACACTCTTAGCTTTGGCAACCCACACTCTTCACTTTGAAAACACACACGTTTCCCTTTGACTGAAGACACTCTTCCCTTTGATAATGCACACTTCCCTTTGGAAATGCACACTCTTCCCTTTGATAACACACACTCTTCTATTTGCCACCACACAATCTTTGTTTTTACAACACCCACTCTTGCCTTTGACAACACAAGCTCTTCCATTTGACAGCACACACTCTTCCCTTTGATAAAGCACACTGATCAATTTGACAACGCACACTCTTCCCTTTGACAACACGCACTCTTCCGTTTGAAAGCACACACTCTTCCCTTTGATAAAGCATACTGTTCACTTTGACAACACACACTCTTCCCTTTGACTGCACAGTCTTCCCTTTGACAACACACACTCTTGCCATTGACAACACACTCTTCCCTTTGACAACGCGCACGCTTCCCTTTGACAACCCACCCTCTTCCCTTTGACAATGCACACTCTTAGCTATGGCAACCCACACTCTTCACTTTGAAAACACACACGTTTCCCTTTGACTGAAGACACTCTTCCCTTTGATAATGCACACTTCCCTTTGGAAATGCACACTCTTCCCTTTGATAACACACACTCTTCTATTTGCCACCACACAATCTTTGTTTTTACAACACCCACTCTTGCCTTTGACAACACAAGCTCTTCCATTTGACAGCACACACTCTTCCCTTTGATAAAGCACACTGATCAATTTGACAACGCACACTCTTCCCTTTGACGGCACAGTCTTCACTTTGACAACCCACACTCTTCCCTTTGAAAACACACACTCTTCCCTTTGACTGAACACAGTCTTCCCTTTGACAGCACACTCTTCCCTTTGACAACGCACACATTTTTCCTTTGGACAACACTCTTCCCATTCACACCACACACTCTTCCCTTTGATAACACTCATGCTTTTCTTTGACAACACTCACTCTTCCCTTTGACAACACACACTCTTGCCTTTGACAGCACACACTCTTCCCTTCAAAAACACACACTCTTCCCTTTGACAACACAAACTCTTGCTTTTGACAACACACTGTTGCCTTTGACAGCACACACTCTTCCCTTCGACAATGCAAGCTCTTCCCTTTGACGGGACAGTCTTCCCTTTGACAACCCACACTCTTCCCTTTGACATCACACACTTCCATTTGACACCACACATTCTTCCCTTTTACAAAAACCACTATTGCCTTTGACAACACACCCTCTTCCCTTTTATAATACCCACTCTTCCCTTTGACAACACACACTCTTTCCTTTGACAACACACTCTTCCCTTTGGCAGCACACACTATTACCTTTGACAACGCATACTCCTCCCTTTGACAACACACACTCTTGACTTTGACAACACTCATGCTTTTCTTTGACAACACTCACTTTTCCCTTTGACAACACACTCTTCCCTTTGACAGCACACACTCTTCCCTTCAACAACACACACTCGTCCCTTTGACAATGCACACTCTTGCCTTTAACAACACCGTCTTCCCATTGACAGCACGCACGCTTCCTTTCGACAACACACTCTCTTCACTTTGACAACACACACTATTTCGTTTGACAACACACACTCTTGCCTTTGACAACACACTCTTCCCTTTGACAACACATACTCTTGCCTTTAACAACACACACTCTTTCCTTTGACAACACACACTTCCATTTGAAACCACACATTCTTCCCTTTTACAAAACCAACTCTTGCCTTTGACAACAAACCCTCTTCCCTTTTACAACACACACTCTTCCAATTGACACCACACACTCTTCCCTTATACAACACACACTCTTGCCTTTGACAACACACACTCTTCCCTTTGACAGCACACACTATTCCCTTTGACAACACACTCTTCCCTTTGACAACACACTCTTGACTTTGACAATGCACACTCTTCCCTTTGACAACGCATACTCTTCCCTTTGAGAACACACACTATTCCAATTGACACCACACACTCTTCCCTTATACAAAACACACTCTTGCCTTTGACAACACACACTCTTCCCTTTGACAGCACACACTATTCCCTTTGACAACACACTCTTCCCTTTGACAACAATCATGCTTTTCTTTGACAACACTCACTCTTCCCATTGACAACACACACTCTTCCCTTTGACAGCACACACTCTTCCCTTCAAAAACACACACTCTTCCCTTTGACAACACACTCTTCCCTTTGACAACATACACTCTTGCCTTTGACAACACACACTCTTTCCTTTGACAACACACACACTTCCCTTTGGCAACGCACACTCTTCCCTTTGACAACACACACTTCCATTTGAAACGCACATTCTTACCTTTTACAAAACCAACTCTTGCCTTTGACAACACACACTCTTCCCTTTGATAGCATACACTATTCCCTTTTGACAACACACTCTTCCCTTTGAAAACACACACTCTTCCCTTTGATAGCACACACTTTTCCCTTTGACAGCACCACCCCTCCCTTTTACAACGCACACTCTTCCCTTTGACAACACGCACTCTTCCGTTTGAAAGCACACACTCTTCCCTTTGATAAAGCATACTGTTCACTTTCACAACGCACACTCTTCCCTTTGACTGCACAGTCTTCCCTTTGACAACACACACTCTTGCCATTGACAACACACTCTTCCCTTTGACAACGCGCACGCTTCCCTTTGACAACCCACCCTCTTCCCTTTGACAACGCACACATTTTTCCTTTGGACAACACTCTTCCCATTCACACCACACACTCTTCCCTTTGATAACACTCATGCTTTTCTTTGACAACACTCACTCTTCCCTTTGACAACACACACTCTTGCCTTTGACAGCACACACTCTTCCCTTCAAAAACACACACTCTTCCCTTTGACAACACAAACTCTTGCTTTTGACAACACACTGTTGCCTTTGACAGCACACACTCTTCCCTTCGACAATGCAAGCTCTTCCCTTTGACGGGACAGTCTTCCCTTTGACAACCCACACTCTTCCCTTTGACAACACACACTTCCATTTGACACCACACATTCTTCCCTTTTACAAAAACCACTATTGCCTTTGACAACACACCCTCTTCCCTTTTATAATACCCACTCTTCCCTTTGACAACACACACTCTTTCCTTTGACAACACACTCTTCCCTTTGGCAGCACACACTATTACCTTTGACAACGCATACTCCTCCCTTTGACAACACACACTCTTGACTTTGACAATACTCATGCTTTTCTTTGACAACACTCACTTTTCCCTTTGACAACACACTCTTCCCTTTGACAGCACACACTCTTCCCTTCAACAACACACACTCGTCCCTTTGACAATGCACACTCTTGCCTTTAACAACACCGTCTTCCCATTGACAGCACGCACGCTTCCTTTCGACAACACACTCTCTTCACTTTGACAACACACACTATTTCGTTTGACAACACACACTCTTGCCTTTGACAACACACTCTTCCCTTTCACAACACACACTCTTGCCTTTAACAACACACACTCTTTCCTTTGACAACACACACTTCCATTTGAAACCACACATTCTTCCCTTTTACAAAACCAACTCTTGCCTTTGACAACACACCCTCTTCCCTTTTACAACACACACTCTTCCAATTGACACCACACACTCTTCCCTTATACAACACACACTCTTGCCTTTGACAACACACACTCTTCCCTTTGACAGCACACACTATTCCCTTTGACAACACACTCTTCCCTTTGACAACACACTCTTGACTTTGACAATGCACACTCTTCCCTTTGACAACGCATACTCTTCCCTTTGAGAACACACACTATTCCAATTGACACCACACACTCTTCCCTTATACAACACACACTCTTGCCTTTGACAACACACACTCTTCCCTTTGACAGCACACACTATTCCCTTTGACAACACACTCTTCCCTTTGACAACAATCATGCTTTTCTTTGACAACACTCACTCTCCCCATTGACAACACACACTCTTCCCTTTGACAGCACACACTCTTCCCTTCAAAAACACACACTCTTCCCTTTGACAACACACTCTTCCCTTTGACAACATACACTCTTGCCTTTGACAACACACACTCTTTCCTTTGACAACACACACACTTCCCTTTGGCAACGCACACTCTTCCCTTTGACAACACACACTTCCATTTGAAACGCACATTCTTACCTTTTACAAAACCAACTCTTGCCTTTGACAACACACACTCTTCCCTTTGATAGCACACACTATTCCCTTTTGACAACACACTCTTCCCTTTGAAAACACACACTCTTCCCTTTGATAGCACACACTTTTCCCTTTGACAGCACCACCCCTCCCTTTTACAACGCACACTCTTCCCTTTGACAACACGCACTCTTCCGTTTGAAAGCACACACTCTTCCCTTTGATAAAGCATACTGTTCACTTTCACAACGCACACTCTTCCCTTTGACTGCACAGTCTTCCCTTTGACAACACACACTCTTGCCATTGACAACACACTCTTCCCTTTGACAACGCGCACGCTTCCCTTTGACAACCCACCCTCTTCCCTTTGACAATGCACACTCTTAGCTTTGGCAACCCACACTCTTCACTTTGAAAACACACACGTTTCCCTTTGACTGAAGACACTCTTCCCTTTGATAATGCACACTTCCCTTTGGAAATGCACACTCTTCCCTTTGATAACACACACTCTTCTATTTGCCACCACACAATCTTTGTTTTTACAACACCCACTCTTGCCTTTGACAACACAAGCTCTTCCATTTGACAGCACACACTCTTCCCTTTGATAAAGCACACTGATCAATTTGACAACGCACACTCTTCCCTTTGTCGGCACAGTCTTCACTTTGACAACCCACACTCTTCCATTTGACAACGCACACTCTTAGCTATGGCAACACACTCTTCCCTTTGACAACACACTCTTGACTTTGACAATGCACACTCTTCCCTTTGACAACGCATACTCTTCCCTTTGAAAACACACACTATTCCCTTTGACAACACACTCTTCCCTTTGACAACACACTCTTGACTTTGACAACGCACACATTTTTCCTTTGGACAACAAACTCTTCCCATTCACACCACACACTCTTCCCTTTGACAACAATCATGCTTTTCTTTGACAACACTCACTCTTCCCATTGACAACACACACTCTTCCCTTTGACAGCACACACTCTTCCCTTCAAAAACACACACTCTTCCCTTTGACAACACACTCTTCCCTTTGACAACATACACTCTTGCCTTTGACAACACACACTCTTTCCTTTGACAACACACACTCTTCCCTTTGGCAACGCACACTCTTCCCTTTGACAACACACACTTCCATTTGAAACCGCACATTCTTCCCTTTTACAAAACCAACTCTTGCCTTTGACAACACACCCTCTTCCCTTTTACAACACCCACTCTTCCAATTGACACCACACACTCTTCCCTTATACAACACACAGTCTTGCCTTTGACAACACAAACTCTTCCCTTTGACAGCACACACTATTCCCTTTTGACAACACACTCTTCCCTTTGAAAACACACACTCTTCCCTTTGATAGCACACACTTTTCCCTTTGACAGCACCACCCCTCCCTTTTACAACGCACACTCTTCCCTTTGACAACGCACACTCTTCCCTTTGACTGCACAGTCTTCCCGTTGACAACACACACTCTTGCCATTGACAACACACTCTTCCCTTTGACAACGCGCACGCTTCGCTTTGACAACCCACCCTCTTCCCTTTGACAATGCACACTCTTAGCTATGGCAACCCACACTCTTCACTTTGAAAACACACACTCTTCCCTTTGAAAACACACACTTTTCCCTTTGACTGAACCCACTCTTCCCTTTGATAATGCACACTTCCCTTTGGAAATGCACACTCTTCCCTTTGATAACACACACTCTTCCATTTGCCACCACACAAACTCTGTTTTTAAAACACCCACTCTTGCCTTTGACAACACAATCTCTTCCGTTTGACAGCACACACTCTTCCCTTTGATAAAGCACACTGATCAATTTGACAACGCACACTCTTCTCTTTGACGGCACAGTCTTCCCTTTGACAACCCACACTCTTCCCTTTGACAACACAAACTTCCATTTGACACCACACATTCTTCCCTTTTAAAAAACCCACTCTTGCCTTTGACAACACACCCTCTTTCCTTTGACAACACACTCTTCCCTTTGACAACGCGCACGCTTCACTTTGACAACCCACACTCTTCCCTTTGACAACACAAACTTCCATTTGACACCACACATTCTTCCCTTTTACAAAACCCACTCTTGCCTTTGACAACACACCCTCTTCCCTTTTAGAACACCCACTCTTCCCTTTGACAACACACACTCTTTCCTTTGACAACACGCTCTTCCCTTTGACAGCATACACTATTCCCTTTGACAACGCATACTCTTCCCTTTGACAACACACATTCTTCCCTTTGACAACACTCATGCTTTTCTTTGACAACACTCACTTTTCCCTTTGACAACACGCACTCTTCCGTTTGAAAGCACACACTCTTCCCTTTGATAAAGCATACTGTTCACTTTGACAATGCACACTCTTCCCTTTGACTGCACAGTTTTCCCTTTGAAAACACACACTCTTGCCATTGACAACACACTCTTCCCTTTGACAACGCGCATGCTTCCCTTTGACAACCCACCCTCTTGCATTTGACAACGCACACTCTTAGCTATGGCAACACACTCTTCCCTTTGACAACACACTCTTGACTTTGACAATGCACACTCTTCCCTTTGACAACGCATACTCTTCCCTTTGAAAACACACACTATTCCCTTTGACAACACACTCTTCCCTTTGACAACACACTCTTGACTTTGACAACGCACACATTTTTCCTTTGGACAACAAACTCTTCCCATTCACACCACACACTCTTCCCTTTGACAACAATCATGCTTTTCTTTGACAACACTCACTCTTCCCATTGACAACACACACTCTTCCCTTTGACAGCACACACTCTTCCCTTCAAAAACACACACTCTTCCCTTTGACAACACACTCTTCCCTTTGACAACATACATTCTTGCCTTTGACAACACACACTCTTTCCTTTGACAACACACACTCTTCCCTTTGGCAACGCACACTCTTCCCTTTGACAACACACACTTCCATTTGAAACCGCACATTCTTCCCTTTTACAAAACCAACTCTTGCCTTTGACAACACACCCTCTTCCCTTTTACAACACCCACTCTTCCAATTGACACCACACACTCTTCCCTTATACAACACACAGTCTTGCCTTTGACAACACAAACTCTTCCCTTTGACAACACTCACTCTTCCCATTGACAACACACACTCTTCCCTTTGACAGCACACACTCTTCCCTTCAAAAACACACACTCTTCCCTTTGACAACACACTCTTCCCTTTGACAACATACATTCTTGCCTTTGACAACACACACTCTTTCCTTTGACAACACACACTCTTCCCTTTGGCAACGCACACTCTTCCCTTTGACAACACACACTTCCATTTGAAACCGCACATTCTTCCCTTTTACAAAACCAACTCTTGCCTTTGACAACACACCCTCTTCCCTTTTACAACACCCACTCTTCCAATTGACACCACACTCTCTTCCCTTATACAACACACACTCTTCCCTTTGATAGCACACACTTTTCCCTTTGACAGCACCACCCCTCCCTTTTACAACGCACACTCTTCCCTTTGACAACGCACACTCTTCCCTTTGACTGCACAGTCTTCCCGTTGACAACACACACTCTTGCCATTGACAACACACTCTTCCCTTTGACAACGCGCACGCTTCGCTTTGACAACCCACCCTCTTCCCTTTGACAATGCACACTCTTAGCTATGGCAACCCACACTCTTCACTTTGAAAACACACACTCTTCCCTTTGAAAACACACACTTTTCCCTTTGACTGAACCCACTCTTCCCTTTGATAATGCACACTTCCCTTTGGAAATGCACACTCTTCCCTTTGATAACACACACTCTTCTATTTGTCACCACACAATCTTTGTTTTTACAACACCCACTCTTGCCTTTGACAACACAAGCTCTTCCATTTGACAGCACACACTCTTCCCTTTGATAAAGCACACTGATCAATTTGACAACGCACACTCTTCCCTTTGACGGCACAGTCTTCACTTTGACAACCCACACTCTTCCCTTTGACAATGCATACTCTTCCCTTTGAAAACACACACTCTTCCCTTTGACTGAACACAGTCTTCCCTTTGACAGCACACTCTTCCCTTTGACAACGCACACATTTTTCCTTTGGACAACACTCATCCCATTCACACCACACACTCTTCCCTTTGATAACACTCATGCTTTTCTTTGACAACACTCACTCTTCCCTTTGACAACACACACTCTTGCCTTTGACAGCACACACTCTTCCCTTCAAAAACACACACTCTTCCCTTTGACAACACAAACTCTTGCTTTTGACAACACACTGTTGCCTTTGACAGCACACACTCTTCCCTTCGACAATGCAAGCTCTTCCCTTTGACGGGACAGTCTTCCCTTTGACAACCCACACTCTTCCCTTTGACAACACACACTTCCATTTGACACCACACATTCTTCCCTTTTACAAAAACCACTATTGCCTTTGACAACACACCCTCTTCCCTTTTATAATACCCACTCTTCCCTTTGACAACACACACTCTTTCCTTTGACAACACACTCTTCCCTTTGGCAGCACACACTATTACCTTTGACAACGCATACTCCTCCCTTTGACAACACACACTCTTGACTTTGACAACACACTCTTCCCTTTGAAAACACACACTCTTCCCTTTGACAGCACACACTCTTCCCTTCAACAACACACACTCGTCCCTTTGACAATGCACACTCTTGCCTTTAACAACACCGTCTTCCCATTGACAGCACGCACGCTTCCTTTCGACAACACACTCTCTTCACTTTGACAACACACACTATTTCGTTTGACAACACACACTCTTGCCTTTGACAACACACTCTTCCCTTTGACAACACACACTTCCATTTGAAACCACACATTCTTCCCTTTTACAAAACCAACTCTTGCCTTTGACAACACACCCTCTTCCCTTTTACAACACACACTCTTCCAATTGACACCACACACTCTTCCCTTATACAACACACACTCTTGCCTTTGACAACACACACTCTTCCCTTTGACAGCACACACTATTCCCTTTGACAACACACTCTTCCCTTTGACAACACACTCTTGACTTTGACAATGCACACTCTTCCCTTTGACAACGCATACTCTTCCCTTTGAGAACACACACTATTCCAATTGACACCACACACTCTTCCCTTATACAAAACACACTCTTGCCTTTGACAACACACACTCTTCCCTTTGACAGCACACACTATTCCCTTTGACAACACACTCTTCCCTTTGACAACAATCATGCTTTTCTTTGACAACACTCACTCTTCCCATTGACAACACACACTCTTCCCTTTGACAGCACACACTCTTCCCTTCAAAAACACACACTCTTCCCTTTGACAACACACTCTTCCCTTTGACAACATACACTCTTGCCTTTGACAACACACACTCTTTCCTTTGACAACACACACACTTCCCTTTGGCAACGCACACTCTTCCCTTTGACAACACACACTTCCATTTGAAACGCACATTCTTACCTTTTACAAAACCAACTCTTGCCTTTGACAACACACACTCTTACCTTTGATAGCATACACTATTCCCTTTTGACAACACACTCTTCCCTTTGAAAACACACACTCTTCCCTTTGATAGCACACACTTTTCCCTTTGACAGCACCACCCCTCCCTTTTACAACGCACACTCTTCCCTTTGACAACACGCACTCTTCCGTTTGAAAGCACACACTCTTCCCTTTGATAAAGCATACTGTTCACTTTCACAACGCACACTCTTCCCTTTGACTGCACAGTCTTCCCTTTGACAACACACACTCTTGCCATTGACAACACACTCTTCCCTTTGACAACGCGCACGCTTCCCTTTGACAACCCACCCTCTTCCCTTTGACAACACACACTCTTGCCTTTGACAGCACACACTCTTCCCTTCAAAAACACACACTCTTCCCTTTGACAACACAAACTCTTGCTTTTGACAACACACTGTTGCCTTTGACAGCACACACTCTTCCCTTCGACAATGCAAGCTCTTCCCTTTGACGGGACAGTCTTCCCTTTGACAACCCACACTCTTCCCTTTGACAACACACACTTCCATTTGACACCACACATTCTTCCCTTTTACAAAAACCACTATTGCCTTTGACAACACACCCTCTTCCCTTTTATAATACCCACTCTTCCCTTTGACAACACACACTCTTTCCTTTGACAACACACTCTTCCCTTTGGCAGCACACACTATTACCTTTGACAACGCATACTCCTCCCTTTGACAACGCACACTCTTCCCTTTGACTGCACAGTCTTCCCTTTGACAACACACACTCTTGCCATTGACAACACACTCTTCCCTTTGACAACGCGCACGCTTCCCTTTGACAACCCACCCTCTTCCCTTTGACAATGCACACTCTTAGCTTTGGCAACCCACACTCTTCACTTTGAAAACACACACGTTTCCCTTTGACTGAAGACACTCTTCCCTTTGATAATGCACACTTCCCTTTGGAAATGCACACTCTTCCCTTTGATAACACACACTCTTCTATTTGCCACCACACAATCTTTGTTTTTACAACACCCACTCTTGCCTTTGACAACACAAGCTCTTCCATTTGACAGCACACACTCTTCCCTTTGATAAAGCACACTGATCAATTTGACAACGCACACTCTTCCCTTTGACAACACGCACTCTTCCGTTTGAAAGCACACACTCTTCCCTTTGATAAAGCATACTGTTCACTTTGACAACACACACTCTTCCCTTTGACTGCACAGTCTTCCCTTTGACAACACACACTCTTGCCATTGACAACACACTCTTCCCTTTGACAACGCGCACGCTTCCCTTTGACAACCCACCCTCTTCCCTTTGACAATGCACACTCTTAGCTATGGCAACCCACACTCTTCACTTTGAAAACACACACGTTTCCCTTTGACTGAAGACACTCTTCCCTTTGATAATGCACACTTCCCTTTGGAAATGCACACTCTTCCCTTTGATAACACACACTCTTCTATTTGCCACCACACAATCTTTGTTTTTACAACACCCACTCTTGCCTTTGACAACACAAGCTCTTCCATTTGACAGCACACACTCTTCCCTTTGATAAAGCACACTGATCAATTTGACAACGCACACTCTTCCCTTTGACGGCACAGTCTTCACTTTGACAACCCACACTCTTCCCTTTGACAATGCATACTCTTCCCTTTGAAAACACACACTCTTCCCTTTGACTGAACACAGTCTTCCCTTTGACAGCACACTCTTCCCTTTGACAACGCACACATTTTTCCTTTGGACAACACTCTTCCCATTCACACCACACACTCTTCCCTTTAATAACCCTCATGCTTTTCTTTGACAACACTCACTCTTCCCTTTGACAACACACACTCTTGCCTTTGACAGCACACACTCTTCCCTTCAAAAACACACACTCTTCCCTTTGACAACACAAACTCTTGCTTTTGACAACACACTGTTGCCTTTGACAGCACACACTCTTCCCTTCGACAATGCAAGCTCTTCCCTTTGACGGGACAGTCTTCCCTTTGACAACCCACACTCTTCCCTTTGACAACACACACTTCCATTTGACACCACACATTCTTCCCTTTTACAAAAACCACTATTGCCTTTGACAACACACCCTCTTCCCTTTTATAATACCCACTCTTCCCTTTGACAACACACACTCTTTCCTTTGACAACACACTCTTCCCTTTGGCAGCACACACTATTACCTTTGACAACGCATACTCCTCCCTTTGACAACGCACACTCTTCCCTTTGACTGCACAGTCTTCCCTTTGACAACACACACTCTTGCCATTGACAACACACTCTTCCCTTTGACAACGCGCACGCTTCCCTTTGACAACCCACCCTCTTCCCTTTGACAATGCACACTCTTAGCTTTGGCAACCCACACTCTTCACTTTGAAAACACACACGTTTCCCTTTGACTGAAGACACTCTTCCCTTTGATAATGCACACTTCCCTTTGGAAATGCACACTCTTCCCTTTGATAACACACACTCTTCTATTTGCCACCACACAATCTTTGTTTTTACAACACCCACTCTTGCCTTTGACAACACAAGCTCTTCCATTTGACAGCACACATTCTTCCCTTTGATAAAGCACACTGATCAATTTGACAACGCACACTCTTCCCTTTGACAACACGCACTCTTCCGTTTGAAAGCACACACTCTTCCCTTTGATAAAGCATACTGTTCACTTTGACAACACACACTCTTCCCTTTGACTGCACAGTCTTCCCTTTGACAACACACACTCTTGCCATTGACAACACACTCTTCCCTTTGACAACGCGCACGCTTCCCTTTGACAACCCACCCTCTTCCCTTTGACAATGCACACTCTTAGCTATGGCAACCCACACTCTTCACTTTGAAAACACACACGTTTCCCTTTGACTGAAGACACTCTTCCCTTTGATAATGCACACTTCCCTTTGGAAATGCACACTCTTCCCTTTGATAACACACACTCTTCTATTTGCCACCACACAATCTTTGTTTTTACAACACCCACTCTTGCCTTTGACAACACAAGCTCTTCCATTTGACAGCACACACTCTTCCCTTTGATAAAGCACACTGATCAATTTGACAACGCACACTCTTCCCTTTGACGGCACAGTCTTCACTTTGACAACCCACACTCTTCCCTTTGACAATGCATACTCTTCCCTTTGAAAACACACACTCTTCCCTTTGACTGAACACAGTCTTCCCTTTGACAGCACACTCTTCCCTTTGACAACGCACACATTTTTCCTTTGGACAACACTCTTCCCATTCACACCACACACTCTTCCCTTTAATAACCCTCATGCTTTTCTTTGACAACACTCACTCTTCCCTTTGACAACACACACTCTTGCCTTTGACAGCACACACTCTTCCCTTCAAAAACACACACTCTTCCCTTTGACAACACAAACTCTTGCTTTTGACAACACACTGTTGCCTTTGACAGCACACACTCTTCCCTTCGACAATGCAAGCTCTTCCCTTTGACGGGACAGTCTTCCCTTTGACAACCCACACTCTTCCCTTTGACATCACACACTTCCATTTGACACCACACATTCTTCCCTTTTACAAAAACCACTATTGCCTTTGACAACACACCCTCTTCCCTTTTATAATACCCACTCTTCCCTTTGACAACACACACTCTTTCCTTTGACAACACACTCTTCCCTTTGGCAGCACACACTATTACCTTTGACAACGCATACTCCTCCCTTTGACAACACACACTCTTGACTTTGACAACACTCATGCTTTTCTTTGACAACACTCACTTTTCCCTTTGACAACACACTCTTCCCTTTGACAGCACACACTCTTCCCTTCAACAACACACACTCGTCCCTTTGACAATGCACACTCTTGCCTTTAACAACACCGTCTTCCCATTGACAGCACGCACGCTTCCTTTCGACAACACACTCTCTTCACTTTGACAACACACACTATTTCGTTTGACAACACACACTCTTGCCTTTGACAACACACTCTTCCCTTTGACAACACATACTCTTGCCTTTAACAACACACACTCTTTCCTTTGACAACACACACTTCCATTTGAAACCACACATTCTTCCCTTTTACAAAACCAACTCTTGCCTTTGACAACACACCCTCTTCCCTTTTACAACACACACTCTTCCAATTGACACCACACACTCTTCCCTTATACAACACACACTCTTGCCTTTGACAACACACACTCTTCCCTTTGACAGCACACACTATTCCCTTTGACAACACACTCTTCCCTTTGACAACACACTCTTGACTTTGACAATGCACACTCTTCCCTTTGACAACGCATACTCTTCCCTTTGAGAACACACACTATTCCAATTGACACCACACACTCTTCCCTTATACAAAACACACTCTTGCCTTTGACAACACACACTCTTCCCTTTGACAGCACACACTATTCCCTTTGACAACACACTCTTCCCTTTGACAACAATCATGCTTTTCTTTGACAACATTCACTCTTCCCATTGACAACACACACTCTTCCCTTTGACAGCACACACTCTTCCCTTCAAAAACACACACTCTTCCCTTTGACAACACACTCTTCCCTTTGACAACATACACTCTTGCCTTTGACAACACACACTCTTTCCTTTGACAACACACACACTTCCCTTTGGCAACGCACACTCTTCCCTTTGACAACACACACTTCCATTTGAAACGCACATTCTTACCTTTTACAAAACCAACTCTTGCCTTTGACAACACACACTCTTACCTTTGATAGCATACACTATTCCCTTTTGACAACACACTCTTCCCTTTGAAAACACACACTCTTCCCTTTGATAGCACACACTTTTCCCTTTGACAGCACCACCCCTCCCTTTTACAACGCACA
The DNA here is from genome assembly GCF_029633865.1 of Lampris incognitus. NCBI lineage: Eukaryota > Metazoa > Chordata > Actinopteri > Lampriformes > Lampridae > Lampris > Lampris incognitus. The sequence goes on along the minus strand of NC_079213.1, from coordinate 46,076,749 downwards.
CTCTTCCCTTTGACAACACGCACTCTTCCGTTTGAAAGCACACACTCTTCCCTTTGATAAAGCATACTGTTCACTTTCACAACGCACACTCTTCCCTTTGACTGCACAGTCTTCCCTTTGACAACACACACTCTTGCCATTGACAACACACTCTTCCCTTTGACAACGCGCACGCTTCCCTTTGACAACCCACCCTCTTCCCTTTGACAACGCACACATTTTTCCTTTGGACAACACTCTTCCCATTCACACCACACACTCTTCCCTTTGATAACACTCATGCTTTTCTTTGACAACACTCACTCTTCCCTTTGACAACACACACTCTTGCCTTTGACAGCACACACTCTTCCCTTCAAAAACACACACTCTTCCCTTTGACAACACAAACTCTTGCTTTTGACAACACACTGTTGCCTTTGACAGCACACACTCTTCCCTTCGACAATGCAAGCTCTTCCCTTTGACGGGACAGTCTTCCCTTTGACAACCCACACTCTTCCCTTTGACAACACACACTTCCATTTGACACCACACATTCTTCCCTTTTACAAAAACCACTATTGCCTTTGACAACACACCCTCTTCCCTTTTATAATACCCACTCTTCCCTTTGACAACACACACTCTTTCCTTTGACAACACACTCTTCCCTTTGGCAGCACACACTATTACCTTTGACAACGCATACTCCTCCCTTTGACAACACACACTCTTGACTTTGACAATACTCATGCTTTTCTTTGACAACACTCACTTTTCCCTTTGACAACACACTCTTCCCTTTGACAGCACACACTCTTCCCTTCAACAACACACACTCGTCCCTTTGACAATGCACACTCTTGCCTTTAACAACACCGTCTTCCCATTGACAGCACGCACGCTTCCTTTCGACAACACACTCTCTTCACTTTGACAACACACACTATTTCGTTTGACAACACACACTCTTGCCTTTGACAACACACTCTTCCCTTTGACAACACACACTCTTGCCTTTAACAACACACACTCTTTCCTTTGACAACACACACTTCCATTTGAAACCACACATTCTTCCCTTTTACAAAACCAACTCTTGCCTTTGACAACACACCCTCTTCCCTTTTACAACACACACTCTTCCAATTGACACCACACACTCTTCCCTTATACAACACACACTCTTGCCTTTGACAACACACACTCTTCCCTTTGACAGCACACACTATTCCCTTTGACAACACACTCTTCCCTTTGACAACACACTCTTGACTTTGACAATGCACACTCTTCCCTTTGACAACGCATACTCTTCCCTTTGAGAACACACACTATTCCAATTGACACCACACACTCTTCCCTTATACAACACACACTCTTGCCTTTGACAACACACACTCTTCCCTTTGACAGCACACACTATTCCCTTTGACAACACACTCTTCCCTTTGACAACAATCATGCTTTTCTTTGACAACACTCACTCTTCCCATTGACAACACACACTCTTCCCTTTGACAGCACACACTCTTCCCTTCAAAAACACACACTCTTCCCTTTGACAACACACTCTTCCCTTTGACAACATACACTCTTGCCTTTGACAACACACACTCTTTCCTTTGACAACACACACACTTCCCTTTGGCAACGCACACTCTTCCCTTTGACAACACACACTTCCATTTGAAACGCACATTCTTACCTTTTACAAAACCAACTCTTGCCTTTGACAACACACACTCTTCCCTTTGATAGCACACACTATTCCCTTTTGACAACACACTCTTCCCTTTGAAAACACACACTCTTCCCTTTGATAGCACACACTTTTCCCTTTGACAGCACCACCCCTCCCTTTTACAACGCACACTCTTCCCTTTGACAACACGCACTCTTCCGTTTGAAAGCACACACTCTTCCCTTTGATAAAGCATACTGTTCACTTTCACAACGCACACTCTTCCCTTTGACTGCACAGTCTTCCCTTTGACAACACACACTCTTGCCATTGACAACACACTCTTCCCTTTGACAACGCGCACGCTTCCCTTTGACAACCCACCCTCTTCCCTTTGACAATGCACACTCTTAGCTTTGGCAACCCACACTCTTCACTTTGAAAACACACACGTTTCCCTTTGACTGAAGACACTCTTCCCTTTGATAATGCACACTTCCCTTTGGAAATGCACACTCTTCCCTTTGATAACACACACTCTTCTATTTGCCACCACACAATCTTTGTTTTTACAACACCCACTCTTGCCTTTGACAACACAAGCTCTTCCATTTGACAGCACACACTCTTCCCTTTGATAAAGCACACTGATCAATTTGACAACGCACACTCTTCCCTTTGACGGCACAGTCTTCACTTTGACAACCCACACTCTTCCATTTGACAACGCACACTCTTAGCTATGGCAACACACTCTTCCCTTTGACAACACACTCTTGACTTTGACAATGCACACTCTTCCCTTTGACAACGCATACTCTTCCCTTTGAAAACACACACTATTCCCTTTGACAACACACTCTTCCCTTTGACAACACACTCTTGACTTTGACAACGCACACATTTTTCCTTTGGACAACAAACTCTTCCCATTCACACCACACACTCTTCCCTTTGACAACAATCATGCTTTTCTTTGACAACACTCACTCTTCCCATTGACAACACACACTCTTCCCTTTGACAGCACACACTCTTCCCTTCAAAAACACACACTCTTCCCTTTGACAACACACTCTTCCCTTTGACAACATACACTCTTGCCTTTGACAACACACACTCTTTCCTTTGACAACACACACTCTTCCCTTTGGCAACGCACACTCTTCCCTTTGACAACACACACTTCCATTTGAAACCGCACATTCTTCCCTTTTACAAAACCAACTCTTGCCTTTGACAACACACCCTCTTCCCTTTTACAACACCCACTCTTCCAATTGACACCACACACTCTTCCCTTATACAACACACAGTCTTGCCTTTGACAACACAAACTCTTCCCTTTGACAGCACACACTATTCCCTTTTGACAACACACTCTTCCCTTTGAAAACACACACTCTTCCCTTTGATAGCACACACTTTTCCCTTTGACAGCACCACCCCTCCCTTATACAACGCACACTCTTCCCTTTGACAACGCACACTCTTCCCTTTGACTGCACAGTCTTCCCGTTGACAACACACACTCTTGCCATTGACAACACACTCTTCCCTTTGACAACGCGCACGCTTCGCTTTGACAACCCACCCTCTTCCCTTTGACAATGCACACTCTTAGCTATGGCAACCCACACTCTTCACTTTGAAAACACACACTCTTCCCTTTGAAAACATACACTTTTCCCTTGGACTGAACCCACTCTTCCCTTTGATAATGCACATTTCCCTTTGGAAATGCACACTCTTCCCTTTGATAACACACACTCTTCCATTTGCCACCACACAAACTCTGTTTTTAAAACACCCACTCTTGCCTTTGACAACACAATCTCTTCCGTTTGACAGCACACACTCTTCCCTTTGATAAAGCACACTGATCAATTTGACAACGCACACTCTTCTCTTTGACGGCACAGTCTTCCCTTTGACAACCCACACTCTTCCCTTTGACAACACAAACTTACATTTGACACCACACATTCTTCCCTTTTAAAAAACCCACTCTTGCCTTTGACAACACACCCTCTTTCCTTTGACAACACACTCTTCCCTTTGACAACGCGCACGCTTCACTTTGACAACCCACACTCTTCCCTTTGACAACACAAACTTCCATTTGACACCACACATTCTTCCCTTTTACAAAACCCACTCTTGCCTTTGACAACACACCCTCTTCCCTTTTAGAACACCCACTCTTCCCTTTGACAACACACACTCTTTCCTTTGACAACACGCTCTTCCCTTTGACAGCATACACTATTCCCTTTGACAACGCATACTCTTCCCTTTGACAACACACATTCTTCCCTTTGACAACACTCATGCTTTTCTTTGACAACACTCACTTTTCCCTTTGACAACACGCACTCTTCCGTTTGAAAGCACACACTCTTCCCTTTGATAAAGCATACTGTTCACTTTGACAATGCACACTCTTCCCTTTGACTGCACAGTTTTCCCTTTGAAAACACACACTCTTGCCATTGACAACACACTCTTCCCTTTGACAACGCGCATGCTTCCCTTTGACAACCCACCCTCTTGCATTTGACAACGCACACTCTTAGCTATGGCAACACACTCTTCCCTTTGACAACACACTCTTGACTTTGACAATGCACACTCTTCCCTTTGACAACGCATACTCTTCCCTTTGAAAACACACACTATTCCCTTTGACAACACACTCTTCCCTTTGACAACACACTCTTGACTTTGACAACGCACACATTTTTCCTTTGGACAACAAACTCTTCCCATTCACACCACACACTCTTCCCTTTGACAACAATCATGCTTTTCTTTGACAACACTCACTCTTCCCATTGACAACACACACTCTTCCCTTTGACAGCAAACACTCTTCCCTTCAAAAACACACACTCTTCCCTTTGACAACACACTCTTCCCTTTGACAACATACATTCTTGCCTTTGACAACACACACTCTTTCCTTTGACAACACACACTCTTCCCTTTGGCAACGCACACTCTTCCCTTTGACAACACACACTTCCATTTGAAACCGCACATTCTTCCCTTTTACAAAACCAACTCTTGCCTTTGACAACACACCCTCTTCCCTTTTACAACACCCACTCTTCCAATTGACACCACACACTCTTCCCTTATACAACACACAGTCTTGCCTTTGACAACACAAACTCTTCCCTTTGACAGCACACACTATTCCCTTTTGACAACACACTCTTCCCTTTGAAAACACACACTCTTCCCTTTGATAGCACACACTTTTCCCTTTGACAGCACCACCCCTCCCTTATACAACGCACACTCTTCCCTTTGACAACGCACACTCTTCCCTTTGACTGCACAGTCTTCCCGTTGACAACACACACTCTTGCCATTGACAACACACTCTTCCCTTTGACAACGCGCACGCTTCGCTTTGACAACCCACCCTCTTCCCTTTGACAATGCACACTCTTAGCTATGGCAACCCACACTCTTCACTTTGAAAACACACACTCTTCCCTTTGAAAACACACACTTTTCCCTTGGACTGAACCCACTCTTCCCTTTGATAATGCACATTTCCCTTTGGAAATGCACACTCTTCCCTTTGATAACACACACTCTTCCATTTGCCACCACACAAACTCTGTTTTTAAAACACCCACTCTTGCCTTTGACAACACAATCTCTTCCGTTTGACAGCACACACTCTTCCCTTTGATAAAGCACACTGATCAATTTGACAACGCACACTCTTCTCTTTGACGGCACAGTCTTCCCTTTGACAACCCACACTCTTCCCTTTGACAACACAAACTTCCATTTGACACCACACATTCTTCCCTTTTAAAAAACCCACTCTTGCCTTTGACAACACACCCTCTTTCCTTTGACAACACACTCTTCCCTTTGACAACGCGCACGCTTCACTTTGACAACCCACACTCTTCCCTTTGACAACACAAACTTCCATTTGACACCACACATTCTTCCCTTTTACAAAACCCACTCTTGCCTTTGACAACACACCCTCTTCCCTTTTAGAACACCCACTCTTCCCTTTGACAACACACACTCTTTCCTTTGACAACACGCTCTTCCCTTTGACAGCATACACTATTCCCTTTGACAACGCATACTCTTCCCTTTGACAACACACATTCTTCCCTTTGACAACACTCATGCTTTTCTTTGACAACACTCACTTTTCCCTTTGACAACACGCACTCTTCCGTTTGAAAGCACACACTCTTCCCTTTGATAAAGCATACTGTTCACTTTGACAATGCACACTCTTCCCTTTGACTGCACAGTTTTCCCTTTGAAAACACACACTCTTGCCATTGACAACACACTCTTCCCTTTGACAACGCGCATGCTTCCCTTTGACAACCCACCCTCTTGCATTTGACAACGCACACTCTTAGCTATGGCAACACACTCTTCCCTTTGACAACACACTCTTGACTTTGACAATGCACACTCTTCCCTTTGACAACGCATACTCTTCCCTTTGAAAACACACACTATTCCCTTTGACAACACACTCTTCCCTTTGACAACACACTCTTGACTTTGACAACGCACACATTTTTCCTTTGGACAACAAACTCTTCCCATTCACACCACACACTCTTCCCTTTGACAACAATCATGCTTTTCTTTGACAACACTCACTCTTCCCATTGACAACACACACTCTTCCCTTTGACAGCAAACACTCTTCCCTTCAAAAACACACACTCTTCCCTTTGACAACACACTCTTCCCTTTGACAACATACATTCTTGCCTTTGACAACACACACTCTTTCCTTTGACAACACACACTCTTCCCTTTGGCAACGCACACTCTTCCCTTTGACAACACACACTTCCATTTGAAACCGCACATTCTTCCCTTTTACAAAACCAACTCTTGCCTTTGACAACACACCCTCTTCCCTTTTACAACACCCACTCTTCCAATTGACACCACACACTCTTCCCTTATACAACACACAGTCTTGCCTTTGACAACACAAACTCTTCCCTTTGACAGCACACACTATTCCCTTTTGACAACACACTCTTCCCTTTGAAAACACACACTCTTCCCTTTGATAGCACACACTTTTCCCTTTGACAGCACCACCCCTCCCTTTTACAACGCACACTCTTCCCTTTGACAACGCACACTCTTCCCTTTGACTGCACAGTCTTCCCGTTGACAACACACACTCTTGCCATTGACAACATACTCTTCCCTTTGACAACGCGCACGCTTCGCTTTGACAACCCACCCTCTTCCCTTTGACAATGCACACTCTTAGCTATGGCAACCCACACTCTTCACTTTGAAAACACACACTCTTCCCTTTGAAAACACACGCTTTTCCCTTCGACTGAACCCACTCTTCCCTTTGATAATGCACACTTCCCTTTGGAAATGCACACTCTTCCCTTTGATAACACACACTCTTCCATTTGCCACCACACAATCTCTGTTTTTACAACACCCACTCTTGCCTTTGACAACACAATCTCTTCCGTTTGACAGCACACACTCTTCCCTTTGATAAAGCACACTGATCAATTTGACAACGCACACTCTTCTCTTTGACGGCACAGTCTTCCCTTTGACAACCCACACTCTTCCCTTTGACAACACAAACTTCCATTTGACACCACACATTCTTCCCTTTTAAAAAACCCACTCTTGCCTTTGACAACACACCCTCTTTCCTTTGACAACACACTCTTCCCTTTGACATCACACACTATTCCCTTTGACAACGCATACTCTTCCCTTTGACAACACACATTCTTCCCTTTGACAACACTCATGCTTTTCTTTGACAACACTCACTTTTCCCTTTGACAACACACTCTTCCCTTTGACAGCACACACTCTTCCCTTCGAAAATGCACACTCTTCCGTTTGACAAGGCACACTCTTACGTTTTACAACACACACTATTCCATTTGACAAAGCACAGCCTTCCCTTTGACAACACCCACTGTTCGAATTGACACCACACACTCTTCCCTTATACAACACACACTCTTGCCTTTGACAACACACACTCTTCCCTGTCACAGCACACACTATTCCCTTTGACAACACACACTCTTTCCTTTGACAGCACACACTCTTCCCTTTAAAAATGCACACTCTTCCCTTTGACAAGGCACACTCTTACGTTTTACAACACACACTATTCCATTTGACAACACTCACTCTTGCCTTTGACAGCACGCCCTCTACCCTTTGACAACACACATTCTTGCCCTTGACAGCACACACTCTTGCCTTTCACAACACACCCTCTTTCCTGTTTCAACACACCCTCTTCCCTTTGACAACACACCCTCTTCCCTTTGACAACGCACACTCTTAGCTATGGCAAACCACACTCTTCAATTTGAAAACACACACTTTTCCCTTTGACTGAACACACTCTTCCCTTTGACAGCACACACTCTTCCCTTTGACAACACACACTCTTGCCTTTGACAACACACACTCTTTCCTTTGACAACACAGACTCTTCCCTTTGGCAACTTACACTCTTCCCTTTGACAACACACACTCTTCCCTTTGACAACACACACTTCCGTTTGAAACCACACATTCTTCCCTTTTACAAAACCAACTCTTGCCTTTGACAACACACCCTCTTCCCTTTTACAACACCCACTCTTCCAATTGACACCACACACTCTACCCTTATACAACACACACTCTTCCCTTTGACAATGCACACTCTTCCCTTTAACAACACCGTCTCCCCGTTGACAGCACGCACGCTTCCTTTCGACAACACACTCTCTTCGCTTTGACAACACACAGTATTTCGTTTGACAGCACACAGTCTTTCCTTTGACAGCACACTCTTTGCTTTGACAACACACCCTCTTCCGTTTTACAACACCCACTCTTCCATTTGACACCACACACTCTTCCCTTTGACAGCACACACTATTCCCTTTGACAACACACTCTTGCCTTTGACAACACACACTCTTGCCTTTGACAACGCACACTCTTCCCTTTGACACCACACACTCTTCCCTGAAACAACACACACTCTTCCATTTGACAACGCACACTCTTCCCTTTCAAAACACACACTCTTCCCTTTGATAACGCACACTCTTCCCCTTGACAAGGCACACTCTTACGTTTTACAACACACACTATTTCATTTGACAACGCACACTCTTCCCTTTGACAACATACACTCTTCCCTTTGACAACACACACTCTTGCCTTTGACAACACGCCCTCTTCCCTTTGAAAACACACACTCTTGCCTTTGACAACACATACTCTTCCCTTTGACAGCACACACTCTTCCCTTTGATAAAGCACACTGTTCAATTTGACAACGCACACTCTTCCCTTTGACGGCACAGTCTTCCCTTTGACAACAAACACTCTTGCCTTTGACAACACACTCTTCCCTTTGACAACACACACTCTTCCCATTCACAGCACACATTCTTCCCTTTGACAACACTCATGCTTTTTGTTGACAACACTCACTTTTCCCTTTGACAACACACTCTTCCCTTTGACAGCACACACTCTTCACTTCAACAACACACACTCTTCCCTTTGACAATGCACACTCTTCCCTTTAACAACACCGTCTTCCCACTGACAGCACGCACGCTTCCTTTCGACAACAAACTCTCTTCGCTTTGACAACACACACTATTTCGTTTGACAGCACACAGTCTTTTCTTTGACAGCACACTCTTTGCTTTGACAACACACCCTCTTCCCTTATACAACACACACTCTTGCGTTTGACAACACACACTCTTCCCTTTGACAGCACACACTATTCCCTTTGACAACACACTCTTCCCTTTGACAACACACTCTTGACTTTGACAATGCACACTCTTCCCTTTGACAACGCATACCCTTCCCTTTTAAAACACACTCTTCCCTTTGACTGAACAAACTCTTCCCTTTGACAGCACACTCTTCCCTTTGACAACGCACACATTTTTCCTTTGGACAACACACTCTTCCCATTCACACCACACACTCTTCCCTTTTACAACACTCATGCTTTTCTTTGACAACACTCACTCTTCCCTTTGTCAACACACACTCTTCCCTTTGACAGCACACGCTCTTCAATTCAAAAACACACACTCTTCCCTTTGACAACACAAACTCTTGCTTTTGACAACACACTCTTGCCTTTGACAGCACACACTCTTCCCTTTGACAACACACACTCTTGCCTTTGACAACGCACACTCTTCCCTTTGACAACCCACACTCTTCCCTTTGACAACACAAACTTCCATTTGACACCACACATTCTTCCCTTTTAAAAAACCCACTCTTGCCTTTGACAACACACCCTCTTTCCTTTGACAACACACTCTTCCCTTTGACATCACACACTATTCCCTTTGACAACGCATACTCTTCCCTTTGACAACACACATTCTTCCCTTTGACAACACTCATGCTTTTCTTTGACAACACTCACTTTTCCCTTTGACAACACACTCTTCCCTTTGACAGCACACACTCTTCCCTTCGAAAATGCACACTCTTCCGTTTGACAAGGCATACTCTTACGTTTTACAACACACACTATTCCATTTGACAAAGCACAGCCTTCCCTTTGACAACACCCACTGTTCGAATTGACACCACACACTCTTCCCTTATACAACACACACTCTTGCCTTTGACAACACACACTCTTCCCTGTCACAGCACACACTATTCCCTTTGACAACACACACTCTTTCCTTTGACAGGACACACTCTTCCCTTTAAAAATGCACACTCTTCCCTTTGACAAGGCACACTCTTACGTTTTACAACACACACTATTCCATTTGACAACACTCACTCTTGCCTTTGACAGCACGCCCTCTACCCTTTGACAACACACATTCTTGCCCTTGACAGCACACACTCTTGCCTTTCACAACACACCCTCTTCCCTGTTTCAACACACCCTCTTCCCTTTGACAACACACCCTCTTCCCTTTGACAACGCACACTCTTAGCTATGGCAAACCACACTCTTCAATTTGAAAACACACACTTTTCCCTTTGACTGAACACACTCTTCCCTTTGACAGCACACACTCTTCCCTTTGACAACACACACTCTTGCCTTTGACAACACACACTCTTTCCTTTGACAACACACACTCTTCCCTTTGGCAACTTACACTCTTCCCTTTGACAACACACACTCTTCCCTTTGACAACACACACTTCCGTTTGAAACCACACATTCTTCCCTTTTACAAAACCAACTCTTGCCTTTGACAACACACCCTCTTCCCTTTTACAACACCCACTCTTCCAATTGACACCACACACTCTACCCTTATACAACACACACTCTTCCCTTTGGCAATGCACACTCTTCCCTTTAACAACACCGTCTCCCCGTTGACAGCACTCACGCTTCCTTTCGACAACACACTCTCTTCGCTTTGACAACACACAGTATTTCGTTTGACAGCACACAGTCTTTCCTTTGACAGCACACTCTTTGCTTTGACAACACACCCTCTTCCGTTTTACAACACCCACTCTTCCATTTGACACCACACACTCTTCCCTTTGACAGCACACACTATTCCCTTTGACAACACACTCTTGCCTTTGACAACGCACACTCTTCCCTTTGACTGAACACACTCTTCCCTTTGACAACATACACTCTTCCCTTTGACAACACACACTCTTGCCTTTGACAACACGCCCTCTTCCCTTTGAAAACACACACTCTTGCCTTTGACAACACACACTCTTCCCTTTGACAGCACACACTCTTCCCTTTGATAAAGCACACTGTTCAATTTGACAACGCACACTCTTCCCTTTGACGGCACAGTCTTCCCTTTGACAACAAACACTCTTGCCTTTGACAACACACTCTTCCCTTTGACAACACACACTCTTCCCATTCACAGCACACATTCTTCCCTTTGACAACACTCATGCTTTTTGTTGACAACACTCACTTTTCCCTTTGACAACACACTCTTCCCTTTGACAGCACACACTCTTCACTTCAACAACACACACTCTTCCCTTTGACAATGCACACTCTTCCCTTTAACAACACCGTCTTCCCACTGACAGCACGCACGCTTCCTTTCGACAACACACTCTCTTCGCTTTGACAACACACACTATTTCGTTTGACAGCACACAGTCTTTTCTTTGACAGCACACTCTTTGCTTTGACAACACACCCTCTTCCCTTATACAACACACACTCTTGCCTTTGACAACACACACTCTTCCCTTTGACAGCACACACTATTCCCTTTGACAACACACTCTTCCCTTTGACAACACACTCTTGACTTTGACAATGCACACTCTTCCCTTTGACAACGCATACCCTTCCCTTTTAAAACACACACTCTTCCCTTTGACTGAACAAACTCTTCCCTTTGACAGCACACTCTTCCCTTTGACAACGCACACATTTTTCCTTTGGACAACACACTCTTCCCATTCACACCACACACTCTTCCCTTTTACAACACTCATGCTTTTCTTTGACAACACTCACTCTTCCCTTTGTCAACACACACTCTTCCCTTTGACAGCACACGCTCTTCAATTCAAAAACACACACTCTTCCCTTTGACAACACAAACTCTTGCTTTTGACAACACACTCTTGCCTTTGACAGCACACACTCTTCCCTTTGACAACACACACTCTTGCCTTTGACAACGCACACTCTTCCCTTTGACAACACACACTCTTCCCTTTGATAACACACTCTTGCCTTTGACAAGGCACACTCTTTCGTTTTACAACACACACTATTTCATTTGACAACGCACACTCTTCCCTTTGACAACATACACTCTTCCCTTTGACAACACAAACTATTGCCTTTCACAACACGCCCTCTTCCCTTTGAAAACACACACTCTTGCCTTTGACAACACACACTATTCCCTTTGACAAAACGCCCTCTTCCCTTTGATAATGCACACTTCCCTTTGGAAATGCACACTCTTCCATTTGATAACACACACTCTTCCATTTGCCACCACACAATCTTCGCTTTTACAACACCCACTCTTACCTTCGACAACACACACTCTTCCGTTTGACAGCACACACACTTCCCTTTGATAAAGCACACTGTACAATTTGACAACGCACACTCTTCCCTTTGACGGCACAGTCTTCCCTTTGATAACACACACTCTTGCCTTTGACAACACACTCTTCCCTTTTACAACACCCACTCTTCGAATTGACACCACACACTCTTCCCTTATACAACACACACCAATGCCTTTGACAACACACACTCTTCCCTGTCACAGCACACACTATTCCCTTTGACAACACACTCTTTCCTTTGACAGCACACACTCTTCCCTTTAAAAGTGCACACTCTTCCCTTTGACAAGGCACACTCTTACGTTTTACAACACACACTATTCCATTTGACAAAGCACACAGTCTTCCCTTTGACAACACTCACTCTTGCGTTTGACAACACGCCCTCTTCACTTTGACAACACACATTCTTGCACTTGACAGCACACACTCTTGCCTTTCACAACACACCCTCTTCCCTGTGACAACACACCCTCTTCCCTTTGACAACGCACTCTCTTAGCTATGGCAACCCACACTCTTCAATTTGAAAACACACACTCTTGCCTTTGACAACACACACTCTTCCCTTTGACAAGACGCCCTCTTCCCTTTGATAATGCACACTCTTCCCTTTGATAACACAAAATCTTCTATTTGCCACCACACAATATTTGTTTTTACAACACCCACTCTTGCCTTTGACAACACAAGCTCTTCCGTTTGACAGCACACACTCTTCCCTTTGATAAAACACACTGTCCAATTTGACAACGCACACTCTTCCCTTTGACGGCACAGTCTTCCCTTTGACAACACACACACTTGCCTTTGACAACACACTCTTCCCTTTGACAACCCACACTCTTCCCTTTGACAACACACACTCTTGCCTTTGATAAACACTCTCTTTCCTTTGACAACACACACTCTTCCCTTTGGCAACTTACACTCTTCCCTTTGACAACACACTCTTCCCTTTGACAACACACACTTCCGTTTGAAACCACACATTCTTCCCTTTTACAAAACCAACTCTTGCCTTTGACAACACACCCTCTTCCCTTTTACAACACCCACTCTTCCAATTGACACCACACACTCTTCCCTTATACAACACACACTCTTCCCTTTGACAATGCACACTCTTCCCTTTAACAACACCGTCTTCCCATTGACAGCACGCACGCTTCCTTTCGACAACACACTCTCTTCGCTTTGACAACACACAGTATTTCGTTTGACAGCACACAGTCTTTCCTTTGACAGCACACTCTTTGCTTTGACAACACACCCTGTTCCGTTTTACAACACCCACTCTTCCATTTGACACCACACACTCTTCCCTTTGACAGCACACACTATTCCCTTTGACAACACACTCTTGCCTTTGACAACACACACTCTTGCCTTTGACAACGCACACTCTTCCCTTTGACACCACACACTCTTCCCTGAAACAACACACACTCTTCCATTTGACAACGCACACTCTTCCCTTTGACAACACACACTCTTCCCTTTGATAACGCACACTCTTCCCCTTGACAAGGCACACTCTTACGTTTTACAACACACACTATTTCATTTGACAACGCACACTCTTCCCTTTGACAACATACACTCTTCCCTTTGACAACACACACTCTTGCCTTTGACAACACGCCCTCTTCCCTTTGAAAACACACACTCTTGCCTTTGACAACACATACTCTTCCCTTTGACAAGACGCCCTCTTCCCTTTGATAATGCACACTTCCCTTTGGAAATGAACACTCTTCCCTTTGATAACACACACTCTTCCATTTGCCACCACACAATCTTCGCTTTTACAACACCCACTCTTGCCTTTGACAACACACACTCTTCCCTTTGACAGCACACACTCTTCCCTTTGATAAAGCACACTGTTCAATTTGACAACGCACACTCTTCCCTTTGACGGCACAGTCTTCCCTTTGAAAACACACACTCTTGCCTTTGACAACACACTCTTCCCTTTGACAACACACACTCTTGCCTTTGTCAACACTCACTCTTTCCTTTGACAACACACACTTCCATTTGAAACCACACATTATTCCCTTGTACAAAACCAACTCTTGCCTTTGACAACATACCCTCTTCCCTTTTACAGCACACACTCTTCCAATTGACACCACAAACTCTTCCCTTATACAACACACACTCTTGCCTTTGACAACACACACTCTTCCCTTTGACAGCACACACTATTCCCTTTGACAACGCACACATTTTTCCTTTGGACAACACGCTCTTCCCATTCATAGCACACATTCTTCCCTTTGACAACACTCATGCTTTTCGTTGACAACACTCACTTTTCCCTTTGACAACACACTCTTCCCTTTGACAGCCCACACTCTTCACTTCAACAACACACACTCTTCCCTTTGACAATGCACACTCTTCCCTTTAACAACACCGTCTTCCCACTGACAGCACGCACGCTTCCTTTCGACAACACACTCTCTTCGCTTTGACAACACACACTATTTCGTTTGACAGCACACAGTCTTTCCTTTGACAGCACACTCTTTGCTTTGACAACACACCCTCTTCCCTTATACAACACACACTCTTGCCTTTGACAACACACACTCTTCCCTTTGACAGCACACACTATTCCCTTTGACAACACACTCTTCCCTTTGACAACACACTCTTGACTTTGACAATGCACACTCTTCCCTCTGACAACACATACTCTTCCCTTTTAAAACACACACTCTGCCCTTTGACTGAACAAACTCTTCCCTTTGACAGCACACTCTTCCCTTTGACAACGCACACATTTTTCCTTTGGACAACACACTCTTCCCATTCACACCACACACTCTTCCCTTTTACAACACTCATGCTTTTCTTTGACAACACTCACTCTTCCCTTTGACAGCACACGCTCTTCAATTCAAAAACACACACTCTTCCCTTTGACAACACAAACTCTTGCTTTTGACAACACACTCTTGCCTTTGACAGCACACACTCTTCCCTTTGACAACGCACACTCTTACCTTTAACAACACCGTCTTCCCATTGACAGCACGCACTCTTAGCTACGACAACCCACACTCTTCCCTTTGTAAACACACACGCTTCCCTTTGACAACCCACAATCTTCCCTTTGACAACACACACTCTTGCCTTTGATAACACACACTCTTTCCTTTGACAGCACACACTCTTCCCTTTGAAAATGCACACTCTTCCCTTTGACAATGCACACTCTTCCCTTTAACAACACCGTCTTCCAACTGACAGCACACACGCTTCCTTTCGACAACACACTCTCTTCGCTTTGACAACACACACTATTTCGTTTGACAGCACACAGTCTTTTCTTTGACAGCACACTCTTTGCTTTGACAACACACCCTCTTCCCTTATACAACACACACTCTTGCCTTTTACAACACTCATGCTTTTCTTTGACAACACTCACTCTTCCCTTTGTCAACACACACTCTTCCCTTTGACAGCACACGCTCTTCAATTCAAAAACACACACTCTTCCCTTTGACAACACAAACTCTTGCTTTTGACAACACACTCTTGCCTTTGACAGCACACACTCTTCCCTTTGACAACACACACTCTTGCCTTTGACAACGCACACTCTTCCCTTTGACAACACACACTCTTCCCTTTGATAACACACTCTTGCCTTTGACAAGGCACACTCTTTCGTTTTACAACACACACTATTTCATTTGACAACGCACACTCTTCCCTTTGACAACATACACTCTTCCCTTTGACAACACAAACTATTGCCTTTCACAACACGCCCTCTTCCCTTTGAAAACACACACTCTTGCCTTTGACAACACACACTATTCCCTTTGACAAAACGCCCTCTTCCCTTTGATAATGCACACTTCCCTTTGGAAATGCACACTCTTCCATTTGA
The DNA here is from genome assembly GCF_029633865.1 of Lampris incognitus. Taxonomy (NCBI): domain Eukaryota; kingdom Metazoa; phylum Chordata; class Actinopteri; order Lampriformes; family Lampridae; genus Lampris; species Lampris incognitus. The sequence goes on along the minus strand of NC_079213.1, from coordinate 46,060,052 downwards.
TAACACACACTCTTCCATTTGCCACCACACAATCTTCGCTTTTACAACACCCACTCTTGCCTTCGACAACACACACTCTTCCGTTTGACAGCACACACACTTCCCTTTGATAAAGCACACTGTACAATTTGACAACGCACACTCTTCCCTTTGACGGCACAGTCTTCCCTTTGATAACACACACTCTTGCCTTTGACAACACACTCTTCCCTTTTACAACACCCACTCTTCGAATTGACACCACACACTCTTCCCTTATACAACACACACCAATGCCTTTGACAACACACACTCTTCCCTGTCACAGCACACACTATTCCCTTTGACAACACACTCTTTCCTTTGACAGCACACACTCTTCCCTTTAAAAGTGCACACTCTTCCCTTTGACAAGGCACACTCTTACGTTTTACAACACACACTATTCCATTTGACAAAGCACACAGTCTTCCCTTTGACAACACTCACTCTTGCGTTTGACAACACGCCCTCTTCACTTTGACAACACACATTCTTGCACTTGACAGCACACACTCTTGCCTTTCACAACACACCCTCTTCCCTGTGACAACACACCCTCTTCCCTTTGACAACGCACTCTCTTAGCTATGGCAACCCACACTCTTCAATTTGAAAACACACACTCTTGCCTTTGACAACACACACTCTTCCCTTTGACAAGACGCCCTCTTCCCTTTGATAATGCACACTCTTCCCTTTGATAACACAAAATCTTCTATTTGCCACCACACAATATTTGTTTTTACAACACCCACTCTTGCCTTTGACAACACAAGCTCTTCCGTTTGACAGCACACACTCTTCCCTTTGATAAAACACACTGTCCAATTTGACAACGCACACTCTTCCCTTTGACGGCACAGTCTTCCCTTTAACAACACACACTCTTGCCTTTGACAACACACTCTTCCCTTTGACAACCCACACTCTTCCCTTTGACAACACACACTCTTGCCTTTGATAAACACTCTCTTTCCTTTGACAACACACACTCTTCCCTTTGGCAACTTACACTCTTCCCTTTGACAACACACACTCTTCCCTTTGACAACACACACTTCCGTTTGAAACCACACATTCTTCCCTTTTACAAAACCAACTCTTGCCTTTGACAACACACCCTCTTCCCTTTTACAACACCCACTCTTCCAATTGACACCACACACTCTTCCCTTATACAACACACACTCTTCCCTTTGACAATGCACACTCTTCCCTTTAACAACACCGTCTTCCCATTGACAGCACGCACGCTTCCTTTCGACAACACACTCTCTTCGCTTTGACAACACACAGTATTTCGTTTGACAGCACACAGTCTTTCCTTTGACAGCAAACTCTTTGCTTTGACAACACACCCTGTTCCGTTTTACAACACCCACTCTTCCATTTGACACCACACACTCTTCCCTTTGACAGCACACACTATTCCCTTTGACAACACACTCTTGCCTTTGACAACACACACTCTTGCCTTTGACAACGCACACTCTTCCCTTTGACACCACACACTCTTCCCTGAAACAACACACACTCTTCCATTTGACAACGCACACTCTTCCCTTTGACAACACACACTCTTCCCTTTGATAACGCACACTCTTCCCCTTGACAAGGCACACTCTTACGTTTTACAACACACACTATTTCATTTGACAACGCACACTCTTCCCGTTGACAACATACACTCTTCCCTTTGACAACACACACTCTTGCCTTTGACAACACGCCCTCTTCCCTTTGAAAACACACACCATTGCCTTTGACAACACATACTCTTCCCTTTGACAAGACGCCCTCTTCCCTTTGATAATGCACACTTCCCTTTGGAAATGCACACTCTTCCCTTTGATAACACACACTCTTCCATTTGCCACCACACAATCTTCGCTTTTACAACACCCACTCTTGCCTTTGACAACACACACTCTTCCCTTTGACAGCACACACTCTTCCCTTTGATAAAGCACACTGTTCAATTTGACAACGCACACTCTTCCCTTTGACGGCACAGTCTTCCCTTTGAAAACACACACTCTTGCCTTTGACAACACACTCTTCCCTTTGACAACACACACTCTTGCCTTTGTCAACACTCACTCTTTCCTTTGACAACACACACTTCCATTTGAAACCACACATTATTCCCTTGTACAAAACCAACTCTTGCCTTTGACAACATACCCTCTTCCCTTTTACAGCACACACTCTTCCAATTGACACCACAAACTCTTCCCTTATACAACACACACTCTTGCCTTTGACAACACACACTCTTCCCTTTGACAGCACACACTATTCCCTTTGACAACGCACACATTTTTCCTTTGGACAACACACTCTTCCCATTCACAGCACACATTCTTCCCTTTGACAACACTCATGCTTTTCGTTGACAACACTCACTTTTCCCTTTGACAACACACTCTTCCCTTTGACAGCCCACACTCTTCACTTCAACAACACACACTCTTCCCTTTGACAATGCACACTCTTCCCTTTAACAACACCGTCTTCCCACTGACAGCACGCACGCTTCCTTTCGACAACACACTCTCTTCGCTTTGACAACACATACTATTTCGTTTGACAGCACACAGTCTTTCCTTTGACAGCACACTCTTTGCTTTGACAACACACCCTCTTCCCTTATACAACACACACTCTTGCCTTTGACAACACACACTCTTCCCTTTGACAGCACACACTATTCCCTTTGACAACACACTCTTCCCTTTGACAACACACTCTTGACTTTGACAATGCACACTCTTCCCTTTGACAACGCATACTCTTCCCTTTGAAAACACACACTCTTCCCTTTGACTGAACAAACTCTTCCCTTTGACAGCACACTCTTCCCTTTGACAACGCACACATTTTTCCTTTGGACAACACACTCTTCCCATTCACACCACACACTCTTCCCTTTTACAACACTCATGCTTTTCTTTGACAACACTCACTCTTCCCTTTGACAGCACACGCTCTTCAATTCAAAAACACACACTCTTCCCTTTGACAACACAAACTCTTGCTTTTGACAACACACTCTTGCCTTTGACAGCACACACTCTTCCCTTTGACAACGCACACTCTTACCTTTAACAACACCGTCTTCCCATTGACAGCACGCACTCTTAGCTACGACAACCCACACTCTTCCCTTTGTAAACACACACGCTTCCCTTTGACAACCCACAATCTTCCCTTTGACAACACACACTCTTGCCTTTGATAACACACACTCTTTCCTTTGACAGCACACACTCTTCCCTTTGAAAATGCACACTCTTCCCTTTGACAATGCACACTCTTCCCTTTAACAACACCGTCTTCCAACTGACAGCACACACGCTTCCTTTCGACAACACACTCTCTTCGCTTTGACAACACACACTATTTCGTTTGACAGCACACAGTCTTTTCTTTGACAGCACACTCTTTGCTTTGACAACACACCCTCTTCCCTTATACAACACACACTCTTGCCTTTTACAACACTCATGCTTTTCTTTGACAACACTCACTCTTCCCTTTGTCAACACACACTCTTCCCTTTGACAGCACACGCTCTTCAATTCAAAAACACACACTCTTCCCTTTGACAACACAAACTCTTGCTTTTGACAACACACTCTTGCCTTTGACAGCACACACTCTTCCCTTTGACAACACACACTCTTGCCTTTGACAACGCACACTCTTCCCTTTGACAACACACACTCTTCCCTTTGATAACACACTCTTGCCTTTGACAAGGCACACTCTTTCGTTTTACAACACAAACTATTTCATTTGACAACGCACACTCTTCCCTTTGACAACATACACTCTTCCCTTTGACAACACAAACTATTGCCTTTCACAACACGCCCTCTTCCCTTTGAAAACACACACTCTTGCCTTTGACAACACACACTATTCCCTTTGACAAAACGCCCTCTTCCCTTTGATAATGCACACTTCCCTTTGGAAATGCACACTCTTCCATTTGATAACACACACTCTTCCATTTGCCACCACACAATCTTCGCTTTTACAACACCCACTCTTGCCTTCGACAACACACACTCTTCCGTTTGACAGCACACACACTTCCCTTTGATAAAGCACACTGTACAATTTGACAACGCACACTCTTCCCTTTGACGGCACAGTCTTCCCTTTGATAACACACACTCTTGCCTTTGACAACACACTCTTCCCTTTTACAACACCCACTCTTCGAATTGACACCACACACTCTTCCCTTATACAACACACACCAATGCCTTTGACAACACACACTCTTCCCTGTCACAGCACACACTATTCCCTTTGACAACACACTCTTTCCTTTGACAGCACACACTCTTCCCTTTAAAAGTGCACACTCTTCCCTTTGACAAGGCACACTCTTACGTTTTACAACACACACTATTCCATTTGACAAAGCACACAGTCTTCCCTTTGACAACACTCACTCTTGCGTTTGACAACACGCCCTCTTCACTTTGACAACACACATTCTTGCACTTGACAGCACACACTCTTGCCTTTCACAACACACCCTCTTCCCTGTGACAACACACCCTCTTCCCTTTGACAACGCACTCTCTTAGCTATGGCAACCCACACTCTTCAATTTGAAAACACACACTCTTGCCTTTGACAACACACACTCTTCCCTTTGACAAGACGCCCTCTTCCCTTTGATAATGCACACTCTTCCCTTTGATAACACAAAATCTTCTATTTGCCACCACACAATATTTGTTTTTACAACACCCACTCTTGCCTTTGACAACACAAGCTCTTCCGTTTGACAGCACACACTCTTCCCCTTGATAAAACACACTGTCCAATTTGACAACGCACACTCTTCCCTTTGACGGCACAGTCTTCCCTTTGACAACACACACACTTGCCTTTGACAACACACTCTTCCCTTTGACAACCCACACTCTTCCCTTTGACAACACACACTCTTGCCTTTGATAAACACTCTCTTTCCTTTGACAACACACACTCTTCCCTTTGGCAACTTACACTCTTCCCTTTGACAACACACTCTTCCCTTTGACAACACACACTTCCGTTTGAAACCACACATTCTTCCCTTTTACAAAACCAACTCTTGCCTTTGACAACACACCCTCTTCCCTTTTACAACACCCACTCTTCCAATTGACACCACACACTCTTCCCTTATACAACACACACTCTTCCCTTTGACAATGCACACTCTTCCCTTTAACAACACCGTCTTCCCATTGACAGCACGCACGCTTCCTTTCGACAACACACTCTCTTCGCTTTGACAACACACAGTATTTCGTTTGACAGCACACAGTCTTTCCTTTGACAGCAAACTCTTTGCTTTGACAACACACCCTGTTCCGTTTTACAACACCCACTCTTCCATTTGACACCACACACTCTTCCCTTTGACAGCACACACTATTCCCTTTGAAAACACACTCTTGCCTTTGACAACACACACTCTTGCCTTTGACAACGCACACTCTTCCCTTTGACACCACACACTCTTCCCTGAAACAACACACACTCTTCCATTTGACAACGCACACTCTTCCCTTTGACAACACACACTCTTCCCTTTGATAACGCACACTCTTCCCCTTGACAAGGCACACTCTTACGTTTTACAACACACACTATTTCATTTGACAACGCACACTCTTCCCGTTGACAACATACACTCTTCCCTTTGACAACACACACTCTTGCCTTTGACAACACGCCCTCTTCCCTTTGAAAACACACACCATTGCCTTTGACAACACATACTCTTCCCTTTGACAAGACGCCCTCTTCCCTTTGATAATGCACACTTCCCTTTGGAAATGCACACTCTTCCCTTTGATAACACACACTCTTCCATTTGCCACCACACAATCTTCGCTTTTACAACACCCACTCTTGCCTTTGACAACACACACTCTTCCCTTTGACAGCACACACTCTTCCCTTTGATAAAGCACACTGTTCAATTTGACAACGCACACTCTTCCCTTTGACGGCACAGTCTTCCCTTTGAAAACACACACTCTTGCCTTTGACAACACACTCTTCCCTTTGACAACACACACTCTTGCCTTTGTCAACACTCACTCTTTCCTTTGACAACACACACTTCCATTTGAAACCACACATTATTCCCTTGTACAAAACCAACTCTTGCCTTTGACAACATACCCTCTTCCCTTTTACAGCACACACTCTTCCAATTGACACCACAAACTCTTCCCTTATACAACACACACTCTTGCCTTTGACAACACACACTCTTCCCTTTGACAGCACACACTATTCCCTTTGACAACGCACACATTTTTCCTTTGGACAACACACTCTTCCCATTCACAGCACACATTCTTCCCTTTGACAACACTCATGCTTTTCGTTGACAACACTCACTTTTCCCTTTGACAACACACTCTTCCCTTTGACAGCCCACACTCTTCACTTCAACAACACACACTCTTCCCTTTGACAATGCACACTCTTCCCTTTAACAACACCGTCTTCCCACTGACAGCACGCACGCTTCCTTTCGACAACACACTCTCTTCGCTTTGACAACACATACTATTTCGTTTGACAGCACACAGTCTTTCCTTTGACAGCACACTCTTTGCTTTGACAACACACCCTCTTCCCTTATACAACACACACTCTTGCCTTTGACAACACACACTCTTCCCTTTGACAGCACACACTATTCCCTTTGACAACACACTCTTCCCTTTGACAACACACTCTTGACTTTGACAATGCACACTCTTCCCTTTGACAACGCATACTCTTCCCTTTGAAAACACACACTCTTCCCTTTGACTGAACAAACTCTTCCCTTTGACAGCACACTCTTCCCTTTGACAACGCACACATTTTTCCTTTGGACAACACACTCTTCCCATTCACACCACACACTCTTCCCTTTTACAACACTCATGCTTTTCTTTGACAACACTCACTCTTCCCTTTGACAGCACACGCTCTTCAATTCAAAAACACACACTCTTCCCTTTGACAACACAAACTCTTGCTTTTGACAACACACTCTTGCCTTTGACAGCACACACTCTTCCCTTTGACAACGCACACTCTTACCTTTAACAACACCGTCTTCCCATTGACAGCACGCACTCTTAGCTACGACAACCCACACTCTTCCCTTTGTAAACACACACGCTTCCCTTTGACAACCCACAATCTTCCCTTTGACAACACACACTCTTGCCTTTGATAACACACACTCTTTCCTTTGACAGCACACACTCTTCCCTTTGAAAATGCACACTCTTCCCTTTGACAATGCACACTCTTCCCTTTAACAACACCGTCTTCCAACTGACAGCACACACGCTTCCTTTCGACAACACACTCTCTTCGCTTTGACAACACACACTATTTCGTTTGACAGCACACAGTCTTTTCTTTGACAGCACACTCTTTGCTTTGACAACACACCCTCTTCCCTTATACAACACACACTCTTGCCTTTTACAACACTCATGCTTTTCTTTGACAACACTCACTCTTCCCTTTGTCAACACACACTCTTCCCTTTGACAGCACACGCTCTTCAATTCAAAAACACACACTCTTCCCTTTGACAACACAAACTCTTGCTTTTGACAACACACTCTTGCCTTTGACAGCACACACTCTTCCCTTTGACAACACACACTCTTGCCTTTGACAACGCACACTCTTCCCTTTGACAACACACACTCTTCCCTTTGATAACACACTCTTGCCTTTGACAAGGCACACTCTTTCGTTTTACAACACACACTATTTCATTTGACAACGCACACTCTTCCCTTTGACAACATACACTCTTCCCTTTGACAACACAAACTATTGCCTTTCACAACACGCCCTCTTCCCTTTGAAAACACACACTCTTGCCTTTGACAACACACACTATTCCCTTTGACAAAACGCCCTCTTCCCTTTGATAATGCACACTTCCCTTTGGAAATGCACACTCTTCCATTTGATAACACACACTCTTCCATTTGCCACCACACAATCTTCGCTTTTACAACACCCACTCTTGCCTTCGACAACACACACTCTTCCGTTTGACAGCACACACACTTCCCTTTGATAAAGCACACTGTACAATTTGACAACGCACACTCTTCCCTTTGACGGCACAGTCTTCCCTTTGATAACACACACTCTTGCCTTTGACAACACACTCTTCCCTTTTACAACACCCACTCTTCGAATTGACACCACACACTCTTCCCTTATACAACACACACCAATGCCTTTGACAACACACACTCTTCCCTGTCACAGCACACACTATTCCCTTTGACAACACACTCTTTCCTTTGACAGCACACACTCTTCCCTTTAAAAGTGCACACTCTTCCCTTTGACAAGGCACACTCTTACGTTTTACAACACACACTATTCCATTTGACAAAGCACACAGTCTTCCCTTTGACAACACTCACTCTTGCGTTTGACAACACGCCCTCTTCACTTTGACAACACACATTCTTGCACTTGACAGCACACACTCTTGCCTTTCACAACACACCCTCTTCCCTGTGACAACACACCCTCTTCCCTTTGACAACGCACTCTCTTAGCTATGGCAACCCACACTCTTCAATTTGAAAACACACACTCTTGCCTTTGACAACACACACTCTTCCCTTTGACAAGACGCCCTCTTCCCTTTGATAATGCACACTCTTCCCTTTGATAACACAAAATCTTCTATTTGCCACCACACAATATTTGTTTTTACAACACCCACTCTTGCCTTTGACAACACAAGCTCTTCCGTTTGACAGCACACACTCTTCCCCTTGATAAAACACACTGTCCAATTTGACAACGCACACTCTTCCCTTTGACGGCACAGTCTTCCCTTTGACAACACACACACTTGCCTTTGACAACACACTCTTCCCTTTGACAACCCACACTCTTCCCTTTGACAACACACACTCTTGCCTTTGATAAACACTCTCTTTCCTTTGACAACACACACTCTTCCCTTTGGCAACTTACACTCTTCCCTTTGACAACACACTCTTCCCTTTGACAACACACACTTCCGTTTGAAACCACACATTCTTCCCTTTTACAAAACCAACTCTTGCCTTTGACAACACACCCTCTTCCCTTTTACAACACCCACTCTTCCAATTGACACCACACACTCTTCCCTTATACAACACACACTCTTCCCTTTGACAATGCACACTCTTCCCTTTAACAACACCGTCTTCCCATTGACAGCACGCACGCTTCCTTTCGACAACACACTCTCTTCGCTTTGACAACACACAGTATTTCGTTTGACAGCACACAGTCTTTCCTTTGACAGCACACTCTTTGCTTTGACAACACACCCTGTTCCGTTTTACAACACCCACTCTTCCATTTGACACCACACACTCTTCCCTTTGACAGCACACACTATTCCCTTTGACAACACACTCTTGCCTTTGACAACACACACTCTTGCCTTTGACAACGCACACTCTTCCCTTTGACACCACACACTCTTCCCTGAAACAACACACACTCTTCCATTTGACAACGCACACTCTTCCCTTTGACAACACACACTCTTCCCTTTGATAACGCACACTCTTCCCCTTGACAAGGCACACTCTTACGTTTTACAACACACACTATTTCATTTGACAACGCACACTCTTCCCTTTGACAACATACACTCTTCCCTTTGACAACACACACTCTTGCCTTTGACAACACGCCCTCTTCCCTTTGAAAACACACACTCTTGCCTTTGACAACACATACTCTTCCCTTTGACAAGACGCCCTCTTCCCTTTGATAATGCACACTTCCCTTTGGAAATGCACACTCTTCCCTTTGATAACACACACTCTTCCATTTGCCACCACACAATCTTCGCTTTTACAACACCCACTCTTGCCTTTGACAACACACACTCTTCCCTTTGACAGCACACACTCTTCCCTTTGATAAAGCACACTGTTCAATTTGACAACGCACACTCTTCCCTTTGACGGCACAGTCTTCCCTTTGAAAACACACACTCTTGCCTTTGACAACACACTCTTCCCTTTGACAACACACACTCTTGCCTTTGTCAACACTCACTCTTTCCTTTGACAACACACACTTCCATTTGAAACCACACATTATTCCCTTGTACAAAACCAACTCTTGCCTTTGACAACATACCCTCTTCCCTTTTACAGCACACACTCTTCCAATTGACACCACAAACTCTTCCCTTATACAACATACACTCTTGCCTTTGACAACACACACTCTTCCCTTTGACAGCACACACTATTCCCTTTGACAACGCACACATTTTTCCTTTGGACAACACACTCTTCCCATTCACAGCACACATTCTTCCCTTTGACAACACTCATGCTTTTCGTTGACAACACTCACTTTTCCCTTTGACAACACACTCTTCCCTTTGACAGCCCACACTCTTCACTTCAACAACACACACTCTTCCCTTTGACAATGCACACTCTTCCCTTTAACAACACCGTCTTCCCACTGACAGCACGCACGCTTCCTTTCGACAACACACTCTCTTCGCTTTGACAACACATACTATTTCGTTTGACAGCACACAGTCTTTCCTTTGACAGCACACTCTTTGCTTTGACAACACACCCTCTTCCCTTATACAACACACACTCTTGCCTTTGACAACACACACTCTTCCCTTTGACAGCACACACTATTCCCTTTGACAACCCACTCTTCCCTTTGACAACACACTCTTGACTTTGACAATGCACACTCTTCCCTTTGACAACGCATACTCTTCCCTTTGAAAACACACACTCTTCCCTTTGACTGAACAAACTCTTCCCTTTGACAGCACACTCTTCCCTTTGACAACGCACACATTTTTCCTTTGGACAACACACTCTTCCCATTCACACCACACACTCTTCCCTTTTACAACACTCATGCTTTTCTTTGACAACACTCACTCTTCCCTTTGACAGCACACGCTCTTCAATTCAAAAACACACACTCTTCCCTTTGACAACACAAACTCTTGCTTTTGACAACACACTCTTGCCTTTGACAGCACACACTCTTCCCTTTGACAACGCACACTCTTACCTTTAACAACACCGTCTTCCCATTGACAGCACGCACTCTTAGCTACGACAACCCACACTCTTCCCTTTGTAAACACACACGCTTCCCTTTGACAACCCACAATCTTCCCTTTGACAACACACACTCTTGCCTTTGATAACACACACTCTTTCCTTTGACAGCACACACTCTTCCCTTTGAAAATGCACACTCTTCCCTTTGACAATGCACACTCTTCCCTTTAACAACACCGTCTTCCAACTGACAGCACACACGCTTCCTTTCGACAACACACTCTCTTCGCTTTGAGAACACACACTATTTCGTTTGACAGCACACAGTCTTTTCTTTGACAGCACACTCTTTGCTTTGACAACACACCCTCTTCCCTTATACAACACACACTCTTGCCTTTGACAACACACACTCTTCCCTTTGACAGCACACACTATTCCCTTTGACAACACACTCTTCCCTTTGACAACACACTCTTGACTTTGACAATGCACACTCTTCCCTTTGACAACGCATACCCTTCCCTTTTAAAACACACACTCTTCCCTTTGACTGAACAAACTCTTCCCTTTGACAGCACACTCTTCCCTTTGACAACGCACACATTTTTCCTTTGGACAACACACTCTTCCCTTTGACAGCACACACTATTCCCTTTGACAACACACTCTTGCCTTTGACAACACACACTCTTGCCTTTGACAACGCACACTCTTCCCTTTGACACCACACACTCTTCCCTGAAACAACACACACTCTTCCATTTGACAACGCACACTCTTCCCTTTGACAACACACACTCTTCCCTTTGATAACGCACACTCTTCCCCTTGACAAGGCACACTCTTACGTTTTACAACACACACTATTTCATTTGACAACGCACACTCTTCCCTTTGACAACATACACTCTTCCCTTTGACAACACACACTCTTGCCTTTGACAACACGCCCTCTTCCCTTTGAAAACACACACTCTTGCCTTTGACAACACATACTCTTCCCTTTGACAAGACGCCCTCTTCCCTTTGATAATGCACACTTCCCTTTGGAAATGAACACTCTTCCCTTTGATAACACACACTCTTCCATTTGCCACCACACAATCTTCACTTTTACAACACCCACTCTTGCCTTTGACAACACACACTCTTCCCTTTGACAGCACACACTCTTCCCTTTGATAAAGCACACTGTTCAATTTGACAACGCACACTCTTCCCTTTGACGGCACAGTCTTCCCTTTGAAAACACACACTCTTGCCTTTGACAACACACTCTTCCCTTTGACAACACACACTCTTGCCTTTGTCAACACTCACTCTTTCCTTTGACAACACACACTTCCATTTGAAACCACACATTATTCCCTTGTACAAAACCAACTCTTGCCTTTGACAACATACCCTCTTCCCTTTTACAGCACACACTCTTCCAATTGACACCACAAACTCTTCCCTTATACAACACACACTCTTGCCTTTGACAACACACACTCTTCCCTTTGACAGCACACACTATTCCCTTTGACAACGCACACATTTTTCCTTTGGACAACACGCTCTTCCCATTCATAGCACACATTCTTCCCTTTGACAACACTCATGCTTTTCGTTGACAACACTCACTTTTCCCTTTGACAACACACTCTTCCCTTTGACAGCCCACACTCTTCACTTCAACAACACACACTCTTCCCTTTGACAATGCACACTCTTCCCTTTAACAACACCGTCTTCCCACTGACAGCACGCACGCTTCCTTTCGACAACACACTCTCTTCGCTTTGACAACACATACTATTTCGTTTGACAGCACACAGTCTTTCCTTTGACAGCACACTCTTTGCTTTGACAACACACCCTCTTCCCTTATACAACACACACTCTTGCCTTTGACAACACACACTCTTCCCTTTGACAGCACACACTATTCCCTTTGACAACACACTCTTCCCTTTGACAACACACTCTTGACTTTGACAATGCACACTCTTCCCTTTGACAACGCATACTCTTCCCTTTTAAAACACACACTCTTCCCTTTGACTGAACAAACTCTTCCCTTTGACAGCACACTCTTCCCTTTGACAACGCACACATTTTTCCTTTGGACAACACACTCTTCCCATTCACACCACACACTCTTCCCTTTTACAACACTCATGCTTTTCTTTGACAACACTCACTCTTCCCTTTGACAGCACACGCTCTTCAATTCAAAAACACACACTCTTCCCTTTGACAACACAAACTCTTGCTTTTGACAACACACTCTTGCCTTTGACAGCACACACTCTTCCCTTTGACAACGCACACTCTTACCTTTAACAACACCGTCTTCCCATTGACAGCACGCACTCTTAGCTACGACAACCCACACTCTTCCCTTTGTAAACACACACGCTTCCCTTTGACAACCCACAATCTTCCCTTTGACAACACACACTCTTGCCTTTGATAACACACACTCTTTCCTTTGACAGCACACACTCTTCCCTTTGAAAATGCACACTCTTCCCTTTGACAATGCACACTCTTCCCTTTAACAACACCGTCTTCCAACTGACAGCACACACGCTTCCTTTCGACAACACACTCTCTTCGCTTTGACAACACACACTATTTCGTTTGACAGCACACAGTCTTTTCTTTGACAGCACACTCTTTGCTTTGACAACACACCCTCTTCCCTTATACAACACACACTCTTGCCTTTTACAACACTCATGCTTTTCTTTGACAACACTCACTCTTCCCTTTGTCAACACACACTCTTCCCTTTGACAGCACACGCTCTTCAATTCAAAAACACACACTCTTCCCTTTGACAACACAAACTCTTGCTTTTGACAACACACTCTTGCCTTTGACAGCACACACTCTTCCCTTTGACAACACACACTCTTGCCTTTGACAACGCACACTCTTCCCTTTGACAACACACACTCTTCCCTTTGATAACACACTCTTGCCTTTGACAAGGCACACTCTTTCGTTTTACAACACACACTATTTCATTTGACAACGCACACTCTTCCCTTTGACAACATACACTCTTCCCTTTGACAACACAAACTATTGCCTTTCACAACACGCCCTCTTCCCTTTGAAAACACACACTCTTGCCTTTGACAACACACACTATTCCCTTTGACAAAACGCCCTCTTCCCTTTGATAATGCACACTTCCCTTTGGAAATGCACACTCTTCCATTTGATAACACACACTCTTCCATTTGCCACCACACAATCTTCGCTTTTACAACACCCACTCTTGCCTTCGACAACACACACTCTTCCGTTTGACAGCACACACACTTCCCTTTGATAAAGCACACTGTACAATTTGACAACGCACACTCTTCCCTTTGACGGCACAGTCTTCCCTTTGATAACACACACTCTTGCCTTTGACAACACACTCTTCCCTTTTACAACACCCACTCTTCGAATTGACACCACACACTCTTCCCTTATACAACACACACCAATGCCTTTGACAACACACACTCTTCCCTGTCACAGCACACACTATTCCCTTTGACAACACACTCTTTCCTTTGACAGCACACACTCTTCCCTTTAAAAGTGCACACTCTTCCCTTTGACAAGGCACACTCTTACGTTTTACAACACACACTATTCCATTTGACAAAGCACACAGTCTTCCCTTTGACAACACTCACTCTTGCGTTTGACAACACGCCCTCTTCACTTTGACAACACACATTCTTGCACTTGACAGCACACACTCTTGCCTTTCACAACACACCCTCTTCCCTGTGACAACACACCCTCTTCCCTTTGACAACGCACTCTCTTAGCTATGGCAACCCACACTCTTCAATTTGAAAACACACACTCTTGCCTTTGACAACACACACTCTTCCCTTTGACAAGACGCCCTCTTCCCTTTGATAATGCACACTCTTCCCTTTGATAACACAAAATCTTCTATTTGCCACCACACAATATTTGTTTTTACAACACCCACTCTTGCCTTTGACAACACAAGCTCTTCCGTTTGACAGCACACACTCTTCCCTTTGATAAAACACACTGTCCAATTTGACAACGCACACTCTTCCCTTTGACGGCACAGTCTTCCCTTTGACAACACACACACTTGCCTTTGACAACACACTCTTCCCTTTGACAACCCACACTCTTCCCTTTGACAACACACACTCTTGCCTTTGATAAACACTCTCTTTCCTTTGACAACACACACTCTTCCCTTTGGCAACTTACACTCTTCCCTTTGACAACACACACTCTTCCCTTTGACAACACACACTTCCGTTTGAAACCACACATTCTTCCCTTTTACAAAACCAACTCTTGCCTTTGACAACACACCCTCTTCCCTTTTACAACACCCACTCTTCCAATTGACACCACACACTCTTCCCTTATACAACACACACTCTTCCCTTTGACAATGCACACTCTTCCCTTTAACAACACCGTCTTCCCATTGACAGCACGCACGCTTCCTTTCGACAACACACTCTCTTCGCTTTGACAACACACAGTATTTCGTTTGACAGCACACAGTCTTTCCTTTGACAGCACACTCTTTGCTTTGACAACACACCCTGTTCCGTTTTACAACACCCACTCTTCCATTTGACACCACACACTCTTCCCTTTGACAGCACACACTATTCCCTTTGACAACACACTCTTGCCTTTGACAACACACACTCTTGCCTTTGACAACGCACACTCTTCCCTTTGACAGCACACACTATTCCCTTTGACAACACACTCTTGCCTTTGACAACACACACTCTTGCCTTTGACAACGCACACTCTTCCCTTTGACACCACACACTCTTCCCTGAAACAACACACACTCTTCCATTTGACAACGCACACTCTTCCCTTTGACAACACACACTCTTCCCTTTGATAACGCACACTCTTCCCCTTGACAAGGCACACTCTTACGTTTTACAACACACACTATTTCATTTGACAACGCACACTCTTCCCTTTGACAACATACACTCTTCCCTTTGACAACACACACTCTTGCCTTTGACAACACGCCCTCTTCCCTTTGAAAACACACACTCTTGCCTTTGACAACACATACTCTTCCCTTTGACAAGACGCCCTCTTCCCTTTGATAATGCACACTTCCCTTTGGAAATGAACACTCTTCCCTTTGATAACACACACTCTTCCATTTGCCACCACACAATCTTCGCTTTTACAACACCCACTCTTGCCTTTGACAACACACACTCTTCCCTTTGACAGCACACACTCTTCCCTTTGATAAAGCACACTGTTCAATTTGACAACGCACACTCTTCCCTTTGACGGCACAGTCTTCCCTTTGAAAACACACACTCTTGCCTTTGACAACACACTCTTCCCTTTGACAACACACACTCTTGCCTTTGTCAACACTCACTCTTTCCTTTGACAACACACACTTCCATTTGAAACCACACATTATTCCCTTGTACAAAACCAACTCTTGCCTTTGACAACATACCCTCTTCCCTTTTACAGCACACACTCTTCCAATTGACACCACAAACTCTTCCCTTATACAACACACACTCTTGCCTTTGACAACACACACTCTTCCCTTTGACAGCACACACTATTCCCTTTGACAACGCACACATTTTTCCTTTGGACAACACGCTCTTCCCATTCATAGCACACATTCTTCCCTTTGACAACACTCATGCTTTTCGTTGACAACACTCACTTTTCCCTTTGACAACACACTCTTCCCTTTGACAGCCCACACTCTTCACTTCAACAACACACACTCTTCCCTTTGACAATGCACACTCTTCCCTTTAACAACACCGTCTTCCCACTGACAGCACGCACGCTTCCTTTCGACAACACACTCTCTTCGCTTTGACAACACATACTATTTCGTTTGACAGCACACAGTCTTTCCTTTGACAGCACACTCTTTGCTTTGACAACACACCCTCTTCCCTTATACAACACACACTCTTGCCTTTGACAACACACACTCTTCCCTTTGACAGCACACACTATTCCCTTTGACAACACACTCTTCCCTTTGACAACACACTCTTGACTTTGACAATGCACACTCTTCCCTTTGACAACGCATACTCTTCCCTTTTAAAACACACACTCTTCCCTTTGACTGAACAAACTCTTCCCTTTGACAGCACACTCTTCCCTTTGACAACGCACACATTTTTCCTTTGGACAACACACTCTTCCCATTCACACCACACACTCTTCCCTTTTACAACACTCATGCTTTTCTTTGACAACACTCACTCTTCCCTTTGACAGCACACGCTCTTCAATTCAAAAACACACACTCTTCCCTTTGACAACACAAACTCTTGCTTTTGACAACACACTCTTGCCTTTGACAGCACACACTCTTCCCTTTGACAACGCACACTCTTACCTTTAACAACACCGTCTTCCCATTGACAGCACGCACTCTTAGCTACGACAACCCACACTCTTCCCTTTGTAAACACACACGCTTCCCTTTGACAACCCACAATCTTCCCTTTGACAACACACACTCTTGCCTTTGATAACACACACTCTTTCCTTTGACAGCACACACTCTTCCCTTTGAAAATGCACACTCTTCCCTTTGACAATGCACACTCTTCCCTTTAACAACACCGTCTTCCAACTGACAGCACACACGCTTCCTTTCGACAACACACTCTCTTCGCTTTGACAACACACACTATTTCGTTTGACAGCACACAGTCTTTTCTTTGACAGCACACTCTTTGCTTTGACAACACACCCTCTTCCCTTATACAACACACACTCTTGCCTTTTACAACACTCATGCTTTTCTTTGACAACACTCACTCTTCCCTTTGTCAACACACACTCTTCCCTTTGACAGCACACGCTCTTCAATTCAAAAACACACACTCTTCCCTTTGACAACACAAACTCTTGCTTTTGACAACACACTCTTGCCTTTGACAGCACACACTCTTCCCTTTGACAACACACACTCTTGCCTTTGACAACGCACACTCTTCCCTTTGACAACACACACTCTTCCCTTTGATAACACACTCTTGCCTTTGACAAGGCACACTCTTTCGTTTTACAACACACACTATTTCATTTGACAACGCACACTCTTCCCTTTGACAACATACACTCTTCCCTTTGACAACACAAACTATTGCCTTTCACAACACGCCCTCTTCCCTTTGAAAACACACACTCTTGCCTTTGACAACACACACTATTCCCTTTGACAAAACGCCCTCTTCCCTTTGATAATGCACACTTCCCTTTGGAAATGCACACTCTTCCATTTGATAACACACACTCTTCCATTTGCCACCACACAATCTTCGCTTTTACAACACCCACTCTTGCCTTCGACAACACACACTCTTCCGTTTGACAGCACACACACTTCCCTTTGATAAAGCACACTGTACAATTTGACAACGCACACTCTTCCCTTTGACGGCACAGTCTTCCCTTTGATAACACACACTCTTGCCTTTGACAACACACTCTTCCCTTTTACAACACCCACTCTTCGAATTGACACCACACACTCTTCCCTTATACAACACACACCAATGCCTTTGACAACACACACTCTTCCCTGTCACAGCACACACTATTCCCTTTGACAACACACTCTTTCCTTTGACAGCACACACTCTTCCCTTTAAAAGTGCACACTCTTCCCTTTGACAAGGCACACTCTTACGTTTTACAACACACACTATTCCATTTGACAAAGCACACAGTCTTCCCTTTGACAACACTCACTCTTGCGTTTGACAACACGCCCTCTTCACTTTGACAACACACATTCTTGCACTTGACAGCACACACTCTTGCCTTTCACAACACACCCTCTTCCCTGTGACAACACACCCTCTTCCCTTTGACAACGCACTCTCTTAGCTATGGCAACCCACACTCTTCAATTTGAAAACACACACTCTTGCCTTTGACAACACACACTCTTCCCTTTGACAAGACGCCCTCTTCCCTTTGATAATGCACACTCTTCCCTTTGATAACACAAAATCTTCTATTTGCCACCACACAATATTTGTTTTTACAACACCCACTCTTGCCTTTGACAACACAAGCTCTTCCGTTTGACAGCACACACTCTTCCCTTTGATAAAACACACTGTCCAATTTGACAACGCACACTCTTCCCTTTGACGGCACAGTCTTCCCTTTGACAACACACACACTTGCCTTTGACAACACACTCTTCCCTTTGACAACCCACACTCTTCCCTTTGACAACACACACTCTTGCCTTTGATAAACACTCTCTTTCCTTTGACAACACACACTCTTCCCTTTGGCAACTTACACTCTTCCCTTTGACAACACACACTCTTCCCTTTGACAACACACACTTCCGTTTGAAACCACACATTCTTCCCTTTTACAAAACCAACTCTTGCCTTTGACAACACACCCTCTTCCCTTTTACAACACCCACTCTTCCAATTGACACCACACACTCTTCCCTTATACAACACACACTCTTCCCTTTGACAATGCACACTCTTCCCTTTAACAACACCGTCTTCCCATTGACAGCACGCACGCTTCCTTTCGACAACACACTCTCTTCGCTTTGACAACACACAGTATTTCGTTTGACAGCACACAGTCTTTCCTTTGACAGCACACTCTTTGCTTTGACAACACACCCTGTTCCGTTTTACAACACCCACTCTTCCATTTGACACCACACACTCTTCCCTTTGACAGCACACACTATTCCCTTTGACAACACACTCTTGCCTTTGACAACACACACTCTTGCCTTTGACAACGCACACTCTTCCCTTTGACACCACACACTCTTCCCTGAAACAACACACACTCTTCCATTTGACAACGCACACTCTTCCCTTTGACAACACACACTCTTCCCTTTGATAACGCACACTCTTCCCCTTGACAAGGCACACTCTTACGTTTTACAACACACACTATTTCATTTGACAACGCACACTCTTCCCTTTGACAACATACACTCTTCCCTTTGACAACACACACTCTTGCCTTTGACAACACGCCCTCTTCCCTTTGAAAACACACACCATTGCCTTTGACAACACATACTCTTCCCTTTGACAAGACGCCCTCTTCCCTTTGATAATGCACACTTCCCTTTGGAAATGCACACTCTTCCCTTTGATAACACACACTCTTCCATTTGCCACCACACAATCTTCGCTTTTACAACACCCACTCTTGCCTTTGACAACACACACTCTTCCCTTTGACAGCACACACTCTTCCCTTTGATAAAGCACACTGTTCAATTTGACAACGCACACTCTTCCCTTTGACGGCACAGTCTTCCCTTTGAAAACACACACTCTTGCCTTTGACAACACACTCTTCCCTTTGACAACACACACTCTTGCCTTTGTCAACACTCACTCTTTCCTTTGACAACACACACTTCCATTTGAAACCACACATTATTCCCTTGTACAAAACCAACTCTTGCCTTTGACAACATACCCTCTTCCCTTTTACAGCACACACTCTTCCAATTGACACCACAAACTCTTCCCTTATACAACACACACTCTTGCCTTTGACAACACACACTCTTCCCTTTGACAGCACACACTATTCCCTTTGACAACGCACACATTTTTCCTTTGGACAACACACTCTTCCCATTCACAGCACACATTCTTCCCTTTGACAACACTCATGCTTTTCGTTGACAACACTCACTTTTCCCTTTGACAACACACTCTTCCCTTTGACAGCCCACACTCTTCACTTCAACAACACACACTCTTCCCTTTGACAATGCACACTCTTCCCTTTAACAACACCGTCTTCCCACTGACAGCACGCACGCTTCCTTTCGACAACACACTCTCTTCGCTTTGACAACACATACTATTTCGTTTGACAGCACACAGTCTTTCCTTTGACAGCACACTCTTTGCTTTGACAACACACCCTCTTCCCTTATACAACACACACTCTTGCCTTTGACAACACACACTCTTCCCTTTGACAGCACACACTATTCCCTTTGACAACACACTCTTCCCTTTGACAACACACTCTTGACTTTGACAATGCACACTCTTCCCTTTGACAACGCATACTCTTCCCTTTGAAAACACACACTCTTCCCTTTGACTGAACAAACTCTTCCCTTTGACAGCACACTCTTCCCTTTGACAACGCACACATTTTTCCTTTGGACAACACACTCTTCCCATTCACACCACACACTCTTCCCTTTTACAACACTCATGCTTTTCTTTGACAACACTCACTCTTCCCTTTGACAGCACACGCTCTTCAATTCAAAAACACACACTCTTCCCTTTGACAACACAAACTCTTGCTTTTGACAACACACTCTTGCCTTTGACAGCACACACTCTTCCCTTTGACAACGCACACTCTTACCTTTAACAACACCGTCTTCCCATTGACAGCACGCACTCTTAGCTACGACAACCCACACTCTTCCCTTTGTAAACACACACGCTTCCCTTTGACAACCCACAATCTTCCCTTTGACAACACACACTCTTGCCTTTGATAACACACACTCTTTCCTTTGACAGCACACACTCTTCCCTTTGAAAATGCACACTCTTCCCTTTGACAATGCACACTCTTCCCTTTAACAACACCGTCTTCCAACTGACAGCACACACGCTTCCTTTCGACAACACACTCTCTTCGCTTTGACAACACACACTATTTCGTTTGACAGCACACAGTCTTTTCTTTGACAGCACACTCTTTGCTTTGACAACACACCCTCTTCCCTTATACAACACACACTCTTGCCTTTTACAACACTCATGCTTTTCTTTGACAACACTCACTCTTCCCTTTGTCAACACACACTCTTCCCTTTGACAGCACACGCTCTTCAATTCAAAAACACACACTCTTCCCTTTGACAACACAAACTCTTGCTTTTGACAACACACTCTTGCCTTTGACAGCACACACTCTTCCCTTTGACAACACACACTCTTGCCTTTGACAACGCACACTCTTCCCTTTGACAACACACACTCTTCCCTTTGATAACACACTCTTGCCTTTGACAAGGCACACTCTTTCGTTTTACAACACAAACTATTTCATTTGACAACGCACACTCTTCCCTTTGACAACATACACTCTTCCCTTTGACAACACAAACTATTGCCTTTCACAACACGCCCTCTTCCCTTTGAAAACACACACTCTTGCCTTTGACAACACACACTATTCCCTTTGACAAAACGCCCTCTTCCCTTTGATAATGCACACTTCCCTTTGGAAATGCACACTCTTCCATTTGATAACACACACTCTTCCATTTGCCACCACACAATCTTCGCTTTTACAACACCCACTCTTGCCTTCGACAACACACACTCTTCCGTTTGACAGCACACACACTTCCCTTTGATAAAGCACACTGTACAATTTGACAACGCACACTCTTCCCTTTGACGGCACAGTCTTCCCTTTGATAACACACACTCTTGCCTTTGACAACACACTCTTCCCTTTTACAACACCCACTCTTCGAATTGACACCACACACTCTTCCCTTATACAACACACACCAATGCCTTTGACAACACACACTCTTCCCTGTCACAGCACACACTATTCCCTTTGACAACACACTCTTTCCTTTGACAGCACACACTCTTCCCTTTAAAAGTGCACACTCTTCCCTTTGACAAGGCACACTCTTACGTTTTACAACACACACTATTCCATTTGACAAAGCACACAGTCTTCCCTTTGACAACACTCACTCTTGCGTTTGACAACACGCCCTCTTCACTTTGACAACACACATTCTTGCACTTGACAGCACACACTCTTGCCTTTCACAACACACCCTCTTCCCTGTGACAACACACCCTCTTCCCTTTGACAACGCACTCTCTTAGCTATGGCAACCCACACTCTTCAATTTGAAAACACACACTCTTGCCTTTGACAACACACACTCTTCCCTTTGACAAGACGCCCTCTTCCCTTTGATAATGCACACTCTTCCCTTTGATAACACAAAATCTTCTATTTGCCACCACACAATATTTGTTTTTACAACACCCACTCTTGCCTTTGACAACACAAGCTCTTCCGTTTGACAGCACACACTCTTCCCCTTGATAAAACACACTGTCCAATTTGACAACGCACACTCTTCCCTTTGACGGCACAGTCTTCCCTTTGACAACACACACACTTGCCTTTGACAACACACTCTTCCCTTTGACAACCCACACTCTTCCCTTTGACAACACACACTCTTGCCTTTGATAAACACTCTCTTTCCTTTGACAACACACACTCTTCCCTTTGGCAACTTACACTCTTCCCTTTGACAACACACTCTTCCCTTTGACAACACACACTTCCGTTTGAAACCACACATTCTTCCCTTTTACAAAACCAACTCTTGCCTTTGACAACACACCCTCTTCCCTTTTACAACACCCACTCTTCCAATTGACACCACACACTCTTCCCTTATACAACACACACTCTTCCCTTTGACAATGCACACTCTTCCCTTTAACAACACCGTCTTCCCATTGACAGCACGCACGCTTCCTTTCGACAACACACTCTCTTCGCTTTGACAACACACAGTATTTCGTTTGACAGCACACAGTCTTTCCTTTGACAGCACACTCTTTGCTTTGACAACACACCCTGTTCCGTTTTACAACACCCACTCTTCCATTTGACACCACACACTCTTCCCTTTGACAGCACACACTATTCCCTTTGACAACACACTCTTGCCTTTGACAACACACACTCTTGCCTTTGACAACGCACACTCTTCCCTTTGACACCACACACTCTTCCCTGAAACAACACACACTCTTCCATTTGACAACGCACACTCTTCCCTTTGACAACACACACTCTTCCCTTTGATAACGCACACTCTTCCCCTTGACAAGGCACACTCTTACGTTTTACAACACACACTATTTCATTTGACAACGCACACTCTTCCCTTTGACAACATACACTCTTCCCTTTGACAACACACACTCTTGCCTTTGACAACACGCCCTCTTCCCTTTGAAAACACACACTCTTGCCTTTGACAACACATACTCTTCCCTTTGACAAGACGCCCTCTTCCCTTTGATAATGCACACTTCCCTTTGGAAATGCACACTCTTCCCTTTGATAACACACACTCTTCCATTTGCCACCACACAATCTTCGCTTTTACAACACCCACTCTTGCCTTTGACAACACACACTCTTCCCTTTGACAGCACACACTCTTCCCTTTGATAAAGCACACTGTTCAATTTGACAACGCACACTCTTCCCTTTGACGGCACAGTCTTCCCTTTGAAAACACACACTCTTGCCTTTGACAACACACTCTTCCCTTTGACAACACACACTCTTGCCTTTGTCAACACTCACTCTTTCCTTTGACAACACACACTTCCATTTGAAACCACACATTATTCCCTTGTACAAAACCAACTCTTGCCTTTGACAACATACCCTCTTCCCTTTTACAGCACACACTCTTCCAATTGACACCACAAACTCTTCCCTTATACAACATACACTCTTGCCTTTGACAACACACACTCTTCCCTTTGACAGCACACACTATTCCCTTTGACAACGCACACATTTTTCCTTTGGACAACACACTCTTCCCATTCACAGCACACATTCTTCCCTTTGACAACACTCATGCTTTTCGTTGACAACACTCACTTTTCCCTTTGACAACACACTCTTCCCTTTGACAGCCCACACTCTTCACTTCAACAACACACACTCTTCCCTTTGACAATGCACACTCTTCCCTTTAACAACACCGTCTTCCCACTGACAGCACGCACGCTTCCTTTCGACAACACACTCTCTTCGCTTTGACAACACATACTATTTCGTTTGACAGCACACAGTCTTTCCTTTGACAGCACACTCTTTGCTTTGACAACACACCCTCTTCCCTTATACAACACACACTCTTGCCTTTGACAACACACACTCTTCCCTTTGACAGCACACACTATTCCCTTTGACAACCCACTCTTCCCTTTGACAACACACTCTTGACTTTGACAATGCACACTCTTCCCTTTGACAACGCATACTCTTCCCTTTGAAAACACACACTCTTCCCTTTGACTGAACAAACTCTTCCCTTTGACAGCACACTCTTCCCTTTGACAACGCACACATTTTTCCTTTGGACAACACACTCTTCCCATTCACACCACACACTCTTCCCTTTTACAACACTCATGCTTTTCTTTGACAACACTCACTCTTCCCTTTGACAGCACACGCTCTTCAATTCAAAAACACACACTCTTCCCTTTGACAACACAAACTCTTGCTTTTGACAACACACTCTTGCCTTTGACAGCACACACTCTTCCCTTTGACAACGCACACTCTTACCTTTAACAACACCGTCTTCCCATTGACAGCACGCACTCTTAGCTACGACAACCCACACTCTTCCCTTTGTAAACACACACGCTTCCCTTTGACAACCCACAATCTTCCCTTTGACAACACACACTCTTGCCTTTGATAACACACACTCTTTCCTTTGACAGCACACACTCTTCCCTTTGAAAATGCACACTCTTCCCTTTGACAATGCACACTCTTCCCTTTAACAACACCGTCTTCCAACTGACAGCACACACGCTTCCTTTCGACAACACACTCTCTTCGCTTTGACAACACACACTATTTCGTTTGACAGCACACAGTCTTTTCTTTGACAGCACACTCTTTGCTTTGACAACACACCCTCTTCCCTTATACAACACACACTCTTGCCTTTGACAACACACACTCTTCCCTTTGACAGCACACACTATTCCCTTTGACAACACACTCTTCCCTTTGACAACACACTCTTGACTTTGACAATGCACACTCTTCCCTTTGACAACGCATACCCTTCCCTTTTAAAACACACACTCTTCCCTTTGACTGAACAAACTCTTCCCTTTGACAGCACACTCTTCCCTTTGACAACGCACACATTTTTCCTTTGGACAACACACTCTTCCCTTTGACAGCACACACTATTCCCTTTGACAACACACTCTTGCCTTTGACAACACACACTCTTGCCTTTGACAACGCACACTCTTCCCTTTGACACCACACACTCTTCCCTGAAACAACACACACTCTTCCATTTGACAACGCACACTCTTCCCTTTGACAACACACACTCTTCCCTTTGATAACGCACACTCTTCCCCTTGACAAGGCACACTCTTACGTTTTACAACACACACTATTTCATTTGACAACGCACACTCTTCCCTTTGACAACATACACTCTTCCCTTTGACAACACACACTCTTGCCTTTGACAACACGCCCTCTTCCCTTTGAAAACACACACTCTTGCCTTTGACAACACATACTCTTCCCTTTGACAAGACGCCCTCTTCCCTTTGATAATGCACACTTCCCTTTGGAAATGAACACTCTTCCCTTTGATAACACACACTCTTCCATTTGCCACCACACAATCTTCGCTTTTACAACACCCACTCTTGCCTTTGACAACACACACTCTTCCCTTTGACAGCACACACTCTTCCCTTTGATAAAGCACACTGTTCAATTTGACAACGCACACTCTTCCCTTTGACGGCACAGTCTTCCCTTTGAAAACACACACTCTTGCCTTTGACAACACACTCTTCCCTTTGACAACACACACTCTTGCCTTTGTCAACACTCACTCTTTCCTTTGACAACACACACTTCCATTTGAAACCACACATTATTCCCTTGTACAAAACCAACTCTTGCCTTTGACAACATACCCTCTTCCCTTTTACAGCACACACTCTTCCAATTGACACCACAAACTCTTCCCTTATACAACACACACTCTTGCCTTTGACAACACACACTCTTCCCTTTGACAGCACACACTATTCCCTTTGACAACGCACACATTTTTCCTTTGGACAACACGCTCTTCCCATTCATAGCACACATTCTTCCCTTTGACAACACTCATGCTTTTCGTTGACAACACTCACTTTTCCCTTTGACAACACACTCTTCCCTTTGACAGCCCACACTCTTCACTTCAACAACACACACTCTTCCCTTTGACAATGCACACTCTTCCCTTTAACAACACCGTCTTCCCACTGACAGCACGCACGCTTCCTTTCGACAACACACTCTCTTCGCTTTGACAACACATACTATTTCGTTTG
This sequence comes from Lampris incognitus, assembly GCF_029633865.1. Taxonomy (NCBI): domain Eukaryota; kingdom Metazoa; phylum Chordata; class Actinopteri; order Lampriformes; family Lampridae; genus Lampris; species Lampris incognitus. Next base: position 46,032,631 of record NC_079213.1, on the reverse strand, counting down.
ACAGCACACAGTCTTTCCTTTGACAGCACACTCTTTGCTTTGACAACACACCCTCTTCCCTTATACAACACACACTCTTGCCTTTGACAACACACACTCTTCCCTTTGACAGCACACACTATTCCCTTTGACAACACACTCTTCCCTTTGACAACACACTCTTGACTTTGACAATGCACACTCTTCCCTTTGACAACGCATACTCTTCCCTTTTAAAACACACACTCTTCCCTTTGACTGAACAAACTCTTCCCTTTGACAGCACACTCTTCCCTTTGACAACGCACACATTTTTCCTTTGGACAACACACTCTTCCCATTCACACCACACACTCTTCCCTTTTACAACACTCATGCTTTTCTTTGACAACACTCACTCTTCCCTTTGACAGCACACGCTCTTCAATTCAAAAACACACACTCTTCCCTTTGACAACACAAACTCTTGCTTTTGACAACACACTCTTGCCTTTGACAGCACACACTCTTCCCTTTGACAACGCACACTCTTACCTTTAACAACACCGTCTTCCCATTGACAGCACGCACTCTTAGCTACGACAACCCACACTCTTCCCTTTGTAAACACACACGCTTCCCTTTGACAACCCACAATCTTCCCTTTGACAACACACACTCTTGCCTTTGATAACACACACTCTTTCCTTTGACAGCACACACTCTTCCCTTTGAAAATGCACACTCTTCCCTTTGACAATGCACACTCTTCCCTTTAACAACACCGTCTTCCAACTGACAGCACACACGCTTCCTTTCGACAACACACTCTCTTCGCTTTGACAACACACACTATTTCGTTTGACAGCACACAGTCTTTTCTTTGACAGCACACTCTTTGCTTTGACAACACACCCTCTTCCCTTATACAACACACACTCTTGCCTTTTACAACACTCATGCTTTTCTTTGACAACACTCACTCTTCCCTTTGTCAACACACACTCTTCCCTTTGACAGCACACGCTCTTCAATTCAAAAACACACACTCTTCCCTTTGACAACACAAACTCTTGCTTTTGACAACACACTCTTGCCTTTGACAGCACACACTCTTCCCTTTGACAACACACACTCTTGCCTTTGACAACGCACACTCTTCCCTTTGACAACACACACTCTTCCCTTTGATAACACACTCTTGCCTTTGACAAGGCACACTCTTTCGTTTTACAACACAAACTATTTCATTTGACAACGCACACTCTTCCCTTTGACAACATACACTCTTCCCTTTGACAACACAAACTATTGCCTTTCACAACACGCCCTCTTCCCTTTGAAAACACACACTCTTGCCTTTGACAACACACACTATTCCCTTTGACAAAACGCCCTCTTCCCTTTGATAATGCACACTTCCCTTTGGAAATGCACACTCTTCCATTTGATAACACACACTCTTCCATTTGCCACCACACAATCTTCGCTTTTACAACACCCACTCTTGCCTTCGACAACACACACTCTTCCGTTTGACAGCACACACACTTCCCTTTGATAAAGCACACTGTACAATTTGACAACGCACACTCTTCCCTTTGACGGCACAGTCTTCCCTTTGATAACACACACTCTTGCCTTTGACAACACACTCTTCCCTTTTACAACACCCACTCTTCGAATTGACACCACACACTCTTCCCTTATACAACACACACCAATGCCTTTGACAACACACACTCTTCCCTGTCACAGCACACACTATTCCCTTTGACAACACACTCTTTCCTTTGACAGCACACACTCTTCCCTTTAAAAGTGCACACTCTTCCCTTTGACAAGGCACACTCTTACGTTTTACAACACACACTATTCCATTTGACAAAGCACACAGTCTTCCCTTTGACAACACTCACTCTTGCGTTTGACAACACGCCCTCTTCACTTTGACAACACACATTCTTGCACTTGACAGCACACACTCTTGCCTTTCACAACACACCCTCTTCCCTGTGACAACACACCCTCTTCCCTTTGACAACGCACTCTCTTAGCTATGGCAACCCACACTCTTCAATTTGAAAACACACACTCTTGCCTTTGACAACACACACTCTTCCCTTTGACAAGACGCCCTCTTCCCTTTGATAATGCACACTCTTCCCTTTGATAACACAAAATCTTCTATTTGCCACCACACAATATTTGTTTTTACAACACCCACTCTTGCCTTTGACAACACAAGCTCTTCCGTTTGACAGCACACACTCTTCCCTTTGATAAAACACACTGTCCAATTTGACAACGCACACTCTTCCCTTTGACGGCACAGTCTTCCCTTTGACAACACACACACTTGCCTTTGACAACACACTCTTCCCTTTGACAACCCACACTCTTCCCTTTGACAACACACACTCTTGCCTTTGATAAACACTCTCTTTCCTTTGACAACACACACTCTTCCCTTTGGCAACTTACACTCTTCCCTTTGACAACACACACTCTTCCCTTTGACAACACACACTTCCGTTTGAAACCACACATTCTTCCCTTTTACAAAACCAACTCTTGCCTTTGACAACACACCCTCTTCCCTTTTACAACACCCACTCTTCCAATTGACACCACACACTCTTCCCTTATACAACACACACTCTTCCCTTTGACAATGCACACTCTTCCCTTTAACAACACCGTCTTCCCATTGACAGCACGCACGCTTCCTTTCGACAACACACTCTCTTCGCTTTGACAACACACAGTATTTCGTTTGACAGCACACAGTCTTTCCTTTGACAGCACACTCTTTGCTTTGACAACACACCCTGTTCCGTTTTACAACACCCACTCTTCCATTTGACACCACACACTCTTCCCTTTGACAGCACACACTATTCCCTTTGACAACACACTCTTGCCTTTGACAACACACACTCTTGCCTTTGACAACGCACACTCTTCCCTTTGACACCACACACTCTTCCCTGAAACAACACACACTCTTCCATTTGACAACGCACACTCTTCCCTTTGACAACACACACTCTTCCCTTTGATAACGCACACTCTTCCCCTTGACAAGGCACACTCTTACGTTTTACAACACACACTATTTCATTTGACAACGCACACTCTTCCCTTTGACAACATACACTCTTCCCTTTGACAACACACACTCTTGCCTTTGACAACACGCCCTCTTCCCTTTGAAAACACACACTCTTGCCTTTGACAACACATACTCTTCCCTTTGACAAGACGCCCTCTTCCCTTTGATAATGCACACTTCCCTTTGGAAATGCACACTCTTCCCTTTGATAACACACACTCTTCCATTTGCCACCACACAATCTTCGCTTTTACAACACCCACTCTTGCCTTTGACAACACACACTCTTCCCTTTGACAGCACACACTCTTCCCTTTGATAAAGCACACTGTTCAATTTGACAACGCACACTCTTCCCTTTGACGGCACAGTCTTCCCTTTGAAAACACACACTCTTGCCTTTGACAACACACTCTTCCCTTTGACAACACACACTCTTGCCTTTGTCAACACTCACTCTTTCCTTTGACAACACACACTTCCATTTGAAACCACACATTATTCCCTTGTACAAAACCAACTCTTGCCTTTGACAACATACCCTCTTCCCTTTTACAGCACACACTCTTCCAATTGACACCACAAACTCTTCCCTTATACAACACACACTCTTGCCTTTGACAACACACACTCTTCCCTTTGACAGCACACACTATTCCCTTTGACAACGCACACATTTTTCCTTTGGACAACACACTCTTCCCATTCACAGCACACATTCTTCCCTTTGACAACACTCATGCTTTTCGTTGACAACACTCACTTTTCCCTTTGACAACACACTCTTCCCTTTGACAGCCCACACTCTTCACTTCAACAACACACACTCTTCCCTTTGACAATGCACACTCTTCCCTTTAACAACACCGTCTTCCCACTGACAGCACGCACGCTTCCTTTCGACAACACACTCTCTTCGCTTTGACAACACATACTATTTCGTTTGACAGCACACACTCTTTCCTTTGACAGCACACTCTTTGCTTTGACAACACACCCTCTTCCCTTATACAACACACACTCTTGCCTTTGACAACACACACTCTTCCCTTTGACAGCACACACTATTCCCTTTGACAACCCACTCTTCCCTTTGACAACACACTCTTGACTTTGACAATGCACACTCTTCCCTTTGACAACGCATACTCTTCCCTTTGAAAACACACACTCTTCCCTTTGACTGAACAAACTCTTCCCTTTGACAGCACACTCTTCCCTTTGACAACGCACACATTTTTCCTTTGGACAACACACTCTTCCCATTCACACCACACACTCTTCCCTTTTACAACACTCATGCTTTTCTTTGACAACACTCACTCTTCCCTTTGACAGCACACGCTCTTCAATTCAAAAACACACACTCTTCCCTTTGACAACACAAACTCTTGCTTTTGACAACACACTCTTGCCTTTGACAGCACACACTCTTCCCTTTGACAACGCACACTCTTACCTTTAACAACACCGTCTTCCCATTGACAGCACGCACTCTTAGCTACGACAACCCACACTCTTCCCTTTGTAAACACACACGCTTCCCTTTGACAACCCACAATCTTCCCTTTGACAACACACACTCTTGCCTTTGATAACACACACTCTTTCCTTTGACAGCACACACTCTTCCCTTTGAAAATGCACACTCTTCCCTTTGACAATGCACACTCTTCCCTTTAACAACACCGTCTTCCAACTGACAGCACACACGCTTCCTTTCGACAACACACTCTCTTCGCTTTGACAACACACACTATTTCGTTTGACAGCACACAGTCTTTTCTTTGACAGCACACTCTTTGCTTTGACAACACACCCTCTTCCCTTATACAACACACACTCTTGCCTTTTACAACACTCATGCTTTTCTTTGACAACACTCACTCTTCCCTTTGTCAACACACACTCTTCCCTTTGACAGCACACGCTCTTCAATTCAAAAACACACACTCTTCCCTTTGACAACACAAACTCTTGCTTTTGACAACACACTCTTGCCTTTGACAGCACACACTCTTCCCTTTGACAACACACACTCTTGCCTTTGACAACGCACACTCTTCCCTTTGACAACACACACTCTTCCCTTTGATAACACACTCTTGCCTTTGACAAGGCACACTCTTTCGTTTTACAACACAAACTATTTCATTTGACAACGCACACTCTTCCCTTTGACAACATACACTCTTCCCTTTGACAACACAAACTATTGCCTTTCACAACACGCCCTCTTCCCTTTGAAAACACACACTCTTGCCTTTGACAACACACACTATTCCCTTTGACAAAACGCCCTCTTCCCTTTGATAATGCACACTTCCCTTTGGAAATGCACACTCTTCCATTTGATAACACACACTCCTCCATTTGCCACCACACAATCTTCGCTTTTACAACACCCACTCTTGCCTTCGACAACACACACTCTTCCGTTTGACAGCACACACACTTCCCTTTGATAAAGCACACTGTACAATTTGACAACGCACACTCTTCCCTTTGACGGCACAGTCTTCCCTTTGATAACACACACTCTTGCCTTTGACAACACACTCTTCCCTTTTACAACACCCACTCTTCGAATTGACACCACACACTCTTCCCTTATACAACACACACCAATGCCTTTGACAACACACACTCTTCCCTGTCACAGCACACACTATTCCCTTTGACAACACACTCTTTCCTTTGACAGCACACACTCTTCCCTTTAAAAGTGCACACTCTTCCCTTTGACAAGGCACACTCTTACGTTTTACAACACACACTATTCCATTTGACAAAGCACACAGTCTTCCCTTTGACAACACTCACTCTTGCGTTTGACAACACGCCCTCTTCACTTTGACAACACACATTCTTGCACTTGACAGCACACACTCTTGCCTTTCACAACACACCCTCTTCCCTGTGACAACACACCCTCTTCCCTTTGACAACGCACTCTCTTAGCTATGGCAACCCACACTCTTCAATTTGAAAACACACACTCTTGCCTTTGACAACACACACTCTTCCCTTTGACAAGACGCCCTCTTCCCTTTGATAATGCACACTCTTCCCTTTGATAACACAAAATCTTCTATTTGCCACCACACAATATTTGTTTTTACAACACCCACTCTTGCCTTTGACAACACAAGCTCTTCCGTTTGACAGCACACACTCTTCCCTTTGATAAAACACACTGTCCAATTTGACAACGCACACTCTTCCCTTTGACGGCACAGTCTTCCCTTTGACAACACACACACTTGCCTTTGACAACACACTCTTCCCTTTGACAACCCACACTCTTCCCTTTGACAACACACACTCTTGCCTTTGATAAACACTCTCTTTCCTTTGACAACACACACTCTTCCCTTTGGCAACTTACACTCTTCCCTTTGACAACACACACTCTTCCCTTTGACAACACACACTTCCGTTTGAAACCACACATTCTTCCCTTTTACAAAACCAACTCTTGCCTTTGACAACACACCCTCTTCCCTTTTACAACACCCACTCTTCCAATTGACACCACACACTCTTCCCTTATACAACACACACTCTTCCCTTTGACAATGCACACTCTTCCCTTTAACAACACCGTCTTCCCATTGACAGCACGCACGCTTCCTTTCGACAACACACTCTCTTCGCTTTGACAACACACAGTATTTCGTTTGACAGCACACAGTCTTTCCTTTGACAGCACACTCTTTGCTTTGACAACACACCCTGTTCCGTTTTACAACACCCACTCTTCCATTTGACACCACACACTCTTCCCTTTGACAGCACACACTATTCCCTTTGACAACACACTCTTGCCTTTGACAACACACACTCTTGCCTTTGACAACGCACACTCTTCCCTTTGACACCACACACTCTTCCCTGAAACAACACACACTCTTCCATTTGACAACGCACACTCTTCCCTTTGACAACACACACTCTTCCCTTTGATAACGCACACTCTTCCCCTTGACAAGGCACACTCTTACGTTTTACAACACACACTATTTCATTTGACAACGCACACTCTTCCCTTTGACAACATACACTCTTCCCTTTGACAACACACACTCTTGCCTTTGACAACACGCCCTCTTCCCTTTGAAAACACACACTCTTGCCTTTGACAACACATACTCTTCCCTTTGACAAGACGCCCTCTTCCCTTTGATAATGCACACTTCCCTTTGGAAATGCACACTCTTCCCTTTGATAACACACACTCTTCCATTTGCCACCACACAATCTTCGCTTTTACAACACCCACTCTTGCCTTTGACAACACACACTCTTCCCTTTGACAGCACACACTCTTCCCTTTGATAAAGCACACTGTTCAATTTGACAACGCACACTCTTCCCTTTGACGGCACAGTCTTCCCTTTGAAAACACACACTCTTGCCTTTGACAACACACTCTTCCCTTTGACAACACACACTCTTGCCTTTGTCAACACTCACTCTTTCCTTTGACAACACACACTTCCATTTGAAACCACACATTATTCCCTTGTACAAAACCAACTCTTGCCTTTGACAACATACCCTCTTCCCTTTTACAGCACACACTCTTCCAATTGACACCACAAACTCTTCCCTTATACAACACACACTCTTGCCTTTGACAACACACACTCTTCCCTTTGACAGCACACACTATTCCCTTTGACAACGCACACATTTTTCCTTTGGACAACACACTCTTCCCATTCACAGCACACATTCTTCCCTTTGACAACACTCATGCTTTTCGTTGACAACACTCACTTTTCCCTTTGACAACACACTCTTCCCTTTGACAGCCCACACTCTTCACTTCAACAACACACACTCTTCCCTTTGACAATGCACACTCTTCCCTTTAACAACACCGTCTTCCCACTGACAGCACGCACGCTTCCTTTCGACAACACACTCTCTTCGCTTTGACAACACATACTATTTCGTTTGACAGCACACACTCTTTCCTTTGACAGCACACTCTTTGCTTTGACAACACACCCTCTTCCCTTATACAACACACACTCTTGCCTTTGACAACACACACTCTTCCCTTTGACAGCACACACTATTCCCTTTGACAACCCACTCTTCCCTTTGACAACACACTCTTGACTTTGACAATGCACACTCTTCCCTTTGACAACGCATACTCTTCCCTTTGAAAACACACACTCTTCCCTTTGACTGAACAAACTCTTCCCTTTGACAGCACACTCTTCCCTTTGACAACGCACACATTTTTCCTTTGGACAACACACTCTTCCCATTCACACCACACACTCTTCCCTTTTACAACACTCATGCTTTTCTTTGACAACACTCACTCTTCCCTTTGACAGCACACGCTCTTCAATTCAAAAACACACACTCTTCCCTTTGACAACACAAACTCTTGCTTTTGACAACACACTCTTGCCTTTGACAGCACACACTCTTCCCTTTGACAACGCACACTCTTACCTTTAACAACACCGTCTTCCCATTGACAGCACGCACTCTTAGCTACGACAACCCACACTCTTCCCTTTGTAAACACACACGCTTCCCTTTGACAACCCACAATCTTCCCTTTGACAACACACACTCTTGCCTTTGATAACACACACTCTTTCCTTTGACAGCACACACTCTTCCCTTTGAAAATGCACACTCTTCCCTTTGACAATGCACACTCTTCCCTTTAACAACACCGTCTTCCAACTGACAGCACACACGCTTCCTTTCGACAACACACTCTCTTCGCTTTGACAACACACACTATTTCGTTTGACAGCACACAGTCTTTTCTTTGACAGCACACTCTTTGCTTTGACAACACACCCTCTTCCCTTATACAACACACACTCTTGCCTTTTACAACACTCATGCTTTTCTTTGACAACACTCACTCTTCCCTTTGTCAACACACACTCTTCCCTTTGACAGCACACGCTCTTCAATTCAAAAACACACACTCTTCCCTTTGACAACACAAACTCTTGCTTTTGACAACACACTCTTGCCTTTGACAGCACACACTCTTCCCTTTGACAACACACACTCTTGCCTTTGACAACGCACACTCTTCCCTTTGACAACACACACTCTTCCCTTTGATAACACACTCTTGCCTTTGACAAGGCACACTCTTTCGTTTTACAACACAAACTATTTCATTTGACAACGCACACTCTTCCCTTTGACAACATACACTCTTCCCTTTGACAACACAAACTATTGCCTTTCACAACACGCCCTCTTCCCTTTGAAAACACACACTCTTGCCTTTGACAACACACACTATTCCCTTTGACAAAACGCCCTCTTCCCTTTGATAATGCACACTTCCCTTTGGAAATGCACACTCTTCCATTTGATAACACACACTCTTCCATTTGCCACCACACAATCTTCGCTTTTACAACACCCACTCTTGCCTTCGACAACACACACTCTTCCGTTTGACAGCACACACACTTCCCTTTGATAAAGCACACTGTACAATTTGACAACGCACACTCTTCCCTTTGACGGCACAGTCTTCCCTTTGATAACACACACTCTTGCCTTTGACAACACACTCTTCCCTTTTACAACACCCACTCTTCGAATTGACACCACACACTCTTCCCTTATACAACACACACCAATGCCTTTGACAACACACACTCTTCCCTGTCACAGCACACACTATTCCCTTTGACAACACACTCTTTCCTTTGACAGCACACACTCTTCCCTTTAAAAGTGCACACTCTTCCCTTTGACAAGGCACACTCTTACGTTTTACAACACACACTATTCCATTTGACAAAGCACACAGTCTTCCCTTTGACAACACTCACTCTTGCGTTTGACAACACGCCCTCTTCACTTTGACAACACACATTCTTGCACTTGACAGCACACACTCTTGCCTTTCACAACACACCCTCTTCCCTGTGACAACACACCCTCTTCCCTTTGACAACGCACTCTCTTAGCTATGGCAACCCACACTCTTCAATTTGAAAACACACACTCTTGCCTTTGACAACACACACTCTTCCCTTTGACAAGACGCCCTCTTCCCTTTGATAATGCACACTCTTCCCTTTGATAACACAAAATCTTCTATTTGCCACCACACAATATTTGTTTTTACAACACCCACTCTTGCCTTTGACAACACAAGCTCTTCCGTTTGACAGCACACACTCTTCCCTTTGATAAAACACACTGTCCAATTTGACAACGCACACTCTTCCCTTTGACGGCACAGTCTTCCCTTTGACAACACACACACTTGCCTTTGACAACACACTCTTCCCTTTGACAACCCACACTCTTCCCTTTGACAACACACACTCTTGCCTTTGATAAACACTCTCTTTCCTTTGACAACACACACTCTTCCCTTTGGCAACTTACACTCTTCCCTTTGACAACACACACTCTTCCCTTTGACAACACACACTTCCGTTTGAAACCACACATTCTTCCCTTTTACAAAACCAACTCTTGCCTTTGACAACACACCCTCTTCCCTTTTACAACACCCACTCTTCCAATTGACACCACACACTCTTCCCTTATACAACACACACTCTTCCCTTTGACAATGCACACTCTTCCCTTTAACAACACCGTCTTCCCATTGACAGCACGCACGCTTCCTTTCGACAACACACTCTCTTCGCTTTGACAACACACAGTATTTCGTTTGACAGCACACAGTCTTTCCTTTGACAGCACACTCTTTGCTTTGACAACACACCCTGTTCCGTTTTACAACACCCACTCTTCCATTTGACACCACACACTCTTCCCTTTGACAGCACACACTATTCCCTTTGACAACACACTCTTGCCTTTGACAACACACACTCTTGCCTTTGACAACGCACACTCTTCCCTTTGACACCACACACTCTTCCCTGAAACAACACACACTCTTCCATTTGACAACGCACACTCTTCCCTTTGACAACACACACTCTTCCCTTTGATAACGCACACTCTTCCCCTTGACAAGGCACACTCTTACGTTTTACAACACACACTATTTCATTTGACAACGCACACTCTTCCCTTTGACAACATACACTCTTCCCTTTGACAACACACACTCTTGCCTTTGACAACACGCCCTCTTCCCTTTGAAAACACACACTCTTGCCTTTGACAACACATACTCTTCCCTTTGACAAGACGCCCTCTTCCCTTTGATAATGCACACTTCCCTTTGGAAATGCACACTCTTCCCTTTGATAACACACACTCTTCCATTTGCCACCACACAATCTTCGCTTTTACAACACCCACTCTTGCCTTTGACAACACACACTCTTCCCTTTGACAGCACACACTCTTCCCTTTGATAAAGCACACTGTTCAATTTGACAACGCACACTCTTCCCTTTGACGGCACAGTCTTCCCTTTGAAAACACACACTCTTGCCTTTGACAACACACTCTTCCCTTTGACAACACACACTCTTGCCTTTGTCAACACTCACTCTTTCCTTTGACAACACACACTTCCATTTGAAACCACACATTATTCCCTTGTACAAAACCAACTCTTGCCTTTGACAACATACCCTCTTCCCTTTTACAGCACACACTCTTCCAATTGACACCACAAACTCTTCCCTTATACAACATACACTCTTGCCTTTGACAACACACACTCTTCCCTTTGACAGCACACACTATTCCCTTTGACAACGCACACATTTTTCCTTTGGACAACACACTCTTCCCATTCACAGCACACATTCTTCCCTTTGACAACACTCATGCTTTTCGTTGACAACACTCACTTTTCCCTTTGACAACACACTCTTCCCTTTGACAGCCCACACTCTTCACTTCAACAACACACACTCTTCCCTTTGACAATGCACACTCTTCCCTTTAACAACACCGTCTTCCCACTGACAGCACGCACGCTTCCTTTCGACAACACACTCTCTTCGCTTTGACAACACATACTATTTCGTTTGACAGCACACAGTCTTTCCTTTGACAGCACACTCTTTGCTTTGACAACACACCCTCTTCCCTTATACAACACACACTCTTGCCTTTGACAACACACACTCTTCCCTTTGACAGCACACACTATTCCCTTTGACAACACACTCTTCCCTTTGACAACACACTCTTGACTTTGACAATGCACACTCTTCCCTTTGACAACGCATACTCTTCCCTTTTAAAACACACACTCTTCCCTTTGACTGAACAAACTCTTCCCTTTGACAGCACACTCTTCCCTTTGACAACGCACACATTTTTTCCTTTGGACAACACACTCTTCCCATTCACACCACACACTCTTCCCTTTTACAACACTCATGCTTTTCTTTGACAACACTCACTCTTCCCTTTGACAGCACACGCTCTTCAATTCAAAAACACACACTCTTCCCTTTGACAACACAAACTCTTGCTTTTGACAACACACTCTTGCCTTTGACAGCACACACTCTTCCCTTTGACAACGCACACTCTTACCTTTAACAACACCGTCTTCCCATTGACAGCACGCACTCTTAGCTACGACAACCCACACTCTTCCCTTTGTAAACACACACGCTTCCCTTTGACAACCCACAATCTTCCCTTTGACAACACACACTCTTGCCTTTGATAACACACACTCTTTCCTTTGACAGCACACACTCTTCCCTTTGAAAATGCACACTCTTCCCTTTGACAATGCACACTCTTCCCTTTAACAACACCGTCTTCCAACTGACAGCACACACGCTTCCTTTCGACAACACACTCTCTTCGCTTTGACAACACACACTATTTCGTTTGACAGCACACAGTCTTTTCTTTGACAGCACACTCTTTGCTTTGACAACACACCCTCTTCCCTTATACAACACACACTCTTGCCTTTGACAACACACACTCTTCCCTTTGACAGCACACACTATTCCCTTTGACAACACACTCTTCCCTTTGACAACACACTCTTGACTTTGACAATGCACACTCTTCCCTTTGACAACGCATACCCTTCCCTTTTAAAACACACACTCTTCCCTTTGACTGAACAAACTCTTCCCTTTGACAGCACACTCTTCCCTTTGACAACGCACACATTTTTCCTTTGGACAACACACTCTTCCCATTCACACCACACACTCTTCCCTTTTACAACACTCATGCTTTTATTTGACAACACTCACTCTTCCCTTTGTCAACACACTCTTCCCTTTGACAGCACACGCTCTTCAATTCAAAAACACACACTCTTCCCTTTGACAACACAAACTCTTGCTTTTGACAACACACTCTTGCCTTTGACAGCACACACTCTTCCCTTTGACAACACACACTCTTGCCTTTGACAACGCACACTCTTCCCTTTGACAACACACTCTTCCCTTTGATAACACACTCTTGCCTTTGACAAGGCACACTCTTTCGTTTTACAACACACACTATTTCATTTGACAACGCACACTCTTCCCTTTGACAACATACACTCTTCCCTTTGACAACACAAACTATTGCATTTCACAACACGCCCTCTTCCCTTTGAAAACACACACTCTTGCCTTTGACAACACACACTATTCCCTTTGACAAAACGCCCTCTTCCCTTTGAAAACACACACTCTTCCCTTTGACTGAACAAACTCTTCCCTTTGACAGCACACTCTTCCCTTTGACAACGCACACATTTTTCCTTTGGACAACACACTCTTCCCATTCACACCACACACTCTTCCCTTTTACAACACTCATGCTTTTCTTTGACAACACTCACTCTTCCCTTTGACAGCACACGCTCTTCAATTCAAAAACACACACTCTTCCCTTTGACAACACAAACTCTTGCTTTTGACAACACACTCTTGCCTTTGACAGCACACACTCTTCCCTTTGACAACGCACACTCTTACCTTTAACAACACCGTCTTCCCATTGACAGCACGCACTCTTAGCTACGACAACCCACACTCTTCCCTTTGTAAACACACACGCTTCCCTTTGACAACCCACAATCTTCCCTTTGACAACACACACTCTTGCCTTTGATAACACACACTCTTTCCTTTGACAGCACACACTCTTCCCTTTGAAAATGCACACTCTTCCCTTTGACAAGGCACACTCTTACGTTTTACAACACACACTATTCCATTTGACAAAGCACACTCTTCCCTTTGACAACACACACTCTTGCCTTTGACAACACACACTCTTCCGTTTGACAGCACACACTCTTCCCTTTGACAACACACACTTCCGTTTGAAACCACACATTCTTCCCTTTTACAAAACCAACTCTTGCCTTTGACAACACACCCTCATCCCTTTTACAACACCCACTCTTCCAATTGACACCACACACTATGCCCTTATACAACACACACTCTTCCCTTTGACAATGCACACTCTTCCCTTTAACAACACCGTCTCCCCATTGACAGCACGCACGCTTCCTTTCGACAACACACTCTCTTCGCTTTGACAACACATACTATTTCGTTTGACAGCACACAGTCTTTCCTTTGACAACACACCCTCTTCCCTTATACAACACACACTCTTGCCTTTGACAACACACACTCTTCCCTTTGACAGCACACACTATTCCCTTTGACAACACACTCTTCCCTTTGACAACACACTCTTGACTTTGACAATGCACACTCTTCCCTTTGACAACGCATACTCTTCCCTTTTAAAACACATACTCTTTCCTTTGACTGAACAAACTCTTCCCTTTGACAGCACACTCTTCCCTTTAACAACGCACACATTTTTCCTTTGGACAACACACTCTTCCCATTCACACCACACACTCTTCCCTTTTACAACACTCATGCTTTTCTTTGACAACACTCACTCTTCCCTTTGACAGCACACGCTCTTCAATTCAAAAACACACACTCTTCCCTTTGACAACACAAACTCTTGCTTTTGACAACACACTCTTGCCTTTGACAGCACACACTCTTCCCTTTGACAACGCACACTCTTACCTTTAACAACACCGTCTTCCCATTGACAGCACGCACTCTTAGCTACGACAACCCACACTCTTCCCTTTGTAAACACACACGCTTCCCTTTGACAACCCACAATCTTCCCTTTGACAACACACTTTCTTTCCTTTGACAACACACACTCTTCCCTTTGTCAACTTACACTCTTCCCTTTGACAACACACACTCTTCCCTTTGACAACACACACTTCCGTTTGAAACCACACATTCTTCCCTTTTACAAAACCAACTCATGCCTTTGACAACACACCCTCTTCCCTTTTACAACACCCACTCTTCCAATTGACACCACACACTCTTCCCTTATACAACACACACTCTTCCCTTTGACAATGCACACTCTTCCCTTTAACAACACCGTCTTCCCATTGACAGCACGCACGCTTCCTTTCGACAACACACTCTCTTCGCTTTGACAACACACAGTATTTCGTTTGACAGCACACAGTCTTTCCTTTGACAGCACACTCTTTGCTTTGACAACACACCCTGTTCCGTTTTACAACACCCACTCTTCCATTTGACACCACACACTCTTCCCTTTGACAGCACACACTATTCCCTTTGACAACACACTCTTGCCTTTGACAACACACACTCTTGCCTTTGACAACGCACACTCTTCCCTTTGACACCACACACTCTTCCCTGAAACAACACACACTCTTCCATTTGACAACGCACACTCTTCCCTTTGACAACACACAGTCTTCCCTTTGATAACGCACACTCTTCCCCTTGACAAGGCACACTCTTACGTTTTACAACACACACTATTTCATTTGACAACGCACACTCTTCCCTTTGACAACATACACTCTTCCCTTTGACAACACACACTCTTGCCTTTGACAACACGCCCTCTTCCCTTTGAAAACACACACTCTTGCCTTTGACAACACACACTCTTCCCTTTGACAAGACGCCCTCTTCCCTTTGATAATGCACACTTCCCTTTGTAAATGCACACTCTTCCCTTTGATAACACACACTCTTCCATTTGCCACCACACAATCTTCGCTTTTACAACACCCACTCTTGCCTTTGACAACACACACTCTTCCCTTTGACAACATACACTCTTCCCTTTGACAACACACACTCTTGCCTTTGACAGCACGCCCTCTTCCCTTTGAAAACACACACTCTTGCCTTTGACAACACACACTCTTCCCTTTGACAGCACACACTCTTCCCTTTGACAACACACACTCTTGCCTTTGACAACACGCCCTCTTCCCTTTGAAAACACACACTCTTGCCTTTGACAACACACACTCTTCCCTTTGACAGCACACACTATTCCCTTTGATAAAGCACACTGTTCAATTTGACAACGCACACTCTTCCCTTTGACGGCACAGTCTTCCCTTTGACAACAAACACTCTTGCCTTTGACAACACACTCTTCCCTTTGACAACACACACTCTTGCCTTTGTCAACACTCACTCTTTCCTTTGACAACACACACTTCCATTTGAAACCACACATTATTCCCTTGTACAAAACCAACTCTTGCCTTTGACAACATACCCTCTTCCCTTTTACAGCACACACTCTTCCAATTGACACCACAAACTCTTCCCTTATACAACACACACTCTTGCCTTTGACAACACACACTCTTCCCTTTGACAGCACACACTATTCCCTTTGACAACGCACACATTTTTCCTTTGGACAACACACTCTTCCCATTCACAGCACACATTCTTCCCTTTGACAACACTCATGCTTTTTGTTGACAACACTCACTTTTCCCTTTGACAACACACTCTTCCCTTTGACAGCACACACTCTTCACTTCAACAACACACTCTCTTCGCTTTGACAACACACACTATTTCGTTTGACAGCACACAGTCTTTCCTTTGACAGCACACTCTTTGCTTTGACAACACACCCTCTTCCCTTATACAACACACACTCTTGCCTTTGACAACACACACTCTTCCCTTTGACAGCACACACTATTCCCTTTGACAACACACTCTTCCCTTTGACAACACACTCTTGACTTTGACAATGCACACTCTTCCCTTTGACAACGCATACCCTTCCCTTTTAAAACACACACTCTTCCCTTTGACTGAACAAACTCATCCCTTTGACAGCACACTCTTCCCTTTAACAACGCACACATTTTTCCTTTGGACAACACACTCTTCCCATTCACACCACACACTCTTCCCTTTTACAACACTCATGCTTTTCTTTGACAACACTCACTCTTCCCTTTGACAGCACACGCTCTTCAATTCAAAAACACACACTCTTCCCTTTGACAACACAAACTCTTGCTTTTGACAACACACTCTTGCCTTTGACAGCACACACTCTTCCCTTTGACAACGCACACTCTTACCTTTAACAACACCGTCTTCCCATTGACAGCACGCACTCTTAGCTACGACAACCCACACTCTTCCCTTTGTAAACACACACGCTTCCCTTTGACAACCCACAATCTTCCCTTTGACAACACACACTCTTGCCTTTGATAACACACACTCTTTCCTTTGACAGCACACACTCTTCCCTTTGAAAATGCACACTCTTCCCTTTGACAAGGCACACTCTTACGTTTTACAACACACACTATTCCATTTGACAAAGCACACTCTTCCCTTTGACAACACACACTCTTGCCTTTGACAACACACACTCTTCCGTTTGACAGCACACACTCTTCCCTTTGACAACACACACTTCCGTTTGAAACCACACATTCTTCCCTTTTACAAAACCAACTCTTGCCTTTGACAACACACCCTCATCCCTTTTACAACACCCACTCTTCCAATTGACACCACACACTATTCCCTTATACAACACACACTCTTCCCTTTGACAATGCACACTCTTCCCTTTAACAACACCGTCTCCCCATTGACAGCACGCACGCTTCCTTTCGACAACACACTCTCTTCGCTTTGACAACACATACTATTTCGTTTGACAGCACACAGTCTTTCCTTTGACAACACACCCTCTTCCCTTATACAACACACACTCTTGCCTTTGACAACACACACTCTTCCCTTTGACAGCACACACTATTCCCTTTGACAACACACTCTTCCCTTTGACAACACACTCTTGACTTTGACAATGCACACTCTTCCCTTTGACAACGCATACTCTTCCCTTTTAAAACACATACTCTTCCCTTTGACTGAACAAACTCTTCCCTTTGACAGCACACTCTTCCCTTTGACAACGCACACATTTTTCCTTTGGACAACACACTCTTCCCATTCACACCACACACTCTTCCCTTTTACAACACTCATGCTTTTCTTTGACAACACTCACTCTTCCCTTTGACAGCACACGCTCTTCAATTCAAAAACACACACTCTTCCCTTTGACAACACAAACTCTTGCTTTTGACAACACACTCTTGCCTTTGACAGCACACACTCTTCCCTTTGACAACGCACACTCTTACCTTTAACAACACCGTCTTCCCATTGACAGCACGCACTCTTAGCTACGACAACCCACACTCTTCCCTTTGTAAACACACACGCTTCCCTTTGACAACCCACAATCTTCCCTTTGACAACACACTTTCTTTCCTTTGACAACACACACTCTTCCCTTTGTCAACTTACACTCTTCCCTTTGACAACACACACTCTTCCCTTTGACAACACACACTTCCGTTTGAAACCACACATTCTTCCCTTTTACAAAACCAACTCATGCCTTTGACAACACACCCTCTTCCCTTTTACAACACCCACTCTTCCAATTGACACCACACACTCTTCCCTTATACAACACACACTCTTCCCTTTGACAATGCACACTCTTCCCTTTAACAACACCGTCTTCCCATTGACAGCACGCACGCTTCCTTTCGACAACACACTCTCTTCGCTTTGACAACACACAGTATTTCGTTTGACAGCACACAGTCTTTCCTTTGACAGCACACTCTTTGCTTTGACAACACACCCTGTTCCGTTTTACAACACCCACTCTTCCATTTGACACCACACACTCTTCCCTTTGACAGCACACACTATTCCCTTTGACAACACACTCTTGCCTTTGACAACACACACTCTTGCCTTTGACAACGCACACTCTTCCCTTTGACACCACACACTCTTCCCTGAAACAACACACACTCTTCCATTTGACAACGCACACTCTTCCCTTTGACAACACACACTCTTCCCTTTGATAACGCACACTCTTCCCCTTGACAAGGCACACTCTTACGTTTTACAACACACACTATTTCATTTGACAACGCACACTCTTCCCTTTGACAACATACACTCTTCCCTTTGACAACACACACTCTTGCCTTTGACAACACGCCCTCTTCCCTTTGAAAACACACACTCTTGCCTTTGACAACACACACTCTTCCCTTTGACAAGACGCCCTCTTCCCTTTGATAATGCACACTTCCCTTTGGAAATGCACACTCTTCCCTTTGATAACACACACTCTTCCATTTGCCACCACACAATCTTCGCTTTTACAACACCCACTCTTGCCTTTGACAACACACACTCTTCCCTTTGACAACATACACTCTTCCCTTTGACAACACACACTCTTGCCTTTGACAACACGCCCTCTTCCCTTTGAAAACACACACTCTTGCCTTTGACAACACACACTCTTCCCTTTGACAGCACACACTCTTCCCTTTGACAACACACACTCTTGCCTTTGACAACACGCCCTCTTCCCTTTGAAAACACACACTCTTGCCTTTGACAACACACACTCTTCCCTTTGACAGCACACACTATTCCCTTTGATAAAGCACACTGTTCAATTTGACAACGCACACTCTTCCCTTTGACGGCACAGTCTTCCCTTTGAAAACACACACTCTTTCCTTTGACAGCACACTCTTTGCTTTGACAACACACCCTGTTCCGTTTTACAACACCCACTCTTCCATTTGACACCACACACTCTTCCCTTTGACAGCACACACTATTCCCTTTGACAACACACTCTTGCCTTTGACAACACACACTCTTGCCTTTGACAACGCACACTCTTCCCTTTGACACCACACACTCTTCCCTGAAACAACACACACTCTTCCATTTGACAACGCACACTCTTCCCTTTGACAACACACACTCTTCCCTTTGATAACGCACACTCTTCCCCTTGACAAGGCACACTCTTACGTTTTACAACACACACTATTTCATTTGACAACGCACACTCTTCCCTTTGACAACATACACTCTTCCCTTTGACAACACACACTCTTGCCTTTGACAACACGCCCTCTTCCCTTTGAAAACACACACTCTTGCCTTTGACAACACACACTCTTCCCTTTGACAAGACGCCCTCTTCCCTTTGATAATGCACACTTCCCTTTGGAAATGCACACTCTTCCCTTTGATAACACACACTCTTCCATTTGCCACCACACAATCTTCGCTTTTACAACACCCACTCTTGCCTTTGACAACACACACTCTTCCCTTTGACAACATACACTCTTCCCTTTGACAACACACACTCTTGCCTTTGACAACACGCCCTCTTCCCTTTGAAAACACACACTCTTGCCTTTGACAACACACACTCTTCCCTTTGACAGCACACACTCTTCCCTTTGACAACACACACTCTTGCCTTTGACAACACGCCCTCTTCCCTTTGAAAACACACACTCTTGCCTTTGACAACACACACTCTTCCCTTTGACAGCACACACTATTCCCTTTGATAAAGCACACTGTTCAATTTGACAACGCACACTCTTCCCTTTGACGGCACAGTCTTCCCTTTGAAAACACACACTCTTGCCTTTGACAACACACTCTTCCCTTTGACAACACACACTCTTGCCTTTGTCAACACTCACTCTTTCCTTTGACAACACACACTTCCATTTGAAACCACACATTATTCCCTTGTACAAAACCAACTCTTGCCTTTGACAACATACCCTCTTCCCTTTTACAGCACACACTCTTCCAATTGACACCACAAACTCTTCCCTTATACAACATACACTCTTGCCTTTGACAACACACACTCTTCCCTTTGACAGCACACACTATTCCCTTTGACAACGCACACATTTTTCCTTTGGACAACACACTCTTCCCATTCACAGCACACATTCTTCCCTTTGACAACACTCATGCTTTTCGTTGACAACACTCACTTTTCCCTTTGACAACACACTCTTCCCTTTGACAGCCCACACTCTTCACTTCAACAACACACACTCTTCCCTTTGACAATGCACACTCTTCCCTTTAACAACACCGTCTTCCCACTGACAGCACGCACGCTTCCTTTCGACAACACACTCTCTTCGCTTTGACAACACATACTATTTCGTTTGACAGCACACAGTCTTTCCTTTGACAGCACACTCTTTGCTTTGACAACACACCCTCTTCCCTTATACAACACACACTCTTGCCTTTGACAACACACACTCTTC
This sequence comes from Lampris incognitus, assembly GCF_029633865.1. NCBI lineage: Eukaryota > Metazoa > Chordata > Actinopteri > Lampriformes > Lampridae > Lampris > Lampris incognitus. The sequence goes on along the minus strand of NC_079213.1, from coordinate 46,011,089 downwards.
CCTTTGACAGCACACACTATTCCCTTTGACAACACACTCTTCCCTTTGACAACACACTCTTGACTTTGACAATGCACACTCTTCCCTTTGACAACGCATACTCTTCCCTTTTAAAACACACACTCTTCCCTTTGACTGAACAAACTCTTCCCTTTGACAGCACACTCTTCCCTTTGACAACGCACACATTTTTCCTTTGGACAACACACTCTTCCCATTCACACCACACACTCTTCCCTTTTACAACACTCATGCTTTTCTTTGACAACACTCACTCTTCCCTTTGACAGCACACGCTCTTCAATTCAAAAACACACACTCTTCCCTTTGACAACACAAACTCTTGCTTTTGACAACACACTCTTGCCTTTGACAGCACACACTCTTCCCTTTGACAACGCACACTCTTACCTTTAACAACACCGTCTTCCCATTGACAGCACGCACTCTTAGCTACGACAACCCACACTCTTCCCTTTGTAAACACACACGCTTCCCTTTGACAACCCACAATCTTCCCTTTGACAACACACACTCTTGCCTTTGATAACACACACTCTTTCCTTTGACAGCACACACTCTTCCCTTTGAAAATGCACACTCTTCCCTTTGACAATGCACACTCTTCCCTTTAACAACACCGTCTTCCAACTGACAGCACACACGCTTCCTTTCGACAACACACTCTCTTCGCTTTGACAACACACACTATTTCGTTTGACAGCACACAGTCTTTTCTTTGACAGCACACTCTTTGCTTTGACAACACACCCTCTTCCCTTATACAACACACACTCTTGCCTTTGACAACACACACTCTTCCCTTTGACAGCACACACTATTCCCTTTGACAACACACTCTTCCCTTTGACAACACACTCTTGACTTTGACAATGCACACTCTTCCCTTTGACAACGCATACCCTTCCCTTTTAAAACACACACTCTTCCCTTTGACTGAACAAACTCTTCCCTTTGACAGCACACTCTTCCCTTTGACAACGCACACATTTTTCCTTTGGACAACACACTCTTCCCATTCACACCACACACTCTTCCCTTTTACAACACTCATGCTTTTATTTGACAACACTCACTCTTCCCTTTGTCAACACACTCTTCCCTTTGACAGCACACGCTCTTCAATTCAAAAACACACACTCTTCCCTTTGACAACACAAACTCTTGCTTTTGACAACACACTCTTGCCTTTGACAGCACACACTCTTCCCTTTGACAACACACACTCTTGCCTTTGACAACGCACACTCTTCCCTTTGACAACACACTCTTCCCTTTGATAACACACTCTTGCCTTTGACAAGGCACACTCTTTCGTTTTACAACACACACTATTTCATTTGACAACGCACACTCTTCCCTTTGACAACATACACTCTTCCCTTTGACAACACAAACTATTGCATTTCACAACACGCCCTCTTCCCTTTGAAAACACACACTCTTGCCTTTGACAACACACACTATTCCCTTTGACAAAACGCCCTCTTCCCTTTGAAAACACACACTCTTCCCTTTGACTGAACAAACTCTTCCCTTTGACAGCACACTCTTCCCTTTGACAACGCACACATTTTTCCTTTGGACAACACACTCTTCCCATTCACACCACACACTCTTCCCTTTTACAACACTCATGCTTTTCTTTGACAACACTCACTCTTCCCTTTGACAGCACACGCTCTTCAATTCAAAAACACACACTCTTCCCTTTGACAACACAAACTCTTGCTTTTGACAACACACTCTTGCCTTTGACAGCACACACTCTTCCCTTTGACAACGCACACTCTTACCTTTAACAACACCGTCTTCCCATTGACAGCACGCACTCTTAGCTACGACAACCCACACTCTTCCCTTTGTAAACACACACGCTTCCCTTTGACAACCCACAATCTTCCCTTTGACAACACACACTCTTGCCTTTGATAACACACACTCTTTCCTTTGACAGCACACACTCTTCCCTTTGAAAATGCACACTCTTCCCTTTGACAAGGCACACTCTTACGTTTTACAACACACACTATTCCATTTGACAAAGCACACTCTTCCCTTTGACAACACACACTCTTGCCTTTGACAACACACACTCTTCCGTTTGACAGCACACACTCTTCCCTTTGACAACACACACTTCCGTTTGAAACCACACATTCTTCCCTTTTACAAAACCAACTCTTGCCTTTGACAACACACCCTCATCCCTTTTACAACACCCACTCTTCCAATTGACACCACACACTATTCCCTTATACAACACACACTCTTCCCTTTGACAATGCACACTCTTCCCTTTAACAACACCGTCTCCCCATTGACAGCACGCACGCTTCCTTTCGACAACACACTCTCTTCGCTTTGACAACACATACTATTTCGTTTGACAGCACACAGTCTTTCCTTTGACAACACACCCTCTTCCCTTATACAACACACACTCTTGCCTTTGACAACACACACTCTTCCCTTTGACAGCACACACTATTCCCTTTGACAACACACTCTTCCCTTTGACAACACACTCTTGACTTTGACAATGCACACTCTTCCCTTTGACAACGCATACTCTTCCCTTTTAAAACACATACTCTTTCCTTTGACTGAACAAACTCTTCCCTTTGACAGCACACTCTTCCCTTTGACAACGCACACATTTTTCCTTTGGACAACACACTCTTCCCATTCACACCACACACTCTTCCCTTTTACTACACTCATGCTTTTCTTTGACAACACTCACTCTTCCCTTTGACAGCACACGCTCTTCAATTCAAAAACACACACTCTTCCCTTTGACAACACAAACTCTTGCTTTTGACAACACACTCTTGCCTTTGACAGCACACACTCTTCCCTTTGACAACGCACACTCTTACCTTTAACAACACCGTCTTCCCATTGACAGCACGCACTCTTAGCTACGACAACCCACACTCTTCCCTTTGTAAACACACACGCTTCCCTTTGACAACCCACAATCTTCCCTTTGACAACACACTTTCTTTCCTTTGACAACACACACTCTTCCATTTGTCAACTTACACTCTTCCCTTTGACAACACACACTCTTCCCTTTGACAACACACACTTCCGTTTGAAACCACACATTCTTCCCTTTTACAAAACCAACTCATGCCTTTGACAACACACCCTCTTCCCTTTTACAACACCCACTCTTCCAATTGACACCACACACTCTTCCCTTATACAACACACACTCTTCCCTTTGACAATGCACACTCTTCCCTTTAACAACACCGTCTTCCCATTGACAGCACGCACGCTTCCTTTCGACAACACACTCTCTTCGCTTTGACAACACACAGTATTTCGTTTGACGGCACACAGTCTTTCCTTTGACAGCACACTCTTTGCTTTGACAACACTCCCTGTTCCGTTTTACAACACCCACTCTTCCATTTGACACCACACACTCTTCCCTTTGACAGCACACACTATTCCCTTTGACAACACACTCTTGCCTTTGACAACACACACTCTTGCCTTTGACAACGCACACTCTTCCCTTTGACACCACACACTCTTCCCTGAAACAACACACACTCTTCCATTTGACAACGCACACTCTTCCCTTTGACAACACACAGTCTTCCCTTTGATAACGCACACTCTTCCCCTTGACAAGGCACACTCTTACGTTTTACAACACACACTATTTCATTTGACAACGCACACTCTTCCCTTTGACAACATACACTCTTCCCTTTGACAACACACACTCTTGCCTTTGACAACACGCCCTCTTCCCTTTGAAAACACACACTCTTGCCTTTGACAACACACACTCTTCCCTTTGACAAGACGCCCTCTTCCCTTTGATAATGCACACTTCCCTTTGGAAATGCACACTCTTCCCTTTGATAACACAAACTCTTCCATTTGCCACCACACAATCTTCGCTTTTACAACACCCACTCTTGCCTTTGACAACACACACTCTTCCCTTTGACAACATACACTCTTCCCTTTGACAACACACACTCTTGCCTTTGACAGCACGCCCTCTTCCCTTTGAAAACACACACTCTTGCCTTTGACAACACACACTCTTCCCTTTGACAGCACACACTCTTCCCTTTGACAACACACACTCTTGCCTTTGACAACACGCCCTCTTCCCTTTGAAAACACACACTCTTGCCTTTGACAACACACACTCTTCCCTTTGACAGCACACACTATTCCCTTTGATAAAGCACACTGTTCAATTTGACAACGCACACTCTTCCCTTTGACGGCACAGTCTTCCCTTTGACAACAAACACTCTTGCCTTTGACAACACACTCTTCCCTTTGACAACACACACTCTTGCCTTTGTCAACACTCACTCTTTCCTTTGACAACACACACTTCCATTTGAAACCACACATTATTCCCTTGTACAAAACCAACTCTTGCCTTTGACAACATACCCTCTTCCCTTTTACAGCACACACTCTTCCAATTGACACCACAAACTCTTCCCTTATACAACACACACTCTTGCCTTTGACAACACACACTCTTCCCTTTGACAGCACACACTATTCCCTTTGACAACGCACACATTTTTCCTTTGGACAACACACTCTTCCCATTCACAGCACACATTCTTCCCTTTGACAACACTCATGCTTTTTGTTGACAACACTCACTTTTCCCTTTGACAACACACTCTTCCCTTTGACAGCACACACTCTTCACTTCAACAACACACTCTCTTCGCTTTGACAACACACACTATTTCGTTTGACAGCACACAGTCTTTCCTTTGACAGCACACTCTTTGCTTTGACAACACACCCTCTTCCCTTATACAACACACACTCTTGCCTTTGACAACACACACTCTTCCCTTTGACAGCACACACTATTCCCTTTGACAACACACTCTTCCCTTTGACAACACACTCTTGACTTTGACAATGCACACTCTTCCCTTTGACAACGCATACCCTTCCCTTTTAAAACACACACTCTTCCCTTTGACTGAACAAACTCATCCCTTTGACAGCACACTCTTCCCTTTAACAACGCACACATTTTTCCTTTGGACAACACACTCTTCCCATTCACACCACACACTCTTCCCTTTTACAACACTCATGCTTTTCTTTGACAACACTCACTCTTCCCTTTGACAGCACACGCTCTTCAATTCAAAAACACACACTCTTCCCTTTGACAACACAAACTCTTGCTTTTGACAACACACTCTTGCCTTTGACAGCACACACTCTTCCCTTTGACAACGCACACTCTTACCTTTAACAACACCGTCTTCCCATTGACAGCACGCACTCTTAGCTACGACAACCCACACTCTTCCCTTTGTAAACACACACGCTTCCCTTTGACAACCCACAATCTTCCCTTTGACAACACACACTCTTGCCTTTGATAACACACACTCTTTCCTTTGACAGCACACACTCTTCCCTTTGAAAATGCACACTCTTCCCTTTGACAAGGCACACTCTTACGTTTTACAACACACACTATTCCATTTGACAAAGCACACTCTTCCCTTTGACAACACACACTCTTGCCTTTGACAACACACACTCTTCCGTTTGACAGCACACACTCTTCCCTTTGACAACACACACTTCCGTTTGAAACCACACATTCTTCCCTTTTACAAAACCAACTCTTGCCTTTGACAACACACCCTCATCCCTTTTACAACACCCACTCTTCCAATTGACACCACACACTATTCCCTTATACAACACACACTCTTCCCTTTGACAATGCACACTCTTCCCTTTAACAACACCGTCTCCCCATTGACAGCACGCACGCTTCCTTTCGACAACACACTCTCTTCGCTTTGACAACACATACTATTTCGTTTGACAGCACACAGTCTTTCCTTTGACAACACACCCTCTTCCCTTATACAACACACACTCTTGCCTTTGACAACACACACTCTTCCCTTTGACAGCACACACTATTCCCTTTGACAACACACTCTTCCCTTTGACAACACACTCTTGACTTTGACAATGCACACTCTTCCCTTTGACAACGCATACTCTTCCCTTTTAAAACACATACTCTTCCCTTTGACTGAACAAACTCTTCCCTTTGACAGCACACTCTTCCCTTTGACAACGCACACATTTTTCCTTTGGACAACACACTCTTCCCATTCACACCACACACTCTTCCCTTTTACAACACTCATGCTTTTCTTTGACAACACTCACTCTTCCCTTTGACAGCACACGCTCTTCAATTCAAAAACACACACTCTTCCCTTTGACAACACAAACTCTTGCTTTTGACAACACACTCTTGCCTTTGACAGCACACACTCTTCCCTTTGACAACGCACACTCTTACCTTTAACAACACCGTCTTCCCATTGACAGCACGCACTCTTAGCTACGACAACCCACACTCTTCCCTTTGTAAACACACACGCTTCCCTTTGACAACCCACAATCTTCCCTTTGACAACACACTTTCTTTCCTTTGACAACACACACTCTTCCCTTTGTCAACTTACACTCTTCCCTTTGACAACACACACTCTTCCCTTTGACAACACACACTTCCGTTTGAAACCACACATTCTTCCCTTTTACAAAACCAACTCATGCCTTTGACAACACACCCTCTTCCCTTTTACAACACCCACTCTTCCAATTGACACCACACACTCTTCCCTTATACAACACACACTCTTCCCTTTGACAATGCACACTCTTCCCTTTAACAACACCGTCTTCCCATTGACAGCACGCACGCTTCCTTTCGACAACACACTCTCTTCGCTTTGACAACACACAGTATTTCGTTTGACAGCACACAGTCTTTCCTTTGACAGCACACTCTTTGCTTTGACAACACACCCTGTTCCGTTTTACAACACCCACTCTTCCATTTGACACCACACACTCTTCCCTTTGACAGCACACACTATTCCCTTTGACAACACACTCTTGCCTTTGACAACACACACTCTTGCCTTTGACAACACGCCCTCTTCCCTTTGAAAACACACACTCTTGCCTTTGACAACACACACTCTTCCCTTTGACAAGACGCCCTCTTCCCTTTGATAATGCACACTTCCCTTTGGAAATGCACACTCTTCCCTTTGATAACACACACTCTTCCATTTGCCACCACACAATCTTCGCTTTTACAACACCCACTCTTGCCTTTGACAACACACACTCTTCCCTTTGACAACATACACTCTTCCCTTTGACAACACACACTCTTGCCTTTGACAGCACGCCCTCTTCCCTTTGAAAACACACACTCTTGCCTTTGACAACACACACTCTTCCCTTTGACAGCACACACTCTTCCCTTTGAAAACACACACTATTCCCTTTGATAAAGCACACTGTTCAATTTGACAACGCACACTCTTCCCTTTGACGGCACAGTCTTCCCTTTGACAACAAACACTCTTGCCTTTGACAACACACTTCCCTTTGACAACACACACTCTTGCCTTTGTCAACACTCACTCTTTCCTTTGACAACACACACTTCCATTTGAAACCACACATTATTCCCTTGTACAAAACCAACTCTTGCCTTTGACAACATACCCTCTTCCCTTTTACAGCACACACTCTTCCAATTGACACCACAAACTCTTCCCTTATACAACACACACTCTTGCCTTTGACAACACACACTCTTCCCTTTGACAGCACACACTATTCCCTTTGACAACGCACACATTTTTCCTTTGGACAACACACTCTTCCCATTCACAGCACACATTCTTCCCTTTGACAACACTCATGCTTTTTGTTGACAACACTCACTTTTCCCTTTGACAACACACTCTTCCCTTTGACAGCACACACTCTTCACTTCAACAACACACTCTCTTCGCTTTGACAACACACACTATTTCGTTTGACAGCACACAGTCTTTCCTTTGACAGCACACTCTTTGCTTTGACAACACACCCTCTTCCCTTATACAACACACACTCTTGCCTTTGACAACACACACTCTTCCCTTTGACAGCACACACTATTCCCTTTGACAACACACTCTTCCCTTTGACAACACACTCTTGACTTTGACAATGCACACTCTTCCCTTTGACAACGCATACCCTTCCCTTTTAAAACACACACTCTTCCCTTTGACTGAACAAACTCATCCCTTTGACAGCACACTCTTCCCTTTAACAACGCACACATTTTTCCTTTGGACAACACACTCTTCCCATTCACACCACACACTCTTCCCTTTTACAACACTCATGCTTTTCTTTGACAACACTCACTCTTCCCTTTGACAGCACACGCTCTTCAATTCAAAAACACACACTCTTCCCTTTGACAACACAAACTCTTGCTTTTGACAACACACTCTTGCCTTTGACAGCACACACTCTTCCCTTTGACAACGCACACTCTTACCTTTAACAACACCGTCTTCCCATTGACAGCACGCACTCTTAGCTACGACAACCCACACTCTTCCCTTTGTAAACACACACGCTTCCCTTTGACAACCCACAATCTTCCCTTTGACAACACACACTCTTGCCTTTGATAACACACACTCTTTCCTTTGACAGCACACACTCTTCCCTTTGAAAATGCACACTCTTCCCTTTGACAAGGCACACTCTTACGTTTTACAACACACACTATTCCATTTGACAAAGCACACTCTTCCCTTTGACAACACACACTCTTGCCTTTGACAACACACACTCTTCCGTTTGACAGCACACACTCTTCCCTTTGACAACACACACTTCCGTTTGAAACCACACATTCTTCCCTTTTACAAAACCAACTCTTGCCTTTGACAACACACCCTCATCCCTTTTACAACACCCACTCTTCCAATTGACACCACACACTATTCCCTTATACAACACACACTCTTCCCTTTGACAATGCACACTCTTCCCTTTAACAACACCGTCTCCCCATTGACAGCACGCACGCTTCCTTTCGACAACACACTCTCTTCGCTTTGACAACACATACTATTTCGTTTGACAGCACACAGTCTTTCCTTTGACAACACACCCTCTTCCCTTATACAACACACACTCTTGCCTTTGACAACACACACTCTTCCCTTTGACAGCACACACTATTCCCTTTGACAACACACTCTTCCCTTTGACAACACACTCTTGACTTTGACAATGCACACTCTTCCCTTTGACAACGCATACTCTTCCCTTTTAAAACACATACTCTTCCCTTTGACTGAACAAACTCTTCCCTTTGACAGCACACTCTTCCCTTTGACAACGCACACATTTTTCCTTTGGACAACACACTCTTCCCATTCACACCACACACTCTTCCCTTTTACAACACTCATGCTTTTCTTTGACAACACTCACTCTTCCCTTTGACAGCACACGCTCTTCAATTCAAAAACACACACTCTTCCCTTTGACAACACAAACTCTTGATTTTGACAACACACTCTTGCCTTTGACAGCACACACTCTTCCCTTTGACAACGCACACTCTTACCTTTAACAACACCGTCTTCCCATTGACAGCACGCACTCTTAGCTACGACAACCCACACTCTTCCCTTTGTAAACGCACACGCTTCCCTTTGACAACCCACAATCTTCCCTTTGACAACACACTTTCTTTCCTTTGACAACACACACTCTTCCCTTTGTCAACTTACACTCTTCCCTTTGACAACACACACTCTTCCCTTTGACAACACACACTTCCGTTTGAAACCACACATTCTTCCCTTTTACAAAACCAACTCATGCCTTTGACAACACACCCTCTTCCCTTTTACAACACCCACTCTTCCAATTGACACCACACACTCTTCCCTTATACAACACACACTCTTCCCTTTGACAATGCACACTCTTCCCTTTAACAACACCGTCTTCCCATTGACAGCACGCACGCTTCCTTTCGACAACACACTCTCTTCGCTTTGACAACACACAGTATTTCGTTTGACAGCACACAGTCTTTCCTTTGACAGCACACTCTTTGCTTTGACAACACACCCTGTTCCGTTTTACAACACCCACTCTTCCATTTGACACCACACACTCTTCCCTTTGACAGCACACACTATTCCCTTTGACAACACACTCTTGCCTTTGACAACACACACTCTTGCCTTTGACAACGCACACTCTTCCCTTTGACACCACACACTCTTCCCTGAAACAACACACACTCTTCCATTTGACAACGCACACTCTTCCCTTTGACAACACACACTCTTCCCTTTGATAACGCACACTCTTCCCCTTGACAAGGCACACTCTTACGTTTTACAACACACACTATTTCATTTGACAACGCACACTCTTCCCTTTGACAACATACACTCTTCCCTTTGACAACACACACTCTTGCCTTTGACAACACGCCCTCTTCCCTTTGAAAACACACACTCTTGCCTTTGACAACACACACTCTTCCCTTTGACAAGACGCCCTCTTCCCTTTGATAATGCACACTTCCCTTTGGAAATGCACACTCTTCCCTTTGATAACACACACTCTTCCATTTGCCACCACACAATCTTCGCTTTTACAACACCCACTCTTGCCTTTGACAACACACACTCTTCCCTTTGACAACATACACTCTTCCCTTTGACAACACACACTCTTGCCTTTGACAACACGCCCTCTTCCCTTTGAAAACACACACTCTTGCCTTTGACAACACACACTCTTCCCTTTGACAGCACACACTCTTCCCTTTGACAACACACACTCTTGCCTTTGACAACACGCCCTCTTCCCTTTGAAAACACACACTCTTGCCTTTGACAACACACACTCTTCCCTTTGACAGCACACACTATTCCCTTTGATAAAGCACACTGTTCAATTTGACAACGCACACTCTTCCCTTTGACGGCACAGTCTTCCCTTTGACAACAAACACTCTTGCCTTTGACAACACACTCTTCCCTTTGACAACACACACTCTTGCCTTTGTCAACACTCACTCTTTCCTTTGACAACACACACTTCCATTTGAAACCACACATTATTCCCTTGTACAAAACCAACTCTTGCCTTTGACAACATACCCTCTTCCTTTTACAGCACACACTCTTCCAATTGACACCACAAACTCTTCCCTTATACAACACACACTCTTGCCTTTGACAACACACACTCTTCCCTTTGACAGCACACACTATTCCCTTTGACAACGCACACATTTTTCCTTTGGACAACACACTCTTCCCATTCACAGCACACATTCTTCCCTTTGACAACACTCATGCTTTTTGTTGACAACACTCACTTTTCCCTTTGACAACACACTCTTCCCTTTGACAGCACACACTCTTCACTTCAACAACACACTCTCTTCGCTTTGACAACACACACTATTTCGTTTGACAGCACACAGTCTTTCCTTTGACAGCACACTCTTTGCTTTGACAACACACCCTCTTCCCTTATACAACACACACTCTTGCCTTTGACAACACACACTCTTCCCTTTGACAGCACACACTATTCCCTTTGACAACACACTCTTCCCTTTGACAACACACTCTTGACTTTGACAATGCACACTCTTCCCTTTGACAACGCATACCCTTCCCTTTTAAAACACACACTCTTCCCTTTGACTGAACAAACTCATCCCTTTGACAGCACACTCTTCCCTTTAACAACGCACACATTTTTCCTTTGGACAACACACTCTTCCCATTCACACCACACACTCTTCCCTTTTACAACACTCATGCTTTTCTTTGACAACACTCACTCTTCCCTTTGACAGCACACGCTCTTCAATTCAAAAACACACACTCTTCCCTTTGACAACACAAACTCTTGCTTTTGACAACACACTCTTGCCTTTGACAGCACACACTCTTCCCTTTGACAACGCACACTCTTACCTTTAACAACACCGTCTTCCCATTGACAGCACGCACTCTTAGCTACGACAACCCACACTCTTCCCTTTGTAAACACACACGCTTCCCTTTGACAACCCACAATCTTCCCTTTGACAACACACACTCTTGCCTTTGATAACACACACTCTTTCCTTTGACAGCACACACTCTTCCCTTTGAAAATGCACACTCTTCCCTTTGACAAGGCACACTCTTACGTTTTACAACACACACTATTCCATTTGACAAAGCACACTCTTCCCTTTGACAACACACACTCTTGCCTTTGACAACACACACTCTTCCGTTTGACAGCACACACTCTTCCCTTTGACAACACACACTTCCGTTTGAAACCACACATTCTTCCCTTTTACAAAACCAACTCTTGCCTTTGACAACACACCCTCATCCCTTTTACAACACCCACTCTTCCAATTGACACCACACACTATTCCCTTATACAACACACACTCTTCCCTTTGACAATGCACACTCTTCCCTTTAACAACACCGTCTCCCCATTGACAGCACGCACGCTTCCTTTCGACAACACACTCTCTTCGCTTTGACAACACATACTATTTCGTTTGACAGCACACAGTCTTTCCTTTGACAACACACCCTCTTCCCTTATACAACACACACTCTTGCCTTTGACAACACACACTCTTCCCTTTGACAGCACACACTATTCCCTTTGACAACACACTCTTCCCTTTGACAACACACTCTTGACTTTGACAATGCACACTCTTCCCTTTGACAACGCATACTCTTCCCTTTTAAAACACATACTCTTCCCTTTGACTGAACAAACTCTTCCCTTTGACAGCACACTCTTCCCTTTGACAACGCACACATTTTTCCTTTGGACAACACACTCTTCCCATTCACACCACACACTCTTCCCTTTTACAACACTCATGCTTTTCTTTGACAACACTCACTCTTCCCTTTGACAGCACACGCTCTTCAATTCAAAAACACACACTCTTCCCTTTGACAACACAAACTCTTGATTTTGACAACACACTCTTGCCTTTGACAGCACACACTCTTCCCTTTGACAACGCACACTCTTACCTTTAACAACACCGTCTTCCCATTGACAGCACGCACTCTTAGCTACGACAACCCACACTCTTCCCTTTGTAAACGCACACGCTTCCCTTTGACAACCCACAATCTTCCCTTTGACAACACACTTTCTTTCCTTTGACAACACACACTCTTCCCTTTGTCAACTTACACTCTTCCCTTTGACAACACACACTCTTCCCTTTGACAACACACACTTCCGTTTGAAACCACACATTCTTCCCTTTTACAAAACCAACTCATGCCTTTGACAACACACCCTCTTCCCTTTTACAACACCCACTCTTCCAATTGACACCACACACTCTTCCCTTATACAACACACACTCTTCCCTTTGACAATGCACACTCTTCCCTTTAACAACACCGTCTTCCCATTGACAGCACGCACGCTTCCTTTCGACAACACACTCTCTTCGCTTTGACAACACACAGTATTTCGTTTGACAGCACACAGTCTTTCCTTTGACAGCACACTCTTTGCTTTGACAACACACCCTGTTCCGTTTTACAACACCCACTCTTCCATTTGACACCACACACTCTTCCCTTTGACAGCACACACTATTCCCTTTGACAACACACTCTTGCCTTTGACAACACACACTCTTGCCTTTGACAACGCACACTCTTCCCTTTGACACCACACACTCTTCCCTGAAACAACACACACTCTTCCATTTGACAACGCACACTCTTCCCTTTGACAACACACACTCTTCCCTTTGATAACGCACACTCTTCCCCTTGACAAGGCACACTCTTACGTTTTACAACACACACTATTTCATTTGACAACGCACACTCTTCCCTTTGACAACATACACTCTTCCCTTTGACAACACACACTCTTGCCTTTGACAACACGCCCTCTTCCCTTTGAAAACACACACTCTTGCCTTTGACAACACACACTCTTCCCTTTGACAAGACGCCCTCTTCCCTTTGATAATGCACACTTCCCTTTGGAAATGCACACTCTTCCCTTTGATAACACACACTCTTCCATTTGCCACCACACAATCTTCGCTTTTACAACACCCACTCTTGCCTTTGACAACACACACTCTTCCCTTTGACAACATACACTCTTCCCTTTGACAACACACACTCTTGCCTTTGACAACACGCCCTCTTCCCTTTGAAAACACACACTCTTGCCTTTGACAACACACACTCTTCCCTTTGACAGCACACACTCTTCCCTTTGACAACACACACTCTTGCCTTTGACAACACGCCCTCTTCCCTTTGAAAACACACACTCTTGCCTTTGACAACACACACTCTTCCCTTTGACAGCACACACTATTCCCTTTGATAAAGCACACTGTTCAATTTGACAACGCACACTCTTCCCTTTGACGGCACAGTCTTCCCTTTGACAACAAACACTCTTGCCTTTGACAACACACTCTTCCCTTTGACAACACACACTCTTGCCTTTGTCAACACTCACTCTTTCCTTTGACAACACACACTTCCATTTGAAACCACACATTATTCCCTTGTACAAAACCAACTCTTGCCTTTGACAACATACCCTCTTCCCTTTTACAGCACACACTCTTCCAATTGACACCACAAACTCTTCCCTTATACAACACACACTCTTGCCTTTGACAACACACACTCTTCCCTTTGACAGCACACACTATTCCCTTTGACAACGCACACATTTTTCCTTTGGACAACACACTCTTCCCATTCACAGCACACATTCTTCCCTTTGACAACACTCATGCTTTTTGTTGACAACACTCACTTTTCCCTTTGACAACACACTCTTCCCTTTGACAGCACACACTCTTCACTTCAACAACACACTCTCTTCGCTTTGACAACACACACTATTTCGTTTGACAGCACACAGTCTTTCCTTTGACAGCACACTCTTTGCTTTGACAACACACCCTCTTCCCTTATACAACACACACTCTTGCCTTTGACAACACACACTCTTCCCTTTGACAGCACACACTATTCCCTTTGACAACACACTCTTCCCTTTGACAACACACTCTTGACTTTGACAATGCACACTCTTCCCTTTGACAACGCATACCCTTCCCTTTTAAAACACACACTCTTCCCTTTGACTGAACAAACTCATCCCTTTGACAGCACACTCTTCCCTTTAACAACGCACACATTTTTCCTTTGGACAACACATTCTTCCCATTCACACCACACACTCTTCCCTTTTACAACACTCATGCTTTTCTTTGACAACACTCACTCTTCCCTTTGTCAACACAAACTCTTGCTTTTGACAACACACTCTTGCCTTTGACAGCACACACTCTTCCCTTTGACAACACACACTCTTGCCTTTGACAACGCACACTCTTCCCTTTGACAACACACACTCTTCCCTTTGATAACACACTCTTGCCTTTGACAAGGCACACTCTTTCGTTTTACAACACACACTATTTCATTTGACAACGCACACTCTTCCCTTTGACAACATACACTCTTCCCTTTGACAACACACACTCTTGCCTTTGACAACACGCCCTCTTCCCTTTGAAAACAAACACTCTTGCCTTTGACAACACACACTATTCCCTTTGACAAAACGCCCTCTTCCCTTTGATAATGCACACTTCCCTTTGACAACGCATACTCTTCCCTTTTAAAACACACACTCTTCCCTTTGACTGAACAAACTTTCCCTTTGACAGCACACTCTTCCCTTTGACAACGCACACATTTTTCCTTTGGACAACACACTCTTCCCATTCACACCACACACTCTTCCCTTTTACAACACTCATGCTTTTCTTTGACAACACTCACTCTTCCCTTTGTCAACACACACTCTTCCATTTGACAGCACACGCTCTTCAATTCAAAAACACACACTCTTCCCTTTGACAACACAAACTCTTGCTTTTGACAACACACTCTTGCCTTTGACAGCACACACTCTTCCCTTTGACAACGCACACTCTTCCTTTTAACAACACCGTCTTCCCTTTGACAGCACGCACTCTTAGCTACGACAACCCACACTCTTCCCTTTGTAAACACACACGCTTCCCTTTGACAACCCACAATCTTCCCTTTGACAACACACACTCTTGCCTTTGATAACACACACTCTTTCCTTTGACAGCACACACACTTCCATTTGAAACCGCACATTATTCCCTTGTACAAAACCAACTCTTGCCTTTGACAACATACCCTCTTCCCTTTTACAGCACACACTCTTCCAATTGACACCACAAACTCTTCCCTTATACAACACACACTCTTGCCTTTGACAACACACACTCTTCCCTTTGACAGCACACACTATTCCCTTTGACAACGCACACATTTTTCCTTTGGACAACACACTCTTCCCATTCACAGCACACATTCTTCCCTTTGACAACACTCATGCTTTTCGTTGACAACACTCACTTTTCCCTTTGACAACACACTCTTGCCTTTGACAGCCCACACTCTTCACTTCAACAACACACACTCTTCCCTTTGACAATGCACACTCTTCCCTTTAACAACACCGTCTTCCCACTGACAGCACGCACGCTTCCTTTCGACAACACATTCTCTTCGCTTTGACAACACATACTATTTCGTTTGACAGCACACAGTCTTTCCTTTGACAGCACACTCTTTGCTTTGAGAACACACCCTCTTCCCTTATACAACACACACTCTTGCCTTTGACAACACACACTCTTCCCTTTGACAGCACACACTATTCCCTTTGACAACACACTCTTCCCTTTGACAACACACTCTTGACTTTGACAATGCACACTCTTCCCTTTGACAACGCATACTCTTCCCTTTTAAAACACACACTCTTCCCTTTGACTGAACAAACTCTTCCCTTGACAGCACACTCTTCCCTTTGACAACGCACACATTTTTCCTTTGGACAACACACTCTTCCCATTCACACCACACACTCTTCCCTTTTAAAACACTCATGCTTTTCTTTGACAACACTCACTCTTCCCTTTGACAGCACACGCTCTTCAATTCAAAAACACACACTCTTCCCTTTGACAACAGAAACTCTTGCTTTTCACAACACACTCTTGCCTTTGACAGCACACACTCTTCCCTTTGACAACGCACACTCTTCCCTTTAACAACACCGTCTTCCCATTGACAGCACGCACTCTTAGCTACGACAACCCACACTCTTCCCTTTGTAAACACACACGCTTCCCTTTGACAACCCACAATCTTCCCTTTGACAACACACACTCTTGCCTTTGATAACACACACTCTTTCCTTTGACAGCACACACTCTTCCCTTTGAAAATGCACACTCTTCCCTTTGACAAGGCACACTCTTACGTTTTACAACACACACTATTCCATTTGACAAAGCACACTCTTCCCTTTGACAACACACACTCTTGCCTTTGACAACACACACTCTTCCGTTTGACAGCACACACTCTTCCCTTTGACAACACACACTTCCGTTTGAAACCACACATTCTTCCCTTTTACAAAACCAACTCTTGCCTTTGACAATGCACACTCTTCCCTTTAACAACACCGTCTCCCCATTGACAGCACGCACGCTTCCTTTCGACAACACACTCTCTTCGCTTTGACAACACACAGTATTTCGTTTGACAGCACACAGTCTTTCCTTTGACAGCACAATCTTTGCTTTGACAACACACCCTCTTCCGTTTTACAACACCCACTCTTCCATTTGACACCACACACTCTTCCCTTTGACAGCACACACTATTCCCTTTGACAACACACTCTTGCCTTTGACAACACACACTCTTGCCTTTGACAACGCACACTCTTCCCTTTGACACCACACACTCTTCCCTGAAACAACACACACTCTTCCATTTGACAACGCACACTCTTCCCTTTGACAACACACACTCCTCCCTTTGATAACGCACACTCTTCCCCTTAACAAGGCACACTCTTACGTTTTACAACACACACTATTTCATTTGACAACGCACACTCTTCCCTTTGACAACATACACTCTTCCCTTTGACAACACACACTCTTGCCTTCGACAACACGCCCTCTTCCCTTTGAAAACACACACTCTTGCCTTTGACAACACACACTCTTCCCTTTGACAGCACACACTCTTCCCTTTGATAAAGCACACTGTTCAATTTGACAACGCACACTCTTCCCTTTGACGGCACAGTCTTCCCTTTGACAACAAACACTCTTGCCTTTGACAACACACTCTTCCCTTTGACAACACACACTCTTGCCTTTGTCAACACTCACTCTTTCCTTTGACAACACACACTTCCATTTGAAACCACACATTATTCCCTTGTACAAAACCAACTCTTGCCTTTGACAACATACCCTCTTCCCTTTTACAGCACACACTCTTCCAATTGACACCACAAACTCTTCCCTTATACAACACACACTCTTGCCTTTGACAACACACACTCTTCCCTTTGACAGCACACACTCTTCACTTCAACAACACACACTCTTCCCTTTGACAATGCACACTCTTCCCTTTAACAACACCGTCTTCCCACTGACAGCACGCACGCTTCCTTTCGACAACACACTCTCTTCGCTTTGACAACACACACTATTTCGTTTGACAGCACACAGTCTTTCCTTTGACAGCACACTCTTTGCTTTGACAACACACCCTCTTCCCTTATACAACACACACTCTTGCCTTTGACAACACACACTCTTCCCTTTGACAGCACACACTATTCCCTTTGACAACACACTCTTCCCTTTGACAACACACTCTTGACTTTGACAATGCACACTCTTCCCTTTGACAACGCATACCCTTCCCTTTTAAAACACACACTCTTCCCTTTGACTGAACAAACTTTTCCATTTGACAGCACACTCTTCCCTTTAACAACGCACACATTTTTCCTTTGGACAACACACTCTTCCCATTCACACCACACACTCTTCCCTTTTACAACACTCATGCTTTTCTTTGACAACACTCACTCTTCCCTTTGTCAACACAAACTCTTGCTTTTGACAACACACTCTTGCCTTTGACAGCACACACTCTTCCCTTTGACAACACACACTCTTGCCTTTGACAACGCACACTCTTCCCTTTGACAACACACACTCTTCCCTTTGATAACACACTCTTGCCTTTGACAAGGCACACTCTTTCGTTTTACAACACACACTATTTCATTTGACAACGCACACTCTTCCCTTTGACAACATACACTCTTCCCTTTGACAACACACACTCTTGCCTTTGACAACACGCCCGCTTCCCTTTGAAAACACACACTCTTGCCTTTGACAACACACACTATTCCCTTTGACAAAACGCCCTCTTCCCTTTGATAATGCACACTTCCCTTTGACAACGCATACTCTTCCCTTTTAAAACACACACTCTTCCCTTTGACTGAACAAACTCTTCCCTTTGACAGCACACTCTTCCCTTTGACAACGCACACATTTTTCCTTTGGACAACACACTTTATCCCATTCACACCACACACTCTTCCCTTTTACAACACTCATGCTTTTCTTTGACAACACTCACTCTTCCCTTTGTCAACACACACTCTTCCCTTTGACAGCACACGCTCTTCAATTCAAAAACACACACTCTTCCCTTTGACAACACAAACTCTTGCTTTTGACAACACACTCTTGCCTTTGACAGCACACACTCTTCCCTTTGACAACGCACACTCTTCCCTTTAACAACACCGTCTTCCCATTGACAGCACGCACTCCTAGCTACGACAACCCACACTCTTCCCTTTGTAAACACACACGCTTCCCTTTGACAACCCACAATCTTCCCTTTGACAACACACACTCTTGCCTTTGATAACACACACTCTTTCCTTTGACAGCACACACTCTTCCCTTTGAAAATGCACACTCTTCCCTTTGACAAGGCACACTCTTACGTTTTACAACACACACTATTCCATTTGACAAAGCACACTCTTCCCTTTGACAACACACACTCTTGCCTTTGACAACACACACTCTTCCGTTTGACAGCACACACTCTTCCCTTTGACAACACACACTTCCGTTTGAAACCACACATTCTTCCCTTTTACAAAACCAACTCTTGCCTTTGACAACACACCCTCTTCCCTTTTACAACACCCACTCTTCCAATTGACACCACACACTCTTCCCTTATACAACACACACTCTTCCCTTTGACAATGCACACTCTTCCCTTTAACAACACCGTCTCCCCATTGACAGCACGCACGCTTCCTTTCGACAACACACTCTCTTCGCTTTGACAACACACAGTATTTCGTTTGACAGCACACAGTCTTTCCTTTGACAGCACACTCTTTGCTTTGACAACACACCCTCTTCCGTTTTACAACACCCACTCTTCCATTTGACACCACACACTCTTCCCTTTGACAGCGCACACTATTCCCTTTGACAACACACTCTTGCCTTTGACAACACACACTCTTGCCTTTGACAACGCACACTCTTCCCTTTGACACCACACACTCTTCCCTGAAACAACACACACTCTTCCATTTGACAACGCACACTCTTCCCTTTGACAACACACACTCCTCCCTTTGATAACGCACACTCTTCCCCTTAACAAGGCACACTCTTACGTTTTACAACACACACTATTTCATTTGACAACGCTCACTCTTCCCTTTGACAACATACACTCTTCCCTTTGACAACACACACTCTTGCCTTCGACAACACGCCCTCTTCCCTTTGAAAACACACACTCTTGCCTTTGACAACACACACTCTTCCCTTTGACAGCACACACTCTTCCCTTTGATAAAGCACACTGTTCAATTTGACAACGCACACTCTTCCCTTTGACGGCACAGTCTTCCCTTTGACAACAAACACTCTTGCCTTTGACAACACACTCTTCCCTTTGACAACACACACTCTTGCCTTTGTCAACACTCACTCTTTCCTTTGACAACACACACTTCCATTTGAAACCACACATTATTCCCTTGTACAAAACCAACTCTTGCCTTTGACAACATACCCTCTTCCCTTTTACAGCACACACTCTTCCAATTGACACCACAAACTCTTCCCTTATACAACACACACTCTTGCCTTTGACAACACACACTCTTCAATTTGACAGCACACACTATTCCCTTTGACAACGCACACATTTTTCCTTTGGACAACACACTCTTCCCATTCACAGCACACATTCTTCCCTTTGACAACACTCATGCTTTTTGTTGACAACACTCACTTTTCCCTTTGACAACACACTCTTCCCTTTGACAGCACACACTCTTCACTTCAACAACACACACTCTTCCCTTTGACAATGCACACTCTTCCCTTTAACAACACCGTCTTCCCACTGACAGCACGCACGCTTCCTTTCGACAACACACTCTCTTCGCTTTGACAACACACACTATTTCGTTTGACAGCACACAGTCTTTCCTTTGACAGCACACTCTTTGCTTTGACAACACACCCTCTTCCCTTATACAACACACACTCTTGCCTTTGACAACACACACTCTTCCCTTTGACAGCACACACTATTCCCTTTGACAACACACTCTTCCCTTTGACAACACACTCTTGACTTTGACAATGCACACTCTTCCCTTTGACAACGCATACCCTTCCCTTTTAAAACACACACTCTTCCCTTTGACTGAACAAACTCTTACCTTTGACAGCACACTCTTCCCTTTAACAACGCACACATTTTTCCTTTGGACAACACACTCTTCCCATTCACACCACACACTCTTCCCTTTTACAACACTCATGCTTTTCTTTGACAACACTCACTCTTCCCTTTGTCAACACAAACTCTTGCTTTTGACAACACACTCTTGCCTTTGACAGCACACACTCTTCCCTTTGACAACACACACTCTTGCCTTTGACAACGCACACTCTTCCCTTTGACAACACACACTCTTCCCTTTGATAACACACTCTTGCCTTTGACAAGGCACACTCTTTCGTTTTACAACACACACTATTTCATTTGACAACGCACACTCTTCCCTTTGACAACATACACTCTTCCCTTTGACAACACACACTCTTGCCTTTGACAACACGCCCGCTTCCCTTTGAAAACACACACTCTTGCCTTTGACAACACACACTATTCCCTTTGACAAAACGCCCTCTTCCCTTTGATAATGCACACTTCCCTTTGACAACGCATACTCTTCCCTTTTAAAACACACACTCTTCCCTTTGACTGAACAAACTCTTCCCTTTGACAGCACACTCTTCCCTTTGACAACGCACACATTTTTCCTTTGGACAACACACTCTTCCCATTCACACCACACACTCTTCCCTTTTACAACACTCATGCTTTTCTTTGACAACACTCACTCTTCCCTTTGTCAACACACACTCTTCCCTTTGACAGCACACGCTCTTCAATTCAAAAACACACACTCTTCCCTTTGACAACACAAACTCTTGCTTTTGACAACACACTCTTGCCTTTGACAGCACACACTCTTCCCTTTGACAACGCACACTCTTCCCTTTAACAACACCGTCTTCCCATTGACAGCACGCACTCTTAGCTACGACAACCCACACTCTTCCCTTTGTAAACACACACGCTTCCCTTTGACAACCCACAATCTTCCCTTTGACAACACACACTCTTGCCTTTGATAACACACACTCTTTCCTTTGACAGCACACACACTTCCATTTGAAACCACACATTATTCCCTTGTACAAAACCAACTCTTGCCTTTGACAACATACCCTCTTCCCTTTTACAGCACACACTCTTCCAATTGACACCACAAACTGTTCCCTTATGCAACACACACTCTTGCCTTTGACAACACACACTCTTCCCTTTGACAGCACACACTATTCCCTTTGACAACGCACACATTTTTCCTTTGGACAACACACTCTTCCCATTCACAGCACACATTCTTCCCTTTGACAACACTCATGCTTTTCGTTGACAACACTCACTTTTCCCTTTGACAACACACTCTTCCCTTTGACAGTCCACACTCTTCACTTCAACAACACACACTCTTCCCTTTGACAATGCACACTCTTCCCTTTAACAACACCGTCTTCCCACTGACAGCACGCACGCTTCCTTTCGACAACACACTCTCTTCGCTTTGACAACACATACTATTTCGTTTGACAGCACACAGTCTTTCCTTTGACAGCACACTCTTTGCTTTGACAACACACCCTCTTCCCTTATACAACACACACTCTTGCCTTTGACAACACACACTCTTCCCTTTGACAGCACACACTATTCCCTTTGACAACACAAACTTCCCTTTGACAACACACTCTTGACTTTGACAATGCACACTCTTCCCTTTGACAACGCATACTCTTCCCTTTTAAAACACACACTCTTCCCTTTGACTGAACAAACTCTTCCCTTTGACAGCACACTCTTCCCTTTGACAACGCACACATTTTTCCTTTGGACAACACACTCTTCCCATTCACACCACACACTCTTCCCTTTTAAAACACTCATGCTTTTCTTTGACAACACTCACTCTTCCCTTTGACAGCACACGCTCTTCAATTCAAAAACACACACTCTTCCCTTTGACAACACAAATTCTTGCTTTTGACAACACACTCTTGCCTTTGACAGCACACACTCTTCCCTTTGACAACGCACACTCTTCCCTTTAACAACACCGTCTTCCCATTGACAGCACGCACTCTTAGCTACGACAACCCACACTCTTCCCTTTGTAAACACACACGCTTCCCTTTGACAACCCACAATCTTCCCTTTGACAACACACACTCTTGCCTTTGATAACACACACTCTTTCCTTTGACAGCACACACTCTTCCCTTTGAAAATGCACACTCTGCCCTTTGACAAGGCACACTCTTACGTTTTACAACACACAGTATTCCATTTGACAAAGCACACTCTTCCCTTTGACAACACACACTCTTGCCTTTGACAACACACACTCTTCCGTTTGACAGCACACACTCTTCCCTTTGACAACACACACTTCCGTTTGAAACCACACATTCTTCCCTTTTACAAAACCAACTCTTGCCTTTGACAACACACCCTCTTCCCTTTTACAACACCCACTCTTCCAATTGACACCACACACTCTTCCCTTATACAACACACACTCTTCCCTTTGACAATGCACACTCTTCCCTTTAACAACACCGTCTCCCCATTGACAGCACGCACGCTCCTTTCGACAACACACTCTCTTCGCTTTGACAACACACAGTATTTCGTTTGACAGCACACAGTCTTTCCTTTGACAGCACACTCTTTGCTTTGACAACACACCCTCTTCCGTTTTACAACACCCACTCTTCCGTTTGACACCACACACTCATCCCTTTGACAGCACACACTATTCCCTTTGACAACACACTCTTGCCTTTGACAACACACACTCCTCCCTTTGATAACGCACACTCTTCCCCGTAACAAGGCACACTCTTACGTTTTACAACACACACTATTTCATTTGACAACGCACACTCTTCCCTTTGACAACATACACTCTTCCCTTTGACAACACACACTCTTGCCTTCGACAACACGCCCTCTTCCCTTTGAAAACACACACTCTTGCCTTTGACAACACACACTCTTCCCTTTGACAGCACACACTCTTCCCTTTGATAAAGCACACTGTTCAATTTGACAACGCACACTCTTCCCTTTGACGGCACAGTCTTCCCTTTGACAACAAACACTCTTGCCTTTGACAACACACTCTTCCCTTTGTCAACACACACTCTTGCCCTTGTCAACACTCACTCTTTCCTTTGACAACACACACTTCCATTTGAAACCACACATTATTCCCTTGTAAAAAACCAACTCTTGCCTTTGACAACATACCCTCTTCCCTTTTACAGCACACACTCTTCCAATTGACACCACAAACTCTTCCCTTATACAACACACACTCTTGCCTTTGACAACACACACTCTTCCCTTTGACAGCACACACTATTCCCTTTGACAACGCACACATTTTTCCTTTGGACAACACACTCTTCCCATTCACAGCACACATTCTTCCCTTTGACAACACTCATGCTTTTTGTTGACAACACTCACTTTTCCCTTTGACAACACACTCTTCCCTTTGACAGCACACACTCTTCACTTCAACAACACACACTCTTCCCTTTGACAATGCACACTCTTCCCTTTAACAACACCGTCTTCCCACTGACAGCACACACACTTCCTTTCGACAACACACTCTCTTCGCTTTGAAAACACACACTATTTCGTTTGACAGCACACAGTCTTTCCTTTGACAGCACACTCTTTGCTTTGACAACACACCCTCTTCCCTTATACAGCACACACTCTTGCCTTTGACAACACACACTCTTCCCTTTGACAGCACACACTATTCCCTTTGACAACACACTCTTCCCTTTGACAACACACTCTTGACTTTGACAATGCACACTCTTCCCTTTGACAACGCATACCCTTCCCTTTTAAAACACACACTCTTCCCTTTGACTGAACAAACTCTTCCCTTTGACAGCACACTCTTCCCTTTAACAACGCACACATTTTTCCTTTGGACAACACACTCTTCCCATTCACACCACACACTCTTCCCTTTTACAACACTCATGCTTTTCTTTGACAACACTCACTCTTCCCTTTGTCAACACAAACTTGCTTTTGACAACACACTCTTGCCTTTGACAGCACACACTCTTCCCTTTGACAACACACACTCTTGCCTTTGACAACGCACACTCTTCCCTTTGACAACACACACTCTTCCCTTTGATAACACACTCTTGCCTTTGACAAGGCACACTCTTTCGTTTTACAACACACACTATTTCATTTGACAACGCACACTCTTCCCTTTGACAACATACACTCTTCCCTTTGACAACACACACTCTTGCCTTTGACAACACGCCCTCTTCCCTTTGAAAACACACACTCTTGCCTTTGACAACACACACTATTCCCTTTGACAACACACTCTTGACTTTGACAATGCACACTCTTCCCTTTGACAACGCATACTCTTCCCTTTTAAAACACACACTCTTCCCTTTGACTGAACAAACTCTTCCCTTTGACAGCACACTCTTCCCTTTGACAACGCACACATTTTTCCTTTGGACAACACACTCTTCCCATTCACACCACACACTCTTCCCTTTTACAACACTCATGCTTTTCTTTGACAACACTCACTCTTCCCTTTGTCAACACACACTCTTCCCTTTGACAGCACACGCTCTTCAATTCAAAAACACACACTCTTCCCTTTGACATCACACAAACTCTTGCTTTTGACAACACACTCTTGCCTTTGACAGCACACACTCTTCCCTTTGACAACGCACACTCTTCCCTTTAACAACACCGTCTTCCCATTGACAGCATGCACTCTTAGCTACGACAACCCACACTCTTCCCTTTGTTAACACACACGCTTCCCTTTGACAACCCACAATCTTCCCTTTGACAACACACACTCTTGCCTTTGATAACACACACTCTTTCCTTTGACAGCACACACTCTTCCCTTTGAAAATGCACACTCTTCCCTTTGATAAGGCACACTCTTACGTTTTACAACACACACTATTCCATTTGACAAAGCACACTCTTCCCTTTGACAACACACACTCTTGCCTTTGACAACACACACTCTTCCGTTTGACAGCACACACTCTTCCCTTTGATAAAGCACAATGTTCAATTTGACAACGCACACTCTTCCCTTTGACAGCACACTCTTCCCTTTGACAACGCACACATTTTTCCTTTGGACAACACACTCTTTCCATTCACACCACACACTCTTCCCTTTTACAGCACACTCTTCCCTTTGAAAACACACACTCTTCGATTTGATAGCACACACTTTTCCCTTTGACAGCATCAACCCTTCCCTTTTACAACGCACACTCTTCCCTTTGACTGAACACACTCTTCCCTTTGACAGCACACTCTTCCCTTTGACAACGCACACATTTTTCCTTTGGACAACACACTCTTCCCATTCACAGCACACATTCTTCCCTTTGACAAGACTCATGCTTTTCTTTGACAACACTCACTTTTCCTTTTGACAACACACTCTTCCCATTGACAGCACACACTCTTCCCTTCAACAACACACACTCTTCCCTTTGACAATGCACACTCTTCCCTTTAGCAACACCATCTTCCCATTGACAGCACGCACGCTTCCTTTCGACAACAAACTCTCTTCGCTTTGACAACACACACTATTTCGTTTCACAGCACACAGTCTTTCCTTTGACAGCACACTCTTTGCTTTGACAACACACCCTCTTCCCTTATACAACTCCCGCTCTTCCATTTGACACCACACACGCTTCCCTTTTACAAAACCCACTCTTGCCTTTGACAACACACCCTCTTCCCTTATACAACTCCCGCTCTTGCTTATGACAACACACCCTCTTCTCTTTTAGAACACCCACTCTTCCGTTTGACACCACAGACTATTCCCTTATACAACACACACTCTTGCCTTTGACAACGCACACTCTCCCCTTTGACAGCACACACTATTCCCTTTGACAACACACTCTTGACTTTGACAACGCACACCCTTCCCTTTTACAACACCCACTCTTCCATTTGACACCACACACTCTTCCCTGAAACAACACACACTCTTGCCTTTGACAACGCACACTCTTCCCTTTGACAACACACACTCTTCCCTTTGATAACGCACACTCTTCCCTTTTACAAGGCACACTCTTTCGTTTTACAACACACATTATTTCATTTGACAACGCACACTCTTCCCTTTGACAACATACACTCTTCCCTTTGACAACACACACTCTTGCCTTTGACAACACGCCCTCTTCCCTTTGAAAACACACACTCTGGCCTTTGACAACACACACTATTCCCTTTGACAAAACGCCCTCTTCCCTTTGATAATGCACACTTCCCTTTGGAAATGCACACTCTTCCATTTGATAACACACACTCTTCCATTTGCCACCACACAATCTTCGCTTTTACAACATCCACTCTTGCCTTCGACAACACACACTCTTCCGTTTGACAGCACACACTCTTCCCTTTGATAAAGCACACTGTACAATTTGACAATGCACACTCTTCCCTTTGACGGCACAGTCTTCCCTTTGATAACACACACTCTTGCCTTTGACAACACACTCTTCCCTTTGACAACACACACTCTTGCCTTTGACGACACACACTCTTTCCTTTGACAACACACACTCTTCCCATTTGAAACCACACATTCTTCCCTTTTACAAAACCAACTCTTGCCTTTGA
Organism: Lampris incognitus; assembly: GCF_029633865.1. Lineage (NCBI taxonomy): Eukaryota > Metazoa > Chordata > Actinopteri > Lampriformes > Lampridae > Lampris > Lampris incognitus. Next base: position 45,982,758 of record NC_079213.1, on the reverse strand, counting down.
CAAAACACCCTCTTCCCTTTTACAACACACATTCTTCCAATTGACACCACACACTCTTCCCTTTGACAGCACACTCTCTTCGCTTTGACAACACACACTATTTCGTTTGACAGCACACAGTCTTTCCTTTGACAGCACACTCTTTGCTTTGACAACACACCCTCTTCCGTTTTACAACACCTGCTCTTCCATTTGACACCACACACTCTTCCCTTTGACAGCACACACTATTCCCTTTGACAACACACTCTTGCCTTTGACAACACACACTCTTGCCTTTGACACCTCACACTCTTCCCTGAAACAACACACACTCTTCCCTTTGACAACGCACACTCTTCCCTTTGACAACACACACTCTTCCCTTTGATAACGCACACTCTTTCCTTTGACAAGGCACACTCTTACGTTTTACAACACACACTATTTCATTTGACAACGCACACTCTTCCCTTTGACAACATACACTCTTCCCTTTGACAACACACACTCTTGCCTTTGACAACACACCCTCTTCCCTTTGAAAACACACACTCTTGCCTTTCACAACACACACTCTTCCCTTGGACAAGACGCCCTCTTCCCTTTGATAATGCACACTTCCCTTTGGAAATGCACACTCTTCCCTTTGATAACACACACTCTTCCATTTGCCACCACACAATCTTCGCTTTTACAACACCCACTCTTGCCTTTGACAACACACACTCTTCCGTTTGACAACACACACTCTTCCCTTTGATAAAGCACACTGTTCAATTTGACAACGCACACTCTTCCCTTTGACGGCACAGTCTTCCCTTTGACAACACACACTCTTGCCTTTGACGACACACCCTCTTCCCTTTTACAACACCCACTCTTCGAATTGACACTACACACTCTTCCCTTATAGAACACACACTCATGCCTTTGACAACACACACTCTTCCCTGTCACAGCACACACTATTCCCTTTGACAACACACTCTTTCCTTTGACAGCACACACTCTTCCCTTTAAAAGTGCACACTCTTCCCTTTGACAAGGCACACTCTTACGTTTTACAACACACACTATTCCATTTGACAAAGCACACTTTTCCCTTTGACAACACTCACTCTTGCCTTTGACAACACGCCCTCTTCGCTTTGACAACACACATTCTTGCCCTTGACAGCACACACTCTTGCTTTTCACAACACACCCTCTCCCCTGTGACAACACACCCTCTTGCCTTTGACAACACACCCTCTTCCTTTTGACAACGCACACTCTTAGCTATGGCAACCCACACTCTTCAATTTGAAAACACACACTTTTCCCTTTGACTGAACACACTCTTCTCTTTGACACCACACACTCTTCCCTGAAACAACACACACTCTTGCCTTTGACAACGCACACTCTTCCCTTTGACAACACACACTCTTCCCTTTGATAACGCAAACTCTTCCCTTTGACAAGGCACACTCTTACGTTTTACAACACACACTATTTCATTTGACAACGCACACTCTTCCCTTTGACAACATAGACTCTTCCCTTTGACAACACACACTCTTGCCTTTGACAACACACACTATTCCCTTTGACAAGACGCCCTCTTCCCTTTGATAATGCACACTTACCTTTGGAAATGCACACTCTTCCCTTGGATAACACAAACTCTTCCATTTGCCACCACACAATCTTCGCTTTTACAACACCCACTCTTGCCTTCGACAACACACACTCTTCCGTTTGACAGCACACACTCTTCCCTTTGATAAAGCACACTGTTCAATTTGACAACGCACACTCTTCCCTTTGACGGCACAGTCTTCCCTTTGACAACACACACTCTTGCCTTTGACGACACACCCTCTTCCCTTTTACAACACCCACTGTTCGAATTGACACCACACACTCTTCCCTTATACAACACACACTCTTGCCTTTGACAACACACACTCTTCCCTGTCACAGCACACACTCTTCCCTTTGATAAAGCACTCTCTTCCCTTTGACAAGGCACACTCTTACGTTTTGCAACACACACTATTTCATTTGACAACGCACACTCTTTCCTTTGACAACATACACTCTTCCCTTTGACAACACACACTCTTACCTTTGACAACACACACTATTCCCTTTGACAAGACGCCCTCTTCCCTTTGACAACACACTCTTGACTTTGACAACGCACACATTTTTCCTTTGGACAACAAACTCTTCCCATTCACACCACACACTCTTCCCTTTGACAACAATCATGCTTTTCTTTGACAACACTCACTCTCCCCATTGACAACACACACTCTTCCCTTCGACAGCACACACTCTTCCCTTCAAAAACACACACTCTTCCCTTTTACAAAACCAACTCTTGCCTTTGACAACACACCCTCTTCCCTTTTACAACACCCACTCTTCCAATTGACACCACACACTCTTCCCTTATACAACACACACTCTTCCCTTTGACAATGCACACTCTTCCCTTTAACAACACCGTCTCCCCATTGACAGCACGCACGCTTCCTTTCGACAACACACTCTCTTCGCTTTGACAACACACAGTATTTCGTTTGACAGCACACAGTCTTTCCTTTGACAGCAAAATCTTTGCTTTGACAACACACCCTCTTCCGTTTTACAACACCCACTCTTCCATTTGACACCACACACTCTTCCCTTTGACAGCACACACTATTCCCTTTGACAACACACTCTTGCCTTTGACAACACACACTCTTGCCTTTGACAACGCGCACTCTTCCCTTTGACACCACACACTCTTCCCTGAAACAACACACACTCTTCCATTTGACAACGCACACTCTTCCCTTTGACAACACACACTCCTCCCTTTGATAATGCACACTCTTCCCCTTAACAAGGCACACTCTTACGTTTTACAACACACACTATTTCATTTGACAACGCACACTCTTCCCTTTGACAACATACACTCTTCCCTTTGACAACACACACTCTTGCCTTTGACAACACGCCCTCTTCCCTTTGAAAACACACACTCTTGCCTTTGACAACACACACTCTTCCCTTTGACAGCACACACTCTTCCCTTTGATAAAGCACACTGTTCAATTTGACAACGCACACTCTTCCCTTTGACGGCACAGTCTTCCCTTTGACAACAAACACTCTTGCCTTTGACAACACACTCTTCCCTTTGACAACACACACTCTTGCCTTTGTCAACACTCACTCTTTCCTTTGACAACACACACTTCCATTTGAAACCACACATTATTCCCTTGTACAAAACCAACTCTTGCCTTTGACAACATACCCTCTTCCCTTTTACAGCACACACTCTTCCAATTGACACCACAAACTCTTCCCTTATACAACACACACTCTTGCCTTTGACAACACACACTCTTCCCTTTGACAGCACACACTATTCCCTTTGACAACGCACACATTTTTCCTTTGGACAACACACTCTTCCCATTCACAGCACACATTCTTCCCTTTGAAAACACTCATGCTTTTTGTTGACAACACTCACTTTTCCCTTTGACAACACACTCTTCCCTTTGACAGCACACACTCTTCACTTCAACAACACACACTCTTCCCTTTGACAATGCACACTCTTCCCTTTAACAACACCGTCTTCCTACTGACAGCACGCACGCTTCCTTTCGACAACACACTCTCTTCGCTTTGACAACACACACTATTTCGTTTGACAGCACACAGTCTTTCCTTTGACAGCACACTCTTTGCTTTGACAACACACCCTCTTCCCTTATACAACACACACTCTTGCCTTTGACAACACACACTCTTCCCTTTGACAGCACACACTATTCCCTTTGACAACACACTCTTCCCTTTGACAACACACTCTTGACTTTGACAATGCACACTCTTCCCTTTGACAACGCATACCCTTCCCTTTTAAAACACACACTCTTCCCTTTGACTGAACAAACTCTTCCCTTTGACAGCACACTCTTCCCTTTAACAACGCACACATTTTTCCTTTGGACAACACACTCTTCCCATTCACACCACACACTCTTCCCTTTTACAACACTCATGCTTTTCTTTGACAACACTCACTCTTCCCTTTGTCAACACAAACTCTTGCTTTTGACAACACACTCTTGCCTTTGACAGCACACACTCTTCCCTTTGACAACACACACTCTTGCCTTTGACAACGCACACTCTTCCCTTTGACAACACACACTCTTCCCTTTGATAACACACTCTTGCCTTTGACAAGGCACACTCTTTCGTTTTACAACACACACTATTTCATTTGACAACGCACACTCTTCCCTTTGACAACATACACTCTTCCCTTTGACAACACACACTCTTGCCTTTGACAACACGCCCTCTTCCCTTTGAAAACACACACTCTTGCCTTTGACAACACACACTATTCCCTTTGACAACACACTCTTGACTTTGACAATGCACACTTCCCTTTGACAACGCATACCCTTCCCTTTTAAAACACACACTCTTCCCTTTGACTGAACAAACTCTTCCCTTTGACAGCACACTCTTCCCTTTGACAACGCACACATTTTTCCTTTGGACAACACACTCTTCCCATTCACACCACACACTCTTCCCTTTTACAACACTCATGCTTTTCTTTGACAACACTCACTCTTCCCTTTGTCAACACACACTCTTCCCTTTGACAGCACACGCTCTTCAATTCAAAAACACACACTCTTCCCTTTGACAACACAAACTCTTGCTTTTGACAACACACTCTTGCCTTTGACAGCACACACTCTTCCCTTTGACAACGCACACTCTTCCCTTTAACAACACCGTCTTCCCATTGACAGCACGCACTCTTAGCTACGACAACCCACACTCTTCCCTTTGTAAACACACACGCTTCCCTTTGATAACCCACAATCTTCCCTTTGACAACACACACTCTTGCCTTTGATAACACACACTCTTTCCTTTGACAGCACACACTCTTCCCTTTGAAAATGCACACTCTTCCCTTTGATAAGGCACACTCTTACGTTTTACAACACACACTATTCCATTTTACAAAGCACACTCTTCCCTTTGACAACACACACTCTTGCCTTTGACAACACACACTCTTCCGTTTGACAGCACACACTCTTCCCTTTGATAAAGCACAATGTTCAATTTGACAACGCACACTCTTCCCTTTGACAGCACACTCTTCCCTTTGACAACGCACACATTTTTCCTTTGGACAACACACTCTTTCCATTCACACCACACACTCTTCCCTTTTACAACACACTCTTCCCTTTGAAAACACACACTCTTCGATTTGATAGCACACACTTTTCCCTTTGACAGCATCAACCCTTCCCTTTTACAACGCACACTCTTCCCTTTGACTGAACACACTCTTCCCTTTGACAGCACACTCTTCCCTTTGACAACGCACACATTTTTCCTTTGGACAACACACTCTTCCCATTCACAGCACACATTCTTCCCTTTGACAAGACTCATGCTTTTCTTTGACAACACTCACTTTTCCTTTTGACAACACACTCTTCCCTTTGACAGCACACACTCTTCCCTTCAACAACACACACTCTTCCCTTTGACAATGCACACTCTTCCCTTTAGCAACACCATCTTCCCATTGACAGCACGCACGCTTCCTTTCGACAACAAACTCTCTTCGCTTTGACAACACACACTATTTCGTTTCACAGCACACAGTCTTTCCTTTGACAGCACACTCTTTCCTTTGACAACACACCCTCTTCCCTTATACAACTCCCGCTCTTCCATTTGACACCACACACGCTTCCCTTTTACAAAACCCACTCTTGCCTTTGACAACACACCCTCTTCCCTTATACAACTCCCGCTCTTGCTTATGACAACACACCCTCTTCTCTTTTAGAACACCCACTCTTCCGTTTGACACCACAGACTATTCCCTTATACAACACACACTCTTGCCTTTGACAACGCACACTCTCCCCTTTGACAGCACACACTATTCCCTTTGACAACACACTCTTGACTTTGACAACGCACACCCTTCCCTTTTACAACACCCACTCTTCCATTTGACACCACACACTCTTCCCTGAAACAACACACACTCTTGCCTTTGACAACGCACACTCTTCCCTTTGACAACACACACTCTTCCCTTTGATAACGCACACTCTTCCCTTTTACAAGGCACACTCTTTCGTTTTACAACACACATTATTTCATTTGACAACGCACACTCTTCCCTTTGACAACATACACTCTTCCCTTTGACAACACACACTCTTGCCTTTGACAACACGCCCTCTTCCCTTTGAAAACACACACTCTGGCCTTTGACAACACACACTATTCCCTTTGACAAAACGCCCTCTTCCCTTTGATAATGCACACTTCCCTTTGGAAATGCACACTCTTCCATTTGATAACACACACTCTTCCATTTGCCACCACACAATCTTCGCTTTTACAACATCCACTCTTGCCTTCGACAACACACACTCTTCCGTTTGACAGCACACACTCTTCCCTTTGATAAAGCACACTGTACAATTTGACAATGCACACTCTTCCCTTTGACGGCACAGTCTTCCCTTTGATAACACACACTCTTGCCTTTGACAACACACTCTTCCCTTTGACAACACACACTCTTGCCTTTGACGACACACACTCTTTCCTTTGACAACACACACTCTTCCCATTTGAAACCACACATTCTTCCCTTTTACAAAACCAACTCTAGCCTTTGACAAAACACCCTCTTCCCTTTTACAACACACATTCTTCCAATTGACACCACACACTCTTCCCTTTGACAGCACACTCTCTTCGCTTTGACAACACACACTATTTCGTTTGACAGCACACAGTCTTTCCTTTGACAGCACACTCTTTGCTTTGACAACACACCCTCTTCCGTTTTACAACATCTGCTCTTCCATTTGACACCACACACTCTTCCCTTTGACAGCACACACTATTCCCTTTGACAACACACTCTTGCCTTTGACAACACACACTCTTGCATTTGACACCACACACTCTTCCCTGAAACAACACACACTCTTCCCTTTGACAACGCACACTCTTCCCTTTGACAACACACACTCTTCCATTTGATAACGCACACTCTTTCCTTTGACAAGGCACACTCTTACGTTTTACAACACACACTATTTCATTTGACAACGCACACTCTTCCCTTTGACAACATACACTCTTCCCTTTGACAACACACACTCTTGCCTTTGACAACACACCCTCTTCCCTTTGAAAACACACACTCTTGCCTTTCACAACACACACTCTTCCCTTGGACAAGACGCCCTCTTCCCTTTGATAATGCACACTTCCCTTTGGAAATGCACACTCTTCCCTTTGATAACACACACTCTTCCATTTGCCACCACACAATCTTCGCTTTTACAACACCCACTCTTGCCTTTGACAACACACACTCTTCCGTTTGACAACACACACTCTTCCCTTTGATAAAGCACACTGTTCAATTTGACAACGCACACTCTTCCCTTTGACGGCACAGTCTTCCCTTTGACAACACACACTCTTGCCTTTGACGACACACCCTCTTCCCTTTTACAACACCCACTCTTCGAATTGACACTACACACTCTTCCCTTATAGAACACACACTCATGCCTTTGACAACACACACTCTTCCCTGTCACAGCACACACTATTCCCTTTGACAACACACTCTTTCCTTTGACAGCACACACTCTTCCCTTTAAAAGTGCACACTCTTCCCTTTGACAAGGCACACTCTTACGTTTTACAACACACACTATTCCATTTGACAAAGCACACTTTTCCCTTTGACAACACTCACTCTTGCCTTTGACAACACGCCCTCTTCGCTTTGACAACACATTCTTGCCCTTGACAGCACACACTCTTGCCTTTCACAACACACACTCTCCCCTGTGACAACACACCCTCTTGCCTTTGACAACACACCATCTTCCTTTTGACAACACACACTCTTAGCTATGGCAACCCACACTCTTCAATTTGAAAACACACACTTTTCCCTTTGACTGAACACACTCTTCTCTTTGACACCACACACTCTTCCCTGAAACAACACACACTCTTGCCTTTGACAACGCACACTCTTCCCTTTGACAACACACACTCTTCCCTTTGATAACGCAAACTCTTCCCTTTGACAAGGCACACTCTTACGTTTTACAACACACACTATTTCATTTGACAACGCACACTCTTCCCTTTGACAACATAGACTCTTCCCTTTGACAACACACACTCTTGCCTTTGACAACACACACTATTCCCTTTGACAAGACGCCCTCTTCCCTTTGATAATGCACACTTACCTTTGGAAATGCACACTCTTCCCTTGGATAACACACACTCTTCCATTTGCCACCACACAATCTTCGCTTTTACAACACCCACTCTTGCCTTCGACAACACACACTCTTCCGTTTGACAGCACACACTCTTCCCTTTGATAAAGCACACTGTTCAATTTGACAACGCACACTCTTCCCTTTGACGGCACAGTCTTCCCTTTGACAACAAGCGCTCTTGCCTTTGACGACACACCCTCTTCCCTTTTACAACACCCACTGTTCGAATTGACACCACACACTCTTCCCTTATACAACACACACTCTTGCCTTTGACAACACACACTCTTCCCTGTCACAGCACACACTCTTCCCTTTGATAAAGCACTCTCTTCCCTTTGACAAGGCACACTCTTACGTTTTGCAACACACACTATTTCATTTGACAACGCACACTCTTTCCTTTGACAACATACACTCTTCCCTTTGACAACACACACTCTTGCCTTTGACAACACACACTATTCCCTTTGACAAGACGCCCTCTTCCCTTTGACAACACACTCTTGACTTTGACAACGCACACATTTTTCCTTTGGACAACAAACTCTTCCCATTCACACCACACACTCTTCCCTTTGACAACAATGATGCTTTTCTTTGACAACACTCACTCTTCCCATTGAAATCACACACTCTTCCCTTTGACAGCACACACTCTTCCCTTCAAAAACACACACTCTTCCCTTTGACAACACACTCTTCCCTTTGACAACATACACTCTTGCCTTTGACAACACACACTCTTTCCTTTGACAACACACACTCTTCCCTTTGGCAACGCACACTCTTCCCTTTGACAACACACACTTCCATTTGAAACCGCACATTCTTCCCTTTTACAAAACCAACTCTTGCCTTTGACAACACACCCTCTTCCCTTTTACAACACCCACTCTTCCAATTGACACCACACACTCTTCCCTTATACAACACACAGTCTTGCCTTTGACAACACACACTCTTCCCTTTGACAGCACACACTATTCCCTTTTGACAACACACTCTTCCCTTTGAAAACACACACTCTTCCCTTTGATAGCACACACTTTTCCCTTTGACAGCACCACCCCTCCCTTTTACAACGCACACTCTTCCCTTTGACAACACGCACTCTTCCGTTTGAAAGCACACACTCTTCCCTTTGATAAAGCATACTGTTCACTTTGACAACCCACAGTCTTCCCTTTGACTGCACAGTCTTCCCGTTGACAACACACACTCTTGCCATTGACAACACACTCTTCCCTTTGACAACGCGCACGCTTCCCTTTGACAACCCACCCTCTTCCCTTTGACAATGCACACTCTTAGCTATGGCAACCCACACTCTTCACTTTGAAAACACACACTCTTCCCTTTGAAAACACACACTTTTCCCTTTGACTGAACCCACTCTTCCCTTTGATAATGCACACTTCCGTTTGGAAATGCACACTCTTCCCTTTGATAACACACACTCTTCTATTTGCCACCACACAATCTTTGATTTTACAACACCCACTCTTGCCTTTGACAACACAATCTCTTCCGTTTGACAGCACACACTCTTCCCTTTGATAAAGCACACTGATCAATTTGACAACGCACACTCTTCCCTTTGACGGCACAGTCTTCCCTTTGACAACAAACACTCTTTGCTTTGACAACACAAACTTCCATTTGACACCACACATTCTTCCCTTTTACAAAACCCACTCTTGCCTTTGACAACATACCCTCTTCCCTTTTACAGCACACACTCTTCCAATTGACACCACAAACTCTTCCCTTATACAACACACACTCTTGCCTTTGACAACACACACTCTTCCCTTTGACAGCACACACTATTCCCTTTGACAACGCACACATTTTTCCTTTGGACAACACACTCTTCCCATTCACAGCACACATTCTTCCCTTTGACAACACTCATGCTTTTTGTTGACAACACTCACTTTTCCCTTTGACAACACACTCTTCCCTTTGACAGCACACACTCTTCACTTCAGCAACACACACTCTTCCCTTTGACAATGCACACTCTTCCCTTTAACAACACCGTCTTCCCACTGACAGCACGCACGCTTCCTTTCGACAACACACTCTCTTCGCTTTGACAACACACACTATTTCGTTTGACAGCACACAGTCTTTCCTTTGACAGCACACTCTTTGCTTTGACAACACACCCTCTTCCCTTATACAACACACACTCTTGTCTTTGACAACACACCCTTCCCTTTGACAGCACACACTATTCCCTTTGACAACACACTCTTCCCTTTGACAACACACTCTTGACTTTGACAATGCACACTTCCCTTTGACAACGCATACCCTTCCCTTTTAAAACACACACTCTTCCCTTTGACTGAACAAACTCTTCCCTTTGACAGCACACTCTTCCCTTTAACAACGCACACATTTTTCCTTTGGACAACACACTCTTCCCATTCACACCACACACACTTCCCTTTTACAACACTCGTGCTTGTCTTTGACAACACTCACTCTTCCCTTTGTCAACACAAACTCTTGCTTTTGACAACACACTCTTGCCTTTGACAGCACACACTCTTCCCTTTGACAACACACTCTTCCCTTTGACTGAACCCACTCTTCCCTTTGATAATGCACACTTCCCTTTGGAAATGCACACTCTTCCCTTTGATAACACACACTCTTCTATTTGCCACCACACAATCTTTGATTTTACAACACCCACTCTTGCCTTTGACAACACAATCTCTTCCGTTTGACAGCACACACTCTTCCCTTTGATAAAGCACACTGATCAATTTGACAACGCACACTCTTCCCTTTGACGGCACAGTCTTCCCTTTGACAACCCACACTCTTCCCTTTGACAACACAAACTTCCATTTGACACCACACATTCTTCCCTTTTACAAAACCCACTCTTGCCTTTGACAACACACCCTCTTTCCTTTGACAACACACTCTTCCCTTTGACAGCACACACTATTCCCTTTGACAACGCATACTCTTCCCTTTGACAACACACATTCTTCCCTTTGACAACACTCATGCTTTTCTTTGACAACACTCACTTTTCCCTTTGACAACACACTCTTCCCTTTGACAGCACACACTCTTCCCTTCGAAAATGCACACTCTTCCGTTTGACAAGGCACACTCTTACGTTTTACAACACACACTATTCCATTTGACAAAGCACAGCCTTCCCTTTGACAACACCCACTCTTCGAATTGACACCACACACTCTTCCCTTATACAACACACACTCTTGCCTTTGACAACACACACTCTTCCCTGTCACAGCACACACTATTCCCTTTGACAACACACACTCTTTCCTTTGACAGCACACACTCTTCCCTTTAAAAATGCACACTCTTCCCTTTGACAAGGCACACTCTTACGTTTTACAACACACACTATTCCATTTGACAACACTCACTCTTGCCTTTGACAGCACGCCCTCTTCCCTTTGACAACACACATTCTTGCCCTTGACAGCACACACTCTTGCCTTTCACAACACACCCTCTTCCCTGTTTCAACACACCCTCTTCCCTTTGACAACACACCCTCTTCCCTTTGACAACGCACACTCTTAGCTATGGCAACCCACACTCTTCAATTTGAAAACACACACTTTTCCCTTTGACTGAACACACTCTTCCCTTTGACAGCACACACTCTTCCCTTTGACAACACACACTCTTGCCTTTGACAACACACACTCTTTCCTTTGACAACACACACTCTTCCCTTTGGCAACTTACACTCTTCCCTTTGACAACACACACTCTTCCCTTTGACAACACACACCTCCGTTTGAAACCACACATTCTTCCCTTTTAATAAACCAACTCTTGCCTTTGACAACACACCCTCTTCCCTTATACAACACACACTCTTCCCTTTGACAATGCACACTCTTCCCTTTAACAACACCGTCTCCCCATTGACAGCACGCACGCTTCCTTTCGACAACACACTCTCTTCGCTTTGACAACACAAAGTATTTCGTTTGACAGCACACAGTCTTTCCTTTGACAGCACACTCTTTGCTTTGACAACACACCCTCTTCCGTTTTACAACACCCACTCTTCCATTTGACACCACACACTCTTCCCTTTGACAGCACACACTATTCCCTTTGACAACACACTCTTGCCTTTGACAACACACACTCTTGCCTTTGACAACGCACACTCTTCCCTTTGACAACACACACTCTTCCCTTTGACAACACACACTCTTGCCTTTGACACCACACACTCTTCCCTGAAACAACACACACTCTTCCATTTGACAACGCACACTCTTCCCTTTGACAACACACACTCTTCCCTTTGATAACGCACACTCTTGCCTTTGACAACACGCCCTCTTCCCTTTGAAAACACACACTCTTACGTTTTACAACACACACTATTTCATTTGACAACGCACACTCTTCCCTTTGACAACATACACTCTTCCCTTTGACAACACACACTCTTGCCTTTGACAACACGCCCTCTTCCCTTTGAAAACACACACTCTTGCCTTTGACAACACACACTCTTCCCTTTGACAGCACACACTCTTCCCTTTGATAAAGCACACTGTTCAATTTGACAACGCACACTCTTCCCTTTGACGGCACAGTCTTCCCTTTGACAACAAACACTCTTGCCTTTGACAACACACTCTTCCCTTTGACAACACACACTCTTGCCTTTGTCAACACTCACTCTTTCCTTTGACAACACACACTTCCATTTGAAACCACACATTATTCCCTTGTACAAAACCAACTCTTGCCTTTGACAACATACCCTCTTCCCTTTTACAGCACACACTCTTCCAATTGACACCACAAACTCTTCCCTTATACAACACACACTCTTGCCTTTGACAACACACACTCTTCCCTTTGACAGCACACACTATTCCCTTTGACAACGCACACATTTTTCCTTTGGACAACACACTCTTCCCATTCACAGCACACATTCTTCCCTTTGACAACACTCATGCTTTTTGTTGACAACACTCACTTTTCCCTTTGACAACACACTCTTCCCTTTGACAGCACACACTCTTCACTTCAGCAACACACACTCTTCCCTTTGACAATGCACACTCTTCCCTTTAACAACACCGTCTTCCCACTGACAGCACGCACGCTTCCTTTCGACAACACACTCTCTTCGCTTTGACAACACACACTATTTCGTTTGACAGCACACAGTCTTTCCTTTGACAGCACACTCTTTGCTTTGACAACACACCCTCTTCCCTTATACAACACACACTCTTGTCTTTGACAACACACCCTTCCCTTTGACAGCACACACTATTCCCTTTGACAACACACTCTTCCCTTTGACAACACACTCTTGACTTTGACAATGCACACTTCCCTTTGACAACGCATACCCTTCCCTTTTAAAACACACACTCTTCCCTTTGACTGAACAAACTCTTCCCTTTGACAGCACACTCTTCCCTTTAACAACGCACACATTTTTCCTTTGGACAACACACTCTTCCCATTCACACCACACACACTTCCCTTTTACAACACTCATGCTTTTCTTTGACAACACTCACTCTTCCCTTTGTCAACACAAACTCTTGCTTTTGACAACACACTCTTGCCTTTGACAGCACACACTCTTGCCTTTGACAACGCACACTCTTCCCTTTGACAACACACACTCTTCCCTTTGATAACACACTCTTGCCTTTGACAAGGCACACTCTTTCGTTTTACAACACACACTATTTCATTTGACAACGCACACTCTTCCCTTTGACAACATACACTCTTGCCTTTGACAACACACACTCTTGCCTTTGACAACACGCCCTCTTCCCTTTGAAAACACACACTCTTGCCTTTGACAACACACACTATTCCCTTTGACAAAACGCCCTCTTCCCTTTGATAATGCACACTTCCCTTTGGAAATGCACACTCTTCCATTTGATAACACACACTCTTCCATTTGCCACCACACAATCTTCGCTTTTACAACACCCACTCTTGCCTTCGACAACACACACTCTTCCGTTTGACAGCACACACTCTTCCCTTTGATAAAGCACACTGTACAATTTGACAACGCACACTCTTCCCTTTGAGGGCACAGTCTTCCCTTTGATAACACACACTCTTGCCTTTGACAACACACTCTTCCCTTTTACAACACCCACTCTTCGAATTGACACCACACACTCTTCCCTTATACAACACACACTCATGCCTTTGACAACACACACTCTTCCCTGTCACAGCACACACTATTCCCTTTGACAACACACTCTTTCCTTTGACAAGGCACACTCTTACGTTTTACAACATACACTATTCCATTTGACAAAGCACACAGTCTTCCCTTTGACAACACTCACTCTTGCCTTTGACAACACGCCCTCTTCACTTTGACAACACACATTCTTGCACTTGACAGCACACACTCTTGCCTTTCACAACACACCCTCTTCCCTGTGACAACAAACCCTCTTCCCTTTGACAACGCACTCTCTTAGCTATGGCAACCCACACTCTTCAATTTGAAAACACACACTCTTGCCTTTGACAACACACACTCTTCCCTTTGACAAGACGCCCTCTTCCCTTTGATAATGCACACTCTTCCCTTTGATAACACACAATCTTCTATTTGCCACCACACAATCTTTGTTTTTACAACACCCACTCTTGCCTTTGACAACACAAGCTCTTCCGTTTGACAGCACACACTCTTCCCTTTGATAAAACACACTGTCCAATTTGACAACGCACACTCTTCCCTTTGACGGCACAGTCTTCCCTTTGACAACACACACACTTGCCTTTGACAACACACTCTTCCCTTTGACAACCCACACTCTTCCCTTTGACAACACACACTCTTGCCTTTGATAAACACTCTCTTTCCTTTGACAACACACACTCTTCCCTTTGGCAACTTACACTCTTCCCTTTGACAACACACACTCTTCCCTTTGACAACACACACTTCCGTTTGAGACCACACATTCTTCCCTTTTACAAAACCAACTCTTGCCTTTGACAACACACCCTCTTCCCTTTTACAACACCCACTCTTCCAATTGACACCACACACTCTTCCCTTATACAACACACACTCTTCCCTTTGACAATGCACACTCTTCCCTTTAACAACACCGTCTTCCCATTGACAGCACGCACGCTTCCTTTCGACAACACACTCTCTTCGCTTTGACAACACACAGTATTTCGTTTGACAGCACACAGTCTTTCCTTTGACAGCACACTCTTTGCTTTGACAACACACCCTGTTCCGTTTTACAACACCCACTCTTCCATTTGACACCACACACTCTTCCCTTTGACAGCACACACTATTCCCTTTGACAACACACTCTTGCCTTTGACAACACACACTCTTGCCTTTGACAACGCACACTCTTCCCTTTGACACCACACACTCTTCCCTGAAACAACACACACTCTTCCATTTGACAATGCACACTCTTCCCTTTGACAACACACACTCTTCCCTTTGATAACGCACACTCTTCCCCTTGAAAAGGCACACTCTTACGTTTTACAACACACACTATTTCATTTGACAACGCACACTCTTCCCTTTGACAACATACACTCTTCCCTTTGACAACACACACTCTTGCCTTTGACAACACACCCTCTTCCCTTTGAAAACACACACTCTTGCCTTTCACAACACACACTCTTCCCTTGGACAAGACGCCCTCTTCCCTTTGATAATGCACACTTCCCTTTGGAAATGCACACTCTTCCCTTTGATAACACACACTCTTCCATTTGCCACCACACAATCTTCGCTTTTACAACACCCACTCTTGCCTTTGACAACACACACTCTTCTGTTTGACAACACACACTCTTCCCTTTGATAAAGCACACTGTTCAATTTGACAACGCACACTCTTCCCTTTGACGGCACAGTCTTCCCTTTGACGACACACACTCTTGCCTTTGACGACACACCCTCTTCCCTTTTACAACACCCACTCTTCGAATTGACACTACACACTCTTCCCTTATAGAACACACACTCATGCCTTTGACAACACACACTCTTCCCTGTCACAGCACACACTATTCCCTTTGACAACACACTCTTTCCTTTGACAGCACACACTCTACCCTTTAAAAGTGCACACTTTTCCCTTTGACAACACTCACTCTTGCCTTTGACAACACGCCCTCTTCGCTTTGACAACACACATTCTTGCCCTTGACAGCACACACTCTTGCCTTTCATAACACACCCTCTCCCCTGTGACAACACACCCTCTTGCCTTTGACAACACACCCTCTTCCTTTTGACAACGCACACTCTTAGCTATGGCAACCCACACTCTTCAATTTGAAAACACACACTTTTCCCTTTGATTGAACACACTCTTCTCTTTGACACCACACACTCTTCCCTGAAACAACACACACTCTTGCCTTTGACAACGCACACTCTTCCCTTTGACAACACACACTCTTCCCTTTGATAACGCAAACTCTTCCCTTTGACAAGGCACACTCTTACGTTTTACAACACACACTATTTCATTTGACAACGCACACTCTTCCCTTTGACAACATAGAATCTTCCCTTTGACAACACACACTCTTGCCTTTGACAACACACACTATTCCCTTTGACAAGACGCCCTCTTCCCTTTGATAATGCACACCTCCCTTTGGAAATGCAAACTCTTCCCTTTGATAACACACACTCTTCCATTTGCCACCACACAATCTTCGCTTTTACAACACCCACTCTTGCCTTCGACAACACACACTCTTCCGTTTGACAGCACACACTCTTCCCTTTGATAAAGCACACTGTTCAATTTGACAACGCACACTCTTCCCTTTGACAGGACAGTCTTCCCTTTGACAACACACACTCTTGCCTTTGACGACACACCCTCTTCCCTTTTACAACACCCACTGTTCGAATTGACACCACACACTCTTCCCTTATACAACACACACTCTTGCCTTTGACAACACACACTCTTCCCTGTCACAGCACACACTCTTCCCTTTGATAACGCACACTCTTCCCTTTGACAAGGCACACTCTTACGTTTTGCAACACACACTATTTCATTTGACAACGCACACTCTTTCCTTTGACAACATACACTCTTCCCTTTGACAACACACACTCTTGCCTTTGACAACACACACTATTCCCTTTGACAAGACGCCCTCTTCCCTTTGATAATGCACACTTCCCTTTGGAAATGCACACTCTTCCCTTTGACAACGCATACTCTTCCCTTTTAAAACACACACTCTTCCCTTTGACTGAACAAACTCTTCCCTTTGACAGCACACTCTTCCCTTTGACAACGCACACATTTTTCCTTTGGACAACACACTCTTCCCATTCACACCACACACTCTTCCCTTTTACAACACTCATGCTTTTCTTTGACAACACTCACTCTTCCCTTTGTCAACACACACTCTTCCCTTTGACAGCACACGCTCTTCAATTCAAAAACACACACTCTTCCCTTTGACAACATAAACTCTTGCTTTTGACAACACACTCTTGCCTTTGACAGCACACACTCTTCCCTTTGACAACGCACACTCTTCCCTTTAACAACACCGTCTTCCTATTGACAGGACGCACTCTTAGCTACGACAACCCACACTCTTCCCTTTGTAAACACACACGCTTCCCTTTGACAACCCACAATCTTCCCTTTGACAACACACACTCTTGCCTTTGATAACACACACTCTTTCCTTTGACAGCACACACTCTTCCCTTTGAAAATGCACACTCTTACCTTTGACAAGGCACACTCTTACGTTTTACAACACACACTATTCCATTTGACAAAGCACACTCTTCCCTTTGACAACACACACTCTTGCCTTTGACAACACACACTCTTCCGTTTGACAGCACACACTCTTCCCTTTGATAAAGCACAATGTTCAATTTGACAACGCACACTCTTCCCTTTGACAGCACACTCTTCCCTTTGACAACGCACACATTTTTCCTTTGGACAACACACTCTTTCCATTCACACCACACACTCTTCCCTTTTACAACACACTCTTCCCTTTGAAAACACACACTCTTCGATTTGATAGCACACACTTTTCCCTTTGACAGCATCAACCCTTCCCTTTTACAACGCACACTCTTCCCTTTGACTGAACACACTCTTCCCTTTGACAGCACACTCTTCCCTTTGACAACGCACACATTTTTCCTTTGGACAACACACTCTTCCCATTCACAGCACACATTCTTCCCTTTGACAACACTCATGCTTTTCTTTGAAAACACTCACTTTTCCTTTTGACAACACACTCTTCCCTTTGACAGCACACACTCTTCCCTTCAACAACACACACTCTTCCCTTTGACAATGCACACTCTTCCCTTTAGCAACACCATCTTCCCATTGACAGCACGCACGCTTCCTTTCGACAACAAACTCTCTTCGCTTTGACAACACACACTATTTCGTTTCACAGCACACAGTCTTTCCTTTGACAGCACACTCTTTCCTTTGACAACACACCCTCTTCCCTTATACAACTCCCGCTCTTCCATTTGACACCACACACGCTTCCCTTTTACAAAACCCACTCTTGCCTTTGACAACACACCCTCTTCCCTTATACAACTCCCGCTCTTGCTTATGACAACACACCCTCTTCTCTTTTAGAACACCCACTCTTCCGTTTGACACCACAGACTATTCCCTTATACAACACACACTCTTGCCTTTGACAACGCACACTCTCCCCTTTGACAGCACACACTATTCCCTTTGACAACACACTCTTGACTTTGACAACGCACACCCTTCCCTTTTACAACACCCACTCTTCCATTTGACACCACACACTCTTCCCTGAAACAACACACACTCTTGCCTTTGACAACGCACACTCTTCCCTTTGACAACACACACTCTTCCCTTTGATAACGCACACTCTTCCCTTTGACAAGGCACACTCTTTCGTTTTACAACACACATTATTTCATTTGACAATGCACACTCTTCCCTTTGACAACATACACTCTTCCCTTTGACAACACACACTCTTGCCTTGGACAACACGCCCTCTTCCCTTTGAAAACACACACTCTTGCCTTTGACAACACACACTATTCCCTTTGAAAAAACGCCCTCTTCCCTTTGATAATGCACACTTCCCTTTGGAAATGCAGACTCTTCGTTTTGATAACACACACTCTTCCATTTGCCACCACACAATCTTCGCTTTTACAACACCCACTATTGCCTTCGACAACACACACTCTTCCGTTTGACAGCACACACTCTTCCCTTTGATAGAGCACACTGTACAATTTGACAACGCACACTCTTCCCTTTGACGGCACAGTCTTCCCTTTGATAACACACACTCTTGCCTTTGACAACACACTCTTCCCTTTGACAACACACACTCTTGCCTTTGACGAAACACACTCTTTCCTTTGACAACACACACTCTTCCCATTTGAAACCACACATTCTTCCCTTTTACAAAACCAACTCTTGCCTTTGACAAAACACCCTCTTCCCTTTTACAACACCCACTCTTCGAATTGACACTACACACTCTTCCCTTATAGAACACACACTCATGCCTTTGACAACACACACTCTTCCCTGTCACAGCACACACTATTCCCTTTGACAACACACTCTTTCCTTTGACAGCACACACTCTTCCCTTTAAAAGTGCACACTCTTCCCTTTGACAAGGCACACTCTTACGTTTTACAACACACACTATTCCATTTGACAAAGCACACTTTTCCCTTTGACAACACTCACTCTTGCCTTTGACAACACGCCCTCTTCGCTTTGACAACACACATTCTTGCCCTTGACAGCACACACTCTTGCCTTTCACAACACACCCTCTCCCCTGTGACAACACACCCTATTGCCTTTGACAACACACCCTCTTCCTTTTGACAACGCACACTCTTAGCTATGGCAACCCACACTCTTCAATTTGAAAACACACACTTTTCCCTTTGACTGAACACACTCCTCTCTTTGACACCACACACTCTTCCCTGAAACAACACAGACTCTTGCCTTTGACAACGCACACTCTTCCCTTTGACAACACACACTCTTCCCTTTGATAACGCAAACTCTTCCCTTTGACAAGGCACACTCTTACGTTTTACAACACACACTATTTCATTTGACAACGCACACTCTTCCCTTTGACAACATAGACTCTTCCCTTTGACAACACACACTCTTGCCTTTGACAACACACACTATTCCCTGTGACAAGACGCCCTCTTCCCTTTGATAATGCACACTTCCCTTTGGAAATGCAAACTCTTCCCTTTGATAACACACACTCTTCCATTTGCCACCACACAATCTTCGCTTTTACAACACCCACTCTTGCATTCGACAACACACACTCTTCCGTTTGACAGCACACACTCTTCCCTTTGATAAAGCACACTGTTCAATTTGACAACGCACACTCTTCCCTTTGACGGCACAGTCTTCCCTTTGACAACACACACTCTTGCCTTTGACGACACACCCTCTTCCCTTTTACAACACCCACTGTTCGAATTGACACCACACACTCTTCCCTTATACAACACACACTCTTGCCTTTGACAACACACACTCTTCCCTGTCACAGCACACACTCTTCCCTTTGATAACGCACACTCTTCCCTTTGACAAGGCACACTCTTACGTTTTGCAACACACACTATTTCATTTGACAACGCACACTCTTTCCTTTGACAACATACACTCTTCCCTTTGACAACACACACACTTGCCTTTGACAACACACACTATTCCCTTTGACAAGACGCCCTCTTCCCTTTGATAATGCACACTTCCCTTTGGAAATGCACACTCTTCCCTTTGATAACACACACTCTTCCATTTGCCACCAAACAATCTTCGCTTTTACAACACCCACTCTTGCCTTCGACAACACACACTCTTCCGTTTGACAGCACACACTCTTCCCTTTGATAAAGCACACTGTTCAATTTGACAACGCACACTCTTCCCTTTGACGGCACAGTCTTCCCTTTGACAACACACACTCTTGCCTTTGACGACACACCCTCTTCCCTTTTACAACACCCACTGTTCGAATTGACACCACACTCTTCCCTTATACAACACACACTCTTGCCTTTGACAACACACACTCTTCCCTGTCACAGCACAAACTCTCCCCTTTGATAACGCACACTCTTCCCTTTGACAAGGCACACTCTTACGTTTTACAACACACACTATTTCATTTGACAACGCACACTCTTCCCTTTGACAACATACACTCTTCCCTTTGACAACACACACTATTCCCTTTGACAAGACGCCCTCTTCCCTTTGATAATGAACACTTCCCTTTGGAAATGCAAACTCTTCCCTTTGATAACACACACTCTTCCATTTGCCACCACACAATCTTCGCTTTTACAACACCCACTCTTGCATTCGACAACACACACTCTTCCGTTTGACAGCACACACTCTTCCCTTTGATAAAGCACACTGTTCAATTTGACAACGCACACTCTTCCCTTTGACGGCACAGTCTTCCCTTTGACAACACACACTCTTGCCTTTGACGACACACCCTCTTCCCTTTTACAACACCCACTGTTCGAATTGACACCACACACGCTTCCCTTATACAACACACACTCTTGCCTTTGACAACACACACTCTTCCTTGTCACAGCACACACTCTTCCCTTTGATAACGCACACTCTTCCATTTGCCACCACACAATCTTCGCTTTTACAACACCCACTCTTGCATTCGACAACACACACTCTTCCGTTTGACAGCACACACTCTTCCCTTTGATAAAGCACACTGTTCAATTTGACAACGCACACTCTTCCCTTTGACGGCACAGTCTTCCCTTTGACAACACACACTCTTGCCTTTGACGACACACCCTCTTCCCTTTTACAACACCCACTGTTCGAATTGACACCACACACTCTTCCCTTATACAACACACACTCTTGCCTTTGACAACACACACTCTTCCCTGTCACAGCACACACTCTTCCCTTTGATAACGCACACTCTTCCCTTTGACAAGGCACACTCTTACGTTTTGCAACACACACTATTTCATTTGACAACGCACACTCTTTCCTTTGACAACATACACTCTTCCCTTTGACAACACACACACTTGCCTTTGACAACACACACTATTCCCTTTGACAAGACGCCCTCTTCCCTTTGATAATGCACACTTCCCTTTGGAAATGCACACTCTTCCCTTTGATAACACACACTCTTCCATTTGCCACCAAACAATCTTCGCTTTTACAACACCCACTCTTGCCTTCGACAACACACACTCTTCCGTTTGACAGCACACACTCTTCCCTTTGATAAAGCACACTGTTCAATTTGACAACGCACACTCTTCCCTTTGACGGCACAGTCTTCCCTTTGACAACACACACTCTTGCCTTTGACGACACACCCTCTTCCCTTTTACAACACCCACTGTTC
Source organism: Lampris incognitus (assembly GCF_029633865.1). NCBI lineage: Eukaryota > Metazoa > Chordata > Actinopteri > Lampriformes > Lampridae > Lampris > Lampris incognitus. Next base: position 45,959,848 of record NC_079213.1, on the reverse strand, counting down.
GAATTGACACCACACTCTTCCCTTATACAACACACACTCTTGCCTTTGACAACACACACTCTTCCCTGTCACAGCACAAACTCTCCCCTTTGATAACGCACACTCTTCCCTTTGACAAGGCACACTCTTACGTTTTACAACACACACTATTTCATTTGACAACGCACACTCTTCCCTTTGACAACATACACTCTTCCCTTTGACAACACACACTATTCCCTTTGACAAGACGCCCTCTTCCCTTTGATAATGAACACTTCCCTTTGGAAATGCAAACTCTTCCCTTTGATAACACACACTCTTCCATTTGCCACCACACAATCTTCGCTTTTACAACACCCACTCTTGCATTCGACAACACACACTCTTCCGTTTGACAGCACACACTCTTCCCTTTGATAAAGCACACTGTTCAATTTGACAACGCACACTCTTCCCTTTGACGGCACAGTCTTCCCTTTGACAACACACACTCTTGCCTTTGACGACACACCCTCTTCCCTTTTACAACACCCACTGTTCGAATTGACACCACACACGCTTCCCTTATACAACACACACTCTTGCCTTTGACAACACACACTCTTCCTTGTCACAGCACACACTCTTCCCTTTGATAACGCACACTCTTCCCTTTGACAAGGCACACTCTTACGTTTTAGAACACACACTATTTCATTTGACAACGCACACTCTTTCCTTTGACAACATACACTCTTCCCTTTGACAACACACACTCTTGCCTTTGACAACACACACTATTCCCTTTGACAAGACGCCCTCTTCCCTTTGATAATGCTCACTTCCCTTTGGAAATGCACACTCTTCCCTTTGATAACACACACTCTTCCATTTGCCACCAAACAATCTTCGCTTTTACAACACCCACTCTTGCCTTCGACAACACACACTCTTCCGTTTGACAGCACACACTCTTCCCTTTGATAAAGCACACTGTTCAATTTGACAACGCACACTCTTCCCTTTGACGGCACAGTCTTCCCTTTGACAACACACACACTTGCCTTTGACAACACACTCTTCCCTTTGACAACCCACACTCTTCCCTTTGACAACACACACTCTTCCCTTTGGCAACTTACACTCTTCCCTTTGACAACACACACTTACGTTTGAAACCACACATTCTTCCCTTTTACAAAAACAACTCTTTCCTTTGACAACACACCCTCTTCCCTTTTACAACACCCACTCTTCAAATTGACACCACACACTCTTCCCTTATACAACACACTCTTCCCTTTGACAATGCACACTCTTCCCTTTAACAACACCGTCTTCCCATTGACAGCACGCACGCTTCCTTTTGACAACACACTCTCTTCGCTTTGACAGCACACACTATTCCCTTTGACAACACACTCTTGCCTTTGACAACACACACTTTTGCCTTTGACAACGCACACTCTTCCCTTTGACACCCTACACTCTTCCCTGAAACAACACACACTCTTGCCTTTGACAACGCACACTCTTCCCTTTGACAACACACAGTCTTCCTTTTGGCAGCACACACTCTTGCCTTTGACAACACACACTCTCGCCGTTGACATCGCTCACTCTTCCCTTCGACAACACAGTCTTCCCTTTCACAGCACACACACTTCCCTTTGACAACACACATGCTTGCCTTTGACAACACACACACTCTTCCCTTTGACAACGCACACTATTTTCTTTGACAACACACTCTTCCCTTTGACAATGCACAAGCTTTCCTTTGACAACCCACACTCTTCTCTTTGACAACACACACTCTTCCCTTGACAACACACACTCTTCCCTTTGACAAGACGCACTCTTCCCTTTGACAGCACACACTCTTCCCTTTGATAATGCACACTCTTCCCTTTGACAATGCACTCTCTTCCCTTTGACAACGCACACTCTTACCTTTTACAACACACACTCTTCCCTTTGACAACACACTCTTCCCTTTGGCAGCACACTCTTCCCTTTGACAACGCACACCATTCCCTTTTACAACACACACTCTTCCCTTTGACAGCGCACACTCTTCACTTTGACAACGCACACTCTTCCTTTTGAAAACAAATACTCTTACCTTTGACAACACACACTCTTCCCTTGACAACACACACTCTTCCCTTTGACAAGACGCACTCTTCCCTTTGACAGCACACACTCTTCCCTTTGATAATGCACACTCTTCCCTTTGACAATGCACTCTCTTCCCTTTGACAACGCACACTCTTACCTTTTACAACACACACTCTTCCCTTTGACAACACACTCTTCCCTTTGGCAGCACACTCTTCCCTTTGACAACGCACACCATTCCCTTTTACAACACACACTCTTCCCTTTGACAGCGCACACTCTTCACTTTGACAACGCACACTCTTCCTTTTGAAAACAAATACTCTTACCTTTGACAACACACACTCTTCCCTTTGAAAACACACACTCTTCCCTTTGATAGTACACACTCTCCCCTTTGACAACACACCCTCTTCTCTTTGACAACACACATTCTTCCCTTTGACAGCACACACTCTTCCCCTTGACAGCACACACTGTCCCCTTTTACAACGCACACTATTCCCTTTGACAAAGCACACTCTTGCCTTTGACAACACGCACTCTTCCGTTTGACAGCACACACTCTTCCCTTTGATAAAGCACACTCTTCACTTTGAAAACGCACACTCTTCCCTTTGACAACGCAAACTCTTCCCTTTGACAACACACACTCTTGCCTTTGACAACACACTCTTGCCTTTGACAACGCACACGCTTCCCTTTGACAAGCCACACTCTTCCCTTTGACAACACACAATCTTGCCTTTGACAACACACACTCTTCCCTTGGACAACACAGACTCTTCCCATTGACAACACACACTCTTCCCTTTGACAACTCACACTCTTCCGTTTGACAACACGCACTCTTCCCTTTGACAGCACACACTCTTCCCTTTGATAGTGCACACTCTTCCCTTTGACAATGCACATTTTTCCTTTTGACAACACACACTCTTACCTTTTACAACACACTCTTCCCTTTGACAACCTACTCTTCCCTTTGGTAGGACACACTCTTCCCTTTGACAACGCACACTCTTCCCTTTGAAAACGCACACTCTTCCCTTTGACAGCACACACTCTTCCCTTTGACAGCACAAACTCTCCCCTTTTACAATGTACCCTCTTCCCTTTGACAACACACCCTCCTCCCTTTGACAACACACCCTCTTCCCTTTGACAACACACCCTCTTCCCTTTGATAAAGCGCACTGTTCCCTTTGTCAACGCAAACTCTTCACTTTGACAACACACACTCTTGCCTTTGACAAAACGCTCTTGCCTTTGGCAAAGCACACGCTTCCCTTTGACAACCCACACTCTCCCGTTTGACAACACACACTCTTGCCTTTGACAACACACACTCTTCCCTTTGAAAGCACACACTCTTCCCTTTGATAACACACACTCTTCCCTTTGACAATGCACACTCTTACCTTTTACAACACACACTTCCCTTAGACAACGCACACTCTTCCCTTTGACAGCACACAGTCTTTCCTTTGACAGCACACATTCTTCCCTTTGACAACACACACTCTTCCCTTTGACAACGCACACTCTTCCCTTTGGCAATGCACACTCTTCTCTTTCATAATGCACACTTCCCTTTGGCAATGCACACTCTTCCCTTTGACAACACACACTCTTCCATTTGACACCACACACTCTTGCCTTTGACAACACACCCTTTTCCCTTTGACAACACACACTCTTCCCTTTGACAACATACCCTCTTCCCTTTGACAACACACACTCTTCCCTTTGACAACGCACACTCTTCCCTTTGGCAATGCACACTCTTCTCTTTCATAATGCACACTTCCCTTTGGCAATGCACACTCTTCCCTTTGACAACACACACTCTTCCATTTGACACCACACACTCTTGCCTTTGACAACACACCCTTTTCCCTTTGACAACACACACTCTTCCCTTTGACAACATACCCTCTTCCCTTTGACAACACACACTCTTCCCTTTGACAACACACACTCTTCCCTTTGACAACATACCCTCTTGCCTTTGACAACACACCCTCTTCCCTTCGACAACACACACTCTTCCCTTTGACAACACACACTCTTCCCTTTGATAACACACACTCTTCCCTATGGCAGCGCACACTCTTCCCTTTGGCATCAGTTGTTGTGACCTTTTTATGTAGGTGTAGTCCAGTTAACAGAAAAAGGCCAATTTAGCTTGCCTTAAATGTGTAAGCCAGCTTTGCTGTGGTCTCTTTGGTCCCTTGGAGTTACACTTATGTCTGTGTGGCTGTTTTACTGTGTGCATTTATTTATATATTAATTGTTTAAATACTACTCGTCTTTTACTTTGTGTCTAATTTAAAGGGACATTGATGTCAGTGATCCTCAACAGACGTACGTTGAAACCACTGTTTTAGTGGTATAACAAAACAAATAATGAAATTGCATTGTATATTTGGTTTTTCTGTATATTTGTTTATATGTATATTTGGTTTGCAGATGACATTGTGGTGTGTAGTGAGAGTAAGGTGCAGGTGGAGGAGTGCCTGGAGAGGTGGAGGTATGCACTTGAGAGAAGAGGAATTAAAGTCAGTAGGAGCAAGATGGAACACATATGTGTGAATGAGAGGGAGGACAGTAGAATGGTCAGGATGCAAGGAGTGGAGGTGACAAAGGTATATGAGTTTAAATACTTGGGGTCAACTGTCCAAAGTAACGGGGAGTGCAGTAGAGAGGTGAAGAAGAGAGTGCAGGCAGGCAGGCAGACAGGGTGGAGTGGGTGGAGAAGAGTGTCAGGACAGAAGGATATCAGCAAGAGTTAAAGGGAAGGTTAACAAGATGGTCGTGAGACCAGCTACGTTATATGGTTTAGAGACAGTGGCACTGACGAAAAGACAGCAGGAGGCGGAGCTGGAGGTGGCAGAGTTGAAGATGCTAAGGTTTTCACTGCGATTAACGAAGAAGGGCAAGATTAGGAACGATTATATTAGACAGACCGCTCAAGTTGGACGGTTATAAATTTGGGGGTGTTTGGTTCTTATCAGACCAAATGAGATTTCATGTGCTTCCCCTTTGATGCACCCTTGCTTCCTTCTCTCAGCGCCACACCAGGTCACCCAGCACATGTACACAGGCAGATGATCCTTAAGTGTTCTTCCTCCGTACTCTTGCAGCTCTAACCTTTCCTTTTGTGTCTCCTCAGACCTGCGGCGGATGACAGCAGGTTTCATGGGTATGGCCGTAGCAATCATCCTCTTTGGCTGGATCACTGGCCTGCTTGGATGTTGCTGGGACCGAGGCCTCATGCAGTATGTGGCCGGCCTGCTCTTCCTCATGGGAGGTAAGTCACGATGATCTACAGACATACATGCATATATATATATATATATATATATATATATATATATATATATATATATATATATATATATATATATATATCACCTGTCAGATGAAAAACATGCATGCCATTTGTCTTTTTTCCACATCCAGGATGCACTGGTTGGATTTTTATAGAGCAGCTGCTGAAGAGGTTGAGGGAATGTAATTAGTGAGACTGGTGATTTAGATTTGGGCGTGAATGTAGTATGGTGCACACACACTGTTTTCTTTTGTGCACTAATCTCTTCTTCTCACATTAACCCAGTTACTCGGGGTGGACAGACAAAGGGCACTGGGCCAACACACCCTCAATTAAGATGGTCCTCAGATTAATTCCATGATCGTCGGTTGTACAACAAGGAGGCAATTAAAAAGTCAATTATGTTGTTTAGGTGTTAGAAATCTCAGGGTGATCTCATAGTGGCCAGATCCTTGCAAATTAGTTTGTTTAAAGAAAAAAAACTGGAAAAGACTGCTGCATAGCATGGCGTTGTGCAAATGGCTGGCTCACTGATCTTGGTAGCGGGCTAGTTAGCAGGCCCGTTGGCCTGTGAAGCTAGCTTTGCCGGGTTTGTTGATATCTGAAAGGTGTTTTTTTTCTGTTTTTTTTTTTCCATTGATACTTGAAGGTAATCTTTTGTGTGTGTTTTTTTTCTCTCTTTTCTCTTTACACTTCCAATCCATGTTGGCGAGTTTACAGCTGACTTCCTATTATAAGTATGCAGAAATGCACTACTTCGCTAACATTGCTTTCTCCTTGCAGCGCCACTGTTACATTTGATAGAAGCCGTCTTGCATGTCAATAGTTGGCTGCTTGTATAGTTCACTTGCAGTTTTGCCACGTAAACCATTCTATTGACTTGACCTCGGGTTTTTTTTTTTTGGGGGACTAATGTTGGTTCTCCGTGGACTCTATTGGCGATCAATTTTTGCACATTTGGTTTATTTTGGGTAAGTGGTCACAAGTCTCAGGTAGCGAAGAATAAGAGGTATTATGTTTTACTCTACTTTTTTGTATTCAGCGTTTAGCTTGCGTCTCATTTGGGGAGATGCTTCGGCAAGGGAGGTTTGGGGGGAAGGAGCACTTTCCTCTCTGCTTGTATGTAGCTTTAATGTGTCTTGTGTTTTGTATCTCAAACGCGTACTACCGTGGTTGAGAAAGTTCTTTAGTGTTGTATCTTCCTTAGAGTATTGCCCAACTGCGCGGTTTACAACATGAATCAGTCGGGAGACTGACAGCCAGTAGTTTTATTAACAACTGTCATGTCACTCCTCAAGTCCCCGTAATATCAGTCCCCTGGTCCGCCCATAGGTGGCAGCAACGGACCAAGTATAATCACAATATATAACGTCTCCTTCCCACTTAATGTGACATCACTAACATCAGAACACCTGTAAACAAATAAGCCACTATCATGACATGTAAACACTATGTTGTCCATGGTAACTAAAATTTCTCAAACCCCTGGAATCAAAACTGTTCAATTATACAAATAACAATAAGAATTAACAGTTCCCCTTACTCCCAATGACAAACAATTCCTTCTTTTTTTTTTCTTTTTACTAAGGAAATGAGGTGGACTACTCAGACCCTGCCATAACCCTGGGGCTTATTCTGCCCCATTCTTCTGGGTGTGGCTACTATAAATCCAGGTGTTTAGGAAACCGCCGTTCTCTCTGGGGATACTGGCGGTGCTAACCGCAACAGGGACAGACGTCGGTGTGGAGCATGACGATAGTTCTATGTCTGAAACTGCTGAAGAGGTGGGCCCAGAAGAAGCAGGTTCTGTGTGACCCGGTGTTTTGTGGGTGAGTGTGGGTTGTTGTGCTCGTATGGCTCAGCACAGACCACTGGTGGTGGTGATGTAGTGTTCCCAGACGCTATTGCTGCAGCAAGCAGTTAGTCTGTGTGTCTCCTCCAGACGATGTCCTCAGTGGTCCGGACTGTATAGGACACTGTCCTGTCTGTGCCAGGACAGTGGCTGGCACCCATTTCAGTCCGGTGTTATAGTTGCGTGCCAGTGCACTGTCACCTGGGAAGAAGATCCTTTCTTTTGCTTTATGTTGGCGTTGTTGAACCCGAGTTTGTTGTTTCAGGTGAACAGTCTCTCTGGTCATTGGTGGTTTTAGGAGGTCGAGTTTGGTGCGGATCTGTCTCTTCATGAACAGTACCGCAGAAGCAGCTCTTGTGGTTGCGTGGGGAACATTTCTGTAAGACAGCAGGAAGTTGTTCAGCCTCTGGTGGAGAGAGCCTTGGCCATGAGAAGCCTTCAGAGCGTGTTTCATGCTCTGAACAAATCTCTTGCCTTAAGTACAAAATGCCAGCCTGCTGTGGCTCACCATGGTCAACCGGCAGGAGCAGCCTAGAGAGGCTGTCAGCATTTGCATGCAGCTCTGACCTGTGGTATTTGATGTCGTAGTCATGGGCGGACAACAACAAGGCCCATCTCTGCATCCAGCTGGCTACCAAGGATGCAATACCAGTATGTCCAAAGGAATTGAATCAAGTGCAACTAAATGGGAGACTGCACAGCTGCGGAAGATTGGATTCGTTGACCGGTTGATTAGGTGATGAGGAGCACCTGGCGGATACCTGAATGTAGAGTCAGAGTGAGGGTTAAATACAGGAGGCAACAAAAAAACTATACGGCCACGGGTGTGTCCGTAACACACCCACCCATAAAAACAAGCCCCTACAGGCTTTTTAACAAAATAACCCCACAAGAACCAAAACAAACTGACAATGTGCTACATAACAGTAACATGTGACCAAACAAAAAGGTGGAACACCTCAGCCAAAACAAAGGGTCACCACAAGTAGCTACGCTACATCCAAAATGTGACCCAAAAATGGCCAGCACTTTCCCACCAACACATGGTCACCTACCAAGTGTCCTCAACCACAACAAGTTGGACAACACAAAGTAACACACACCGCCTCGGTCACCGTGGCGACCCACGCCAAATGACGTAGCTGCGTTCGACCCGCAGGTGAACCAGCCACAACTCGTGACCAAACAGTCACAACACAAGGTGTGCCAGCATGGACCAGCTGGTGGTGGAAGCAGAGAGCGCAACGCGCCCCGCACTCACAGGTCTAAAGGTCTACCGTCCGCAACTCCCCTCCAGTCTCTCTCTGCCACAAATCCCGCCCCCCCAAATCTCCCACTGGAGACTTGACTCAGCCTGCCTCTCAGGCGGGCGTCAGCACCCACGTCGAGTGCAACACAGGGGACCAGGGATCGAGCCACATCAGCCTGGCCGGCAGCTCCGCCCTAGCATCGGACCTCGTCCACTTCGGCACGAAGCTCTGCCACCAGGACCATTAGGTCCAACACCATGGCAGAGGATAAAAGGAAGTAGACCAGCAGCCACAGTCGTACCCACCACCAAACCAAGAACACACCAACACCACCTGTTAACACAATAATGAACACTGTGCTTACAACCCAACACCAAACGTTAACACAGCACACTACAGGAAATGTCAACTAGCCAGACCAAAGCCGCCAATATCCCGGACGAGCCCCCATTTGTTACATTCCCCGTTAAAGGTCCAGGGGAAGTAAAGAAAATAAAAAAGTGTCCCGGGGGAATAAGAAAGGTGGGAGGTGGAACCAGGTGTAAAAACAGATTTATTACCAAAACAAATTTGTAGTCAAACTATCGAATAAACAGACAACTAAAGATGCTGGCGCTTAACTAACCAGGCTTTAACAAAACAAACTCAGATCCAACCAAACCGAATGAAACAAGAACACTAATAGGTTTCACCCTCCTTCTCAAGGAGTATAGACACAAGCACTTGCTCTCTGGTTGACAACAATGGCCCACTGGCCGTCTCTCTCCACTCACTGCTGCCAACAATGGCCCACTGCCCCTGTTGGGTGTCTCTCTCCAAGTTATATACCCAGCTGATGAGGAATTGGGGTCAACTGGGCTTAATCAGCAGTTCCACAGGAGGCGGGGCATTACCTGGAGAGGGAAAATTAGACACGCGGCACTAGGGCCATAACAAGTGGCATAACAACCAAAACCTATGATCGGTTTCATACGCAAATTACCATGACCATTAACTTGAGTTTACAATGGCCATGTGTACTGTTCACAGAGGATTGGGGAATAGTTGCAAATTTGCAATCAGAGCATTTTAAGATGGTGACAGACTTTTACCTCCCCTCAGTTCAGGGATGGTCGTACCCTCTTCACATAGATGGCCTCCTTGACTCCCCGTTCAAACCAGCGTTCCTCCCTATCAAGGATGTGCACATCCTCATCCTTGAACGAGTGGCCACTGGTCTGTAGATGGTGTAGACTGTGGAGTCCTGGTCTGTAGGTGGTGCAGACTGTGGAGTCCTGGTCTGTAGATGGTGTAGACCGTGTAGATGGTGTAGACTGTGGAGTCCTGGTCTGTAGATGGTGTAGACTGTGGAGTCCTGACCTGACATGTTAGCTCTCCTGTGTTGTGTCATCCTCTTGGCCAGCGTCTGTTTAGTTTCCCTGATGTACAAGTCACAGCAACCCTCCTGGCACCTAACAGCTACACTATATTGCTCTGTTTGTGCCGGGGGACCTGAACGTTGGGGCGGACCAACTTCTGGTGCAGTGTGTTTTGAGGTTTGAAAGCAACTGAGAGGCGGTGTTTGGAAAATACGCGTCTCAACTGTTCCGACATTCTCGCCACATACGGAATCACCACTGGTTTATGCTTAGACAGCTGTTGTCCTTCTCCTCTCTGATTGGCTGGTACACTGTTTGGAATCTTCCTGGCTTTGACAAGCGTCCAGTTAGGATAACCACACTTAACCAGGGCCTGTTTAATGTGGGATTTCTCCCCTTCCCCAGCCGCTGTGTCGGTGGGGACGTTGTCAGCTTGGTGGTCCAGCGTCCTGATGACTCCTAGTTTGTGTTCCAGTGGATGATGAGAGTGAAACCTTAAATACTGATCAGTTTACGGTAAAGATCAACAATCAAATGTCCCCCATGTTATATTCTTCGGTAGAATAACCATACGACGTATTGCTTAATAAACTTTACTAAAAGAATTGCAAGGCAGACCGTTAGCTTCCAACATGCTCCGACAGGTTCTCAGCACCAACTCACTACAACATTCAAAGAGTCAACCTAACCTACTGTTACTAGTGACCTAAGAATACAGCGCCCTCTAGCGGTTGGCAGTATAGAACTCAATTTAATATAGGGTAACTAGATTACTGAACACAACATCCCCCCTTTACTTAAAATAATTGCTCGTCTTTGCATAGCACTGTATCAATAACAATAACATCTACTTGTATTATTTCTTTACGTTATCACAATGTGGAAGCTTTAGCAACAAAAATGCTTATTAGTTTTTTCACAATAACCAGATAATCACAATATTTTTCATTCACAGTAAGAACATGTTTTTGTTTTTTTTTCTATGACGTCTCATAGTCCCCAAGCCAGGCTGGTGGCTTGTGCTCTCTAACGGGACGGTTGTTGTGGTTACACCGCCCCGAGCTGCCTCCCCGGCACGTTCAAGCCACTCCCCCAGCTCGGACGTGCCGGAAACATCCGAGCGCTCGGCTCGCGCTCTGAGGAAACGAGTTCTGCACTGCACCAGGTGTTTGCCATCATCCATCAGGCACACCTGTGGCAATCAGGCAGCCTTCTACAAGAAGCCTCTCAGAACACCACTCCGTGCTTCGACGTACTAAATCCTGTGGTAAAGTTCTGACAAGCCCTCCAGCGTTCCTTGCATTCTGTTTATTCCCCAGTGTCTTATCTTCGTGTCTCTGTTTCCTCCCAAGACTCTCCCTCCGCGATTTCCACGGCTCCCCGCGCCTCCCTCGTCCCCAGCGACCTTCACGTTTCTCCCCGGACCTCTCCTGTCTCTCTATCTGGACCCCTCCTTTCGGACTCGACTTCCCGTATCTCGAACCTGGACTTTCTCGGACAACCTCTCTTGGATCACGGACTGGACTTTCTCGCCAGGTGCACGCACATTTTTTCCAACTCCTCCTGGTCATTTACATACCGCACCACACATGGGCTAAAAACACTCACACATAGTTATACACGCAAACCACGGGACACCACACATAGTTTATTCACACATCCCACTAACAGAACGCCTTTTTTTCACCATACATTTCCCTCCCACAATAAAACCTCCCTTTGTAGCTTTTGAAGTCATCTCGTGTCTGTCTGTCTTGGGTTTCGCCACACGGGTCAGGTTCTGGTGCGCGAGCATAACAGAACGTCGGAGCCATTATGGACCCAGGCAAACCCAAGGAGCGGACGGTCCCTGTGACGCCCCAGAACCCCGTCCCCCTAGAGGTAGTAGTAAGAAGTCATAGTTGCCAACTTGCCTCTCTCAGCTCAGAGCTTACTACTGCCTTCACCCGTGTCACCGGAGAGATCAGCGATCTTCAGTCCGGCTCCCAGGCCGCGACGAGCGCGTTAGATGCCCTCACCGCGCAGATCGCTGCACTCTCCACAGCGGTCTCCAGGATGAGCGACCACCCTGCCCTGGCCTCGGTCTCTGCCCCCAGCTCGGCCTCCGGTTTCCCCGTTTCTGGTCCCGACGTCCCCCCTCCTCCGAGTCAACCCCCGGTGCGAGCCTAACCTCCCCTGCCCCAAGGCCTTCGGTGGGGAGTTCGAGCTGTGCAGGGGTTTCCTTGGTCAGCGTGAGCTCCTGTTCAAACACCAACCAGCTAGGTATAGGACAGGAGAGACCAAGGTAGCCCTTGTCATGTCCCTCCTCACCGGCAAAGCCCTCAGCTGGGCCATAGCGGCGGTAGGCCATACCGAGCAGCTCGCCTCGGACTATGGTGCCTTCCGCCGCGAGTTCAATCTGGTGTTCGACCACCCAGCTGACGGGCAGGACGCTGCCGGCCGCCTCCATTCCATCCAACAGGGAGCCAGGTCGGTGGCAGATTATTCCTTGGAGGTAAGGATACTCGCGGCAGACAGTGGGTGGGATGACACTGCGCTCAAGAGCGCGTACAGGAGGGGGCTGAGCGAGCCCATCAAAGATCTCATCGTTCGGGACCGCCCTGCCTCCTTCAACGAGCTCGTCGCCCTCCAGATGGACGAACGGCTGCGGGAGCGGCGCCAGGAACGCGCCCCGCGCGCTGGCCTCTCCCATAGACCAACCCCCGTCCGTCCTACCGGTGCCTTCCCTGGGTCAGCGTCCCGTGGGCTCTCTCCACCCTCACACTCCCCCTCGCAACCCTGGGTGGCTTCTGGATCCAGGCCGGAGGAGGAGCCCATGCAGTTGGGTCGGTCACGGCTCCCGCAGGAGGTTAGGGAGCAGAGGATGCATGGCCACCTCTGCCTCTACTGCGGGAGGTCGGGCCACTATATCAAGGCCTGCCCGACTCGCCCCAAAAGACCCGGCTCACTAGTGAGGGGTGTCCTAGTGAGCCTGACGACCCTTCCTCAGCCCAAGAAGGAGCACAACCACCTTTTTCCGGTCACTCTCACCTGGGGTAACCACTCACTGTCTGTTGGTGCACTCCTGGATTCGGGGGCGGACGAGTGTTTGATGGACATCTCGCTGGCCCGGCAGGCCGGCATTCCACTCGTCCCCCTAGACACACCCCTCACAGCCCAAGCCCTAGATGGTCGTTCACTTGGTAAAATCACACACAGCACTGCTTCCCTCACCCTCACTCTTTCGGGTAATCACGTGGAAGCTATCCGTTTCTTGGTTTTGCACGCCCCCACAGCGCCCCTGGTGTTAGGAAGACCGTGGTTGGAACGGCACGATCCCTACATCTCTTGGTCTACTGGGCGGATTTTGGGTTGGAGCGTTGCGTGTCATGCCAACTGCCTTCGCTCCGCCCACTCCCCGTCCAGCGGCCTCAGACCCGTGCCTCCTCTCACGGATCTCACTGGTGTTCCTTCCATTTATCACGATTTAGCCCCTGTATTTTGTAAAGAGAGTGCACTTTCCCTCCCCCCTCACCGTCCCTATGATTGTGCCATAGATCTCTTTCCCGGGGCCGCCCTTCCCACCGGTCGGTTGTATAACCTCTCCGTCCCAGAGAAGGACGCTATGTGCAATTATATCAGAGTCCCTGGCCTCAGGAATCATAAGGCCCTCGTCTTCCCCGGTGGCGGCGGGCTTCTTTTTGTGGCAAAGGAGGGCAGCCTGAGGCCTTGCATAGATTATCGAATGTTAAATAATATCACGGTGAAAAATAAATATCCACTCCCCCTTATGAGTCCCACGTTCGAGCCACTCACTCACGCCACGGTGTTCACGAAGCTGGACCTGCGCAGCGCGTACCACCTGGTGCGCATCCGGGAAGGGGATGAATGGAAGACGGCCTTCAACACCCACCTAGGGCATTTCAAGTACCTCGTTATGCCCTTCGGTCTCACCAACGCCCCGGCCGTCTTACCAGCATTGGTCAACGACGTGCTCCGGGACATGCTGAACACGTTCGCGGTGGTGTACCTGGATGACATCCTCGTATTCTCCAGGACTGAGGAGGAACACCACCAGCATGTCCGCCTGGTCCTCCAACGGCTGCTGGAGAACAGGCTCTTCGTGAAAGCCGAGAAGTGCGTGTTCCACTCCGCCTCCGTGGAGTTCCTTGGCCACATCGTGGAGAAGGGGCTCGTCCGCACTGACCCCAGGAAGACCCGAGCGGTGGAGGAGTGGGCACGGCCCACCAACAGGACGCAACTCCGGCGCTTCCTGGGGTTTGCAAACTTCTACCGGCGCTTCATCAGGGGGTTCAGCCGTGTGGCCGCCCCCCTCACTGCACTCACCTCCAACCTCCGCCCCTTCTCCTGGACCTCGGAGGCGGAAGCCGCCTTCTTGGCCCTGAAGAGGCTGTTCACAACGGCTCCGGTGTTCGCCCACCCGGACCCGTGCAGGCAGTTCATCGTGGAGGTGGACGCATCGGACACGGGCATCGGAGCCGTCCTCTCCCAGCGGTCGGAGGAGGACCAGAAGATCCACCCGTGCGCCTTCTTCTCCCGGCGTTTCAGTCCTGCGGAGAATTATGACAACGGCAACAGGGAGTTGCTGGCCGTCCACGCCGCCCTAGAGGAGTGGAGACACTGGCTGGAGGGAGCAGGGCAGCCGTTCATCGTATGGTCCGATCACAAGAACCTGACCTACGTACGGACGGCTAAGAGGCTCAACCCCAGGCAGGCGCGCTGGGCTCTCTTCTTCAGCCGGTTCGACTTCACCCTCACCTACCGCCCGGGCACCAAGAACGTCAGGGCAGACGCCCTCTCCCGTCTGTTTCCCGAGGGGTCCCCTGACGCCCCAGACACCATCCTTCCCCCGGCCCGGGTGGTGGGTGTCGTCACCTGGGCCATCGAATCAGTGGTGAGAAGGGCCCAGCGCGCCCAGCCCGACCCAGGCAATGGACCCCGGAACCGGCTATTTGTGCCTCCCTCTGTCCGGCCCCAGGTGCTGGAGTGGGGCCACTCCAGCCATCTTGCCTGCCACCCCGGTGTCTACCGAACGGCGGCCTTCATCCGCAGGGGTTTCTGGTGGCCCACCATGGAGGCAGGCACCAGAGAGTTCGTGGCAGCCTGCGCCCGCAGCAAGGCTCTCCATCGCCCTCCAGCAGGTCTCCTGCGCCCCCTTCCTGTCCCCGGCCGACCTTGGTCCCACATTGCCTTGGACTTTGCAACTGGCCTCCCCGTGTCCCAAGGCAATGACACCATTCTGACCATTGTCGACCGGTTTTCCAAGGCCGTCCATTTTGTTGCCCTCACCAAACTCCCCTCTGCAGCCGAGATGGCGGACCTTCTCGTCTCCCACGTCGTCCGACCTCATGGGATTCCCCTGGACATTGTCTCTGACCGTGGTCCCCAGTTCACTTCGAAGGTATGGCAGGCCTTCTGTAAGGGGATTGGGGCCACGGTCAGCCTCTCCTCCGGGTATCACCCCCAGACCAATGGGCAGGCAGAGCGGGCCAATCAAGCCCTGGAGGCGGCTTTGCGTTGCGTTACCACCAGCAACCCCGTCTCCTGGAGCAAGTACCTGCCCTGGGTGGAGTACTCGCTCAACTCCATGGAGAGTTCGGCTACCGGTTTGTCCCCCTTCGAGTGTTCCCTGGGCTATCAACCCCCTCTGTTCCCCCATCAGGAGTTGGAGGTGGCAGTCCCGTCCACGAGGGCCCATCTCCGCCGATGTCGGCGCGTTTGGAAGACCGCCCGGGCCGTTATGTTGCGAGCTACAGAGCGGGCCCGGCGCAGCGCCAACCGGCGGAGAGTGCCGGCCCCAGCTTATCGACCTGGCCAGAGGGTATGGCTCCTGGCCCGGGACCTGCCCCTCCCTACCCTCAACCGGAAGCTGGCTCCCCGCTACGTCGGTCCCTACACCATCGACCGCATCGTCAACCCTTCAGCGGTGCGTCTCCATCTCCCTACCTCACTCAAGATCCATCCCGTCTTCCATGTCTCGCGCCTCAAACCGGTAGCCACCAGCCCCCTGTCTCCCCCTGTCCAAGCTCCTCCACCCCCCAGGGTCCTCGACGGTGGTGACATGGTCTGGGATGTCGACCAGCTGCTCGCCGTACGCCGCCGGGGGCGTGGGTACCAATACATGGTGGACTGGGTTGGCTATGGGCCCGAGGACCGCAGCTGGGTTCCCCGGTCCTACCTGGCCGACCCCGCACTCCTGGAGGAGTTCTATCGGGCCCACCCCAACGCCATCGGACGGTCTCCCGTAGGAGGGGGGGGGGGTCCTGTTGTGGTTACACCGCCCCGAGCTGCCTCCCCGGCACGTTCAAGCCACTCCCCCAGCTCGGACGTGCCGGAAACATCCGAGCGCTCGGCTCGCGCTCTGAGGAGACGAGCGCTGCACTGCACCAGGTGTTTGCCATCATCCATCAGGCACACCTGTGGCAATCAGGCAGCCTTCTACAAGAAGCCTCCCAGAACACCACTCCGTGCTTCGACGTACTGAACCCTGCGGTAAAGTTCTGACAAGCCCTCCAGCGTTCCTTGCATTCTGTTTATTCCCCAGTGTCTTATCTTCGTGTCTCTGTTTCCTCCCAAGACTCTCCCTCCGCGATTTCCGCGTCTCCCTCGTCCCCAGCGACCTTCACGTTTCTCCCCGGACCTCTCCTGCGATCTCCCCCCTTGTCCCTCTATCTGGACCCCTCCTTTCGGACCCGACTTCCCGTATCTCGGACCTGGACTTTCTCGGACAACCCCTCTTGGATCACGGACTGGACTTTCTCGCCAGGTGCACGCACATTTTTTCCAACACCTCCTGGTCATTTACATACCGCACCACACATTGGCTAAAAACACTCACACATAGTTATACACGCAACCCACGGGACACCACACATAGTTTATTCACACATCCCACTAACAGAACGCCTTTTTTTCACCATACATTTCCCTCCCACAATAAAACCTCCCTTTGTAGCTTTTGAAGTCATCTCGTGTCTGTCTGTCTTGGGTTTCGCCACACGGGTCAGGTTCTGGTGCGCGAGCATAACAACGGTTACCCGTCCCTTGGGACAGTCCAGGCTCCACAGATGTTTCAGCACCAGTCTTTGGTTGCTCTGAGGAGTCAGGCAGTCCCAGGGGTACCGCGGTCAAATGGGAAGCATGCCATGCTTTACCATCATCCAGGATGTAAGTGCTAGGACCCACTTTCCTTTTTATCAGGATGGGTGCAGAGAACCTCTGATGCCCTTTCATCACGTGCACAGGTTTCCGCACACGCACTCTGTCCCTTTCTCTGAATGAAGGCGTGTGAGCACCCCGTCTTCTGTCACAGTACTCTTTCATGTGAGATTGGCGAAGCGACACCCGGCCACGCGCCTCAGTATCCTGCGCTGTCACACCCGGGGGAGAGAGAACGTTGAGCTTAGTTCTCATCTTGCGACCATGCAGGAGTTCAAACGGAGATGCGCCGGTCGTGGCGTGCGGTGCAGCTCGATAGGCTTGGAGGAAATCCATGGTTGCAGCTTTCCAGGGTTGATGCTGAATGATTGCAGCTTGGATACAACCTTTGAGAACTTGGTTAAATCTCTCGATTGCACCGTTAGCAGCTGGATGGTATACAGAGGCGCGTATGAGTGATCCCTCTGCCCTGGAGGAATGTGGAGAACGCAGCAGATGTAAATTGCGGTCGATTATCAGTGACCAGGGACTCTGGGTTGCCATAGCGACTGAAGACACTGCTGAGGAATCCCACAACTGTTTCCATGGTGACAGATGAAGCGAAAGCAACTTCGGGCCACTTTGAGTAGTAGTCGGCCAAAGTGATTGCGAACTTATAGTCCCATGATGCAGTTTCAAACGGTCCTACAATGTCCACGCCCAGCTTACTCCAGGGGCCTTCAGGCAGAGGTACCGGTTGCAATGGTGCCTTGGTCACTTTTGCTGACTTGTCTGAACTTTGACACAGTGAGCATGTAGGCATCTCTGAGCGTACCAGTGCATCAATACCAGGAAACCAGTACAGCTCATGCAAGCGTTGCTTCGTTCGCACAATACCCTGGTGGCCGTCGTGAGCCAGGGCAATGAGTGTGCAGCGCAAGGAGACAGGCACAACCAAGCGTGACCCTCGAAACACTAAGTTGTCCTTCACACACAGTTCCTGCCTGATCTTGTAGTATGGTTGCAGCACTGGATTCACCGTTTTAACAGACGGCGGCCACTGCTGGTTGACTTGCTCACGCAGAGATGCATGTTCAGGGCAGGAGAAGGAAGCATCTTCAAACTTCCCCGCAGACACTGAGACAGGGGCCGTCGACAACAAGGCCACTAACTCAGGTTCTGTGTCCTCGACCAGAGGGGAGGCAGCAGGTAGAGGTAACGTGAGAGGCAGTCGGCTGTACGGTTTAATGATCCAGCCCGATACACGACATCATAGGTGAAACAGAGGAGACGTGCAGACCATCGTGCAACGCGCATCCCTGCTCGATCAGCACCTTTTGTAGAGAGGAGTGTAGTGAGGGCCTGATGATCAGTGCGCAGTGTGAACTTCCTGCCCCACAGATATGTCCTCCATTTCTCCACTGCCCAGACGCACGCAAGAGCCTCTTTCTCTACAGTGGAGTATTTCCTCTCTGTTGAAGTCAGTGAACGTGACGCAAACGCCACTGTGCGTTCTGTGTGGTCTGGATGCATCTGGGTGAACACAGCTCCCAGTCCGTAGTCAGAGGCGTCAGTCGAAGTTATGGTTGGGAAGTCCGGATTGAATAGAGCAAGCGCCAGACTGTCCACCAGCAGCTGTTTCACAGTCAGGAAGCATTTCTGAGCTTCTTTAGTCCACTCGAATATGCCCTCTTGTCGCAGACAAGCACGGAGAGGCTCTACCTCTGTAGCATAGTTGGGTATAAACTTTGCATACCACGAGAGCATACCTAGGAAGGAGCAGAAGCTGCCCGCATCTTTGGGAGCCGGGGCCTGAGTAATGGCCTGCAAGTGCTCTGTGTCAGACTCGATGCCTTTTTCTGTCACCAGGTGTCCCAGGAACTTCAGACTGGCTTGGCGGAAGTGGCATTTCTTTTCGTTCAGCCGCAGGCCTGCTCCTTCCAGCCGTTGTAGGACCGTTTCCAGAGCTGTCTCGTGCTCCTGTGCTGTGTGCCCGCAGCAGATGACGTCATCCAGGTAGTTCTGAACATTAGGCACACCCTTCAACACTGTCTCCATCAACTTTTGAAAGGCTGAAGGGGCTGAAGCCAGGCCATAGGGAACTCTGCAGAACCGAAACAGCCCATCATGTGTGATGAAAGCTGTTAAATCCCGACTTTAGGGATGCAGTGGCACTTGGTGATATGCACTCTCCAAATCAATAGTTGAGAACACAGTAGAACCTGTCAGTGTAGAGAGTAGTTCCTCCATGTGAGGAAGGGGGTGAAGTAATACTTGGGGTAGTATTGGTCGAGGATCAATGACCACACCGGGTTATAGAACTCAGGTTTAATCGTGGCTCAGTAGGCAGAAGTAATAACCATACATGGTAATCGTGTAACCATAATAACAGTCCGGGTAGTACATAACACCTAGTGTAGTTCCAGTGTATATACATGGCGTTATATCACTACATCCCCCCTGTTTAGCTTTCAATTTTTACAGTATCAAAATACAAACATATTCAGAGCCCTCCTTTTGTGTGTGATTGTCTCTACTCATAGTCCTTGTAGTGAGCTGGTTTGGAAACAGCTCTTCCATATCTTGTGCGTACTGTCTTGTGTGTTTCACAGGTTTGGCTGGAAGACGTTCCAGCTGCATGAGTGTCCCGTTGAGGTTCTGTGAAGCGGGTTCTTGCGCTCCTCAGTGCATGGGGGTGGTGAATTTCCCGCAGGTGGCTCCTGCCACGTCTGAGTTTGTTCCCATTTGATGTTTGCACAATGTAGCTCCTTGGCTCATCGCACTTTTGTACGACAGTGGCTGGATACCAAGTCCCTTTTTCCTTGTTTAGGACAGATACGTGCTGTCCGGGACCGAGTGGAGGTAGTTCTCTGCCGCTGCTGCGGTCATGATGTTCCTTCATGTTTGCTGTTCTCTGCTCCAGGTGGAGTCGGTTTTCCTCCTTGCCTGGGTCCCCTCGACTCGGCAGCAGGGTGGTGACTGGCCTTCCGAAGATCAGTTCTGCTGGTGATGGTAGTTTACTGTCGATGGGTGTTGCTCTGACCTGTAGTAAGGCAACTTGTATGTTACCTCCTTGTCTCATGGTTTTCTTCACAATGGATTTGATGTGTCGCACATGCCTCTCAATGAATCCATTGCTTTTTGGATAGTGGGGTGAGCTTGTAACGTGCCTGATTCCCCAGTCAGCCGTGAATTTCTGGAACGCGTGCCCTGTGTACCGGGGGCCATTATCTGTAAGTATCTCGTTAGGCCTTCCAAAAAGAGACATGTACATTTCCATTTTTTGTGCAACTGCCCGGCTGGACACAGGCATGGGCATTTCATCCACTAGAGGGAACTTAGAATATCTGTCCACAATCAGTAAATACTGATGTCCATCGATCTTGAATAGATCAGAAGCTAGGGATTGCCATGGTTTTGACGGTGTGTTGTGTGGGTTGAGAGGTTGCTTTGGATTTGCATCCTGATGTTCCATGCATACGCTACATGACCTGCAGACTCTTTCGATATCATCGTTCATTCTGATCCAGTAGACACTTTCTCTCGCCAGTCGCCATGTCTTTTCGATGCCCTGGTGTCCTACATGCAGCTGTTTGAGTATAGAATCAGTCATGGAGTCTGGGATGAGCACCTGTCTGCCTTTGAATATGACTCCTGCTTCAACTGCGAGCTCATCTCTGAATGACCAGTACTCCCGTAGTTGTCTTGGTAGAGCTTTGATGTTGTCTGGCCATCCCTGGTGGATCAACTCTTTCAGTGCATTGAGTCTGGGGTCGCTGGTGGTTTCCGTGTGGAGTGCGTCCTGTTTCTCGGGAGAGAAGTTTATCATTGCAACAGTGAGCATCTCTGGATCCTCGACTTCTGCCTCCATTCCGTCAATGCGCTCGTCCAGCTCGATGTTGCTGTTGTTCTCAGGGTTGGGTAGTCGGCTGAGTGTGTCTGCCAGGACCATCTGGTTTCCTGGTCGATACGTGACCTCGTAGTTGTATCCTTGTGTTTTTATCAGCGTTCGCTGAAGCCATGGCGGGGCGGCATGCAGTGGCTTTGTGCATATGGTAACGAGGGGTTTGTGGTCTGTAACTATAATGAATGACTTCCCATACAGGTAGGTATGGTATCGCTGCATTCCATAGACTATGGCCAGCATTTCTCGCTCTATGTTGCTGTACCTGGATTGGCAGTCGTCCAGTGTCTTTGAGCCAAAAGCTATGGGTCTTTTGTTCTGCACGAATCCCACGCCCAGTCCTTTCTGTGATGCATCGACCTCAAGTGTCAGAGGTGTGCTTGGATCATAGTACTTCAGGCAGTCATGTTCGTTGATAACTGATTTCAGGTCCTCAAAGCTCTTTTGGTGGTCAGTGTCCCATATCCAAGGCACGTCACTTTTCAGCAGCACCCTCAGTGTGTGTGCTTTGTCTGTGAACTTTGGGATGTAGAGTGACATGTAGGTCAGCATCCCCAAGAATCTGCTCAGTTCATCTTTGTTCTGGGGTGTCGGCATTTTCTGGTTGTCCCTGATTTTGGCTGGGTCAGGTTTGATACCTTTGTCTGTGTACAGGTTGCCAAAGAATGAGATGCTTGTCTGTTTGATTGTGCACTTGTCACTGTTGAACACAATACCTGTCTTGGCTGCTCTCTCCATCAGGTTGGTCAGGTTCCTGTCATGCTCCTCTTCGCTTGCTCCGTAGACTGCGATATCGTCGGCTATGCTGACGACACCGTCGAGCCCCTCCAGGATTTGGTCCATCTTTGCCTGGAAGAGATCTTGAGAGACACTGAGACCAAATGGCAAACGTTTCCAGCAGTATCTACCAAATGGAGTTCGGAATGTGGTTAGCAGTTGTGACTCTTCCTCTAGGTGTATTGACCAATATCCAGCTTTTGCGTCAAGTTTGCTGAATATTTTTGCATTTGCAAACTTCGGGTTCAGTTCCTCCACAGTAGGAATCTTGTGTGGGCATCTCCTAAGGCTGGCATTAAGCTTTTGGGGGTCTAAGCATATGCGAAGGGAACCGTCTTTCTTTGTGCTGTATGCCAGACTCGAGCACCAGTCTGTGTGCTGTTCTACTTTTCTTAACACATCTTGTTCGACTAGGTTATTCAGTTCATCTTTCAGTTTGTCTTTGATGTGAATGCTGCACTTACGTGGTGGGTCTATGAATGGTTCAGCATCCTTTTTCAGGAAGAGCTTGGCCTTTCCACTGAAGTTGCCAATTTTGTCAAACTGGTCTGGGTATGCTCTCTTTAGGTCTGCACTGTTAGATATGGTCATTTTGGGTTTTGTCTGTCTTGTGTTGACTTTTTTCTGGTTTGCATGTCCTTTCTCGGTCACTGCATCTACATTGACAGTCATTAGGTTTAACAGTTCACATGTTGGCAGCCCAACTATGGCTGGCCCTGGTACGTCTACAACATAGAACTTTGCATTGATCCATTTGGATTCTTTGTACTGGCATGGAATGTCAATGGTGCCTAGGCAGGGGATGGCGTGACCACTGTATGCAGATAGCCTCCTGTTGGTTTTTTTCAGTCGTTTCTGGGTGCATGCATTTTCACCGTACATCTGCTTGAAGGTACGCAATGGGAGTGTTTTGCCTGATGCACCTGTGTCTATCTTCAGACGTAGTGTGTATCCACGACCAGGTAGGTCAGGTGGTGTCACCTTCAGGACTGTGTACGCCTCCTCTCTGGCCGGCTTGCTGTCTATGCTATGCATGCACTTTTCACTGATAGTTATGGAGTGGAACTGTTTCTGGTAAGTACTTTCGTTCTCACTGTCTGTTTCACTGCCACTCTCTACAGCATGTATGCGAGTCCTGCTCTGTTGCTTTTTGTCTATATAGCTTTTGCGCTTGTGCTGTTTGTCTTGTGGTGTGTGGGACTTACTTCCCCCACTCCTGCTCTGGCTGGAGTGTTCCTGGCGCTCTCGTTTGGCCTTCCTGCAGCACCGCTCCCAGTGACCTTTTGCACCACACGCATTGCATTCATCATCATATGCAGGACATCGACGTGGTTTGTGGCTTGTCCCACAGTTACGACATATGCGGTCTCTGTCCACAGCGTGGATTCTCTCATTGTGTGACAGGCTAAGTTTGTCTAACTGTTCATTGCCTGCTGTCAGGGCTTCATATTTTCGTCCCTCGGCCAGAACCTCTGCTAAGGAATATCCTTTTGGTTTGCTATATAGATCATTCCTCAGGGCATCATGGGGAGTGCTCGCAATAATAAGCTCAATCATACGCTCGTTAAGCTCTTCGTCTGAAAACTGACATTTCTGTGCTAGTGTTCTGGCTCTGGTCACAAAATCATCAATATTCTCATCTGGTTTCTGTCTGTGTTGCATCAGTTGCAGTCTATGGATTCTGAAATTTACGTTCAACTTCAGCTGTTTTTCAAAGAAGTCCCATAGTTTGGCAGGCTTTTTCTTTTCATCATCGGTGAGACCACTGGTGTTCAGTCTTTTTAATCCTTCATCTCCGATTCCACGACATATTTTCCTAGCTTGTTTAGCTGCGCCGTTTATTTCTTCATCTTCTAAATACAGAGTCATTTTCTGTTTATATAGTGAAATTGCCTCACCCAGGTCCGGGTCTGACCAATTCATCGTCGGTAGATGCGATGCCATGACGTCTCCTGTTGCTAGCTAGCCAGTTAGCTTTGCGGCTAGCTCAGCTCCGGCGCACTCTTGCTTGAATGATGACAGAAATTATCCACGGACAATTTTATCAGTCTATCTTCATTCTTCATAGAGAGTACTTTACCGCTGCCACCATGAAGTAATACTTGGGGTAGTATTGGTCGAGGATCAATGACCACACAGGGTTATAGAACTCAGTTTAATAGTGGCTCAGTAGGCAGAAGTAATAACCATACATGGTAGTGGTGTAACCATAATAACAGTCCGGGTAGTACATAACACCTAGTGTAGTTCCAGTGTATATACATGGCGTTATATCACTACAGGGGGTAGCTATCCAATCCCTTTGTTGGGTTCTCGAAGGTCCACACACATCCGAATCCCTCCTGTTTTCTTCTGTGTGACCACGATAGGTGAGATCCACGGCGAAGCATCGATGCGCTCTATCACACCAGCTGAGAGGAGACGATTCAGCTCCGCTGACACATCAGCTCGCCCGGAGAAAGGAAGGCGTCTCAGTTTCTGACGCACTGGCACAGCGTCCGGTGACACCGTCACTTTGTGCATGAAACCTTTTGCACAGCCTACGGTTGCAGGTGAGGCTGGCTGGGTGGTGAGACATCCCACTGACACTGCAGCGGCGGGCAGAGCTGGAGGTGCTGCGGATGGCGGATATACCGCGTTACCTTCGATGCGCAGGCAGAGAGCGGATATGAGGTCTCTCCCCATAAGTGCAGTCCCTGAGTCCACTACATAGAAGCTGACTGGCCCTTTTATGCCATCCATGTGAACGGTCTGTAACCCACATAAAGTAGCCAACATGCAGTGTTAGGTTATTTCCTAGTTTTATATATGATTTAATTTAGTTTCCTTGCCATTTTCAGCTATGCATTTTCCCTGCATATTAAACTTGCCCAGTAGATGGCAATAGTAACGCTGCAGATAGTAGAAACTGTTACAGTGGTTACAGCAAAGAAGAAGAATGAAAATCGTGCTCAGCAGAGCTGGAGCAAAAAGGAATTCAACTACAAGAGACAAAGTGAAAATATGAGATTTAAGAGCTAGTTAATGAGTTCTCTTTCAAGAATGCACTTCAGCCTCTCGCACCCCACACTGGCTGGAGAGTGGGCAAGGTGCTGAGGCCGGTCGATAGGAGATCCTATGAGGTCCAGCTGCACACGGGTGGTGTCATCAGGAGAAATCGCAGACACCTCAGGCATGCACCAGGGGCAATCTTCACTGCCACTATGGACATGGAGATCAGCAGCCCCAGTCAGCCAGAGAGTGTTGAACCCGGACATTCAGAGAGTGTTCCTTCTCGCAGTGTCTTAGCAGGAAACAAAACCAAGGATACTGGTGACAGGGCCAACCCTGTTACCACCAGATCAGGCCGCTCTGTTGTGCAGCCGCAGCGATACAAAGACTTTGTGACCTCACATAGATGAATGGATCTGTAGCACTAATGGACTTTGGGGGGGGCATGAATGAAAAAGAAAAAAAAGTGAATCACAAATGTTGTGCAAATGTATTAAAGGTTCTAAAAAAAAAGAAGAAACTGAAAAGAGAAAAGATGTAACAATAGGAACTATTGTTAGGAACCATTGTTTAGTTCCTTGTTTACACAGGGGTCGTTTAGGTTGTTGCACCTGGAATAACGGACCGAGCATGATGCATAACCTTACGTGCCGAAGTTATTATTAAAGTTTATAGTGTAGAGCCGAAGTAACGGAGAAGACCGTAGGTTCACACTTTAGCCGTGTAGGCAACTTTCTTTAATCCACGGTAAATCAGCGAGACAAACAAAACCCACAGCTCGACTGAGCGGAGGTGGCAAGAATAACCAGAAAACTGGCTGGACAACCATAACTTAACCCTGCGTTAACCTGCCAGGGCAACCATGACTTAACCCTTAGTTCCTGGGTTGAATTCTGTCCCCAATACGTGTCCACCACATGAGCCCCCCCAGAATTCGCCCTAGTAATCGAAGTTAGGCAGGTGCGGGGGGACGACCGGCCGTCCGCGGTGGCTTCGGGTAACAGGCGCCGGAGTGTCTCTGGGAGGCATTGACGCGGGCCTGTGGAGGTCGGCCCGAGGAGCAGAAGAGGCAGCACGGGCCTCCACGGGGGGAAGAGGCGGAGCCGGGGGACGACCGCGATGAGGAGGTTGGGCTAACTCCAACGGCTGCGTCAAGTCCAGGTGTGCGGGTTTAACTCGGTCCACTGAAACATGCTCGGCCGTGCCCCCAAAATCCACCACCAGGTGCTTAGTTCCCCGTTCCAGGACGCGGAAGGGGCCGTCATAAGGGGGTTGCAGAGGGGGGCGGTGTGCGTCGTGACGGATGAACACGTAGTCCGCTGACTGCAGACCTGGGGGCACCTGGGACACCGGAGCGCCGTGTTGGGCGGTAGGGACAGGTGTGAAAGCTCTGACCCCGTCCAGCAAGGAGGCTCGTTGGTCCACAGCTGACCAGGGACGCGTTGCATTGGGCATGAAATCGCCTGGGACTCGCAGCGGCGTGCCGTACACCAGCTCCGCAGAGGAGGCTTGTAGGTCTTCCTTCGGGGCGGTCCGCAGGCCCAGCATGACCCATGGGAGCTTGTCAACCCAGTTGCAGTCCTTGAGAGTAGCCCGAAGCGCAGCCTTCATGGACCGGTGGAAACGCTCACATAGGCCGTTCGCCTGAGGGTGGTAGGCGGTAGTGCGATGAAGCTTGACGCCCAGAGCCTCACCCACAGCATTCCATAGCTCTGAGGTAAACTGTGGCCCACGGTCAGATGAAAGGTCGGAAGGCGTACCGAAACGTGAGACCCACGACCCAATAAAAGCCCGGGCCACATCAGCAGACGTCGTGGATGCCAGGGGAACAGCTTCAGGCCAGCGCATAGTCCTGTCCACCACAGTGAAGAGGTAGGTGGACCCATGGGAGGGGGGTAGGGGACCAACCAGGTCGACGTGGACATGGTCAAATCGTCTCTCCGGCACTGCGAAGCGTTCCAGGGGCGCCTTAATGTGGCGGTGTATCTTAGCCCGCTGACAGGCAACACACGAGTCGGCCCACGCTTTCACGTCTCTCTTAAGTCCCTCCCACACAAACTTAGCAGAGGTCAGGCGCACGGATGGCTTACCGCCTGGATGAGAGAGGCCGTGCACAGCTTCAAATACGGGGCGTCTCCAGCTGTGCGGGACGATGGGCCTGGGCTGTCCTGTGGAGACGTCACACAGGAGGGTGACACCTGTGTCGCTGAAAGGAACGTCCTGCAGGCGGAGCCCCGTGTCGGAGGCCCGGAGACGGAGGATGCTCGGGTCCGTGGCCTGGTCAGCAGCCATCTGTGCATAGTCAAGGCCTAGGTGGACCGCTCCAATCACTGCCCTAGACAGGCAGTCAGCTACCTGGTTAGACTTACCAGCGACGTGCTGGATGTCGGTAGTGAATTCCGAAATGTAGGAGAGTTGTCGCTGCTGGCGAGCGGACCATGGCTCGGCCGTCTTGGACATGGCAAACGCGAGGGGCTTGTGGTCCACGTACGCAGTAAACTCGCGGCCCTCTAGCAGGAAACGGAAATGCCGGACGGCGAGCCAGAGACCGAGGAGTTCCCTGTCAAAAGTACTATACTTGCGCTCTCGGGGTGTAAGCTGGCGACTGAAAAAGGCCAAAGGCTGCCAAGCCCCCCCCACCCACTGTTCGTGAACCGCACCAACAGCATAGTCCGATGCATCCGTGGTTATGGAAATAGGCGCTGTAGGTGAAGGATGCGCTAGCAGGGTAGCCTGGGAGAGCGCAGCTTTAGTCTCGGTGAACGCACGGTCCCGCTCTGCTGTCCAGTCGACTGCCTGGTTGGGGGACATGCCTTTCAGCGCCTCGTACAGTGGCCGGATGATAAAGGCGGCTCGAGGAATGAAGCGGTGGTAGAATGTCACCATCCCGATGAACTCCCTGAGCGCACGAGCTGTTTGGGGGCGCGGAAAGGCCGCCACCGCTTCCACCTTTGAGGGCAGGGGGACTGCCCTGTCCCCAGTGATGCGGTGCCCGAGGAAATCAATGGCTGTCAGCCCGAACCGGCACTTCGCCGGGTTGACGATCAGCCCATGCTGGCTGAGGCGTGTGAAGAGGGCATGAAGATGGGACAGGTGTTCTTCCTCGGAGGCGCTGGCGATGAGTATGTCGTCCAAATAGACGAAGATGAAAGGAAGGCCACGGAGCACTGAATCCATCAGCCGCTGAAAGGACTGGGCCGCGTTTTTGAGTCCAAATGGCATTCGTAGGAATTCAAATAGGCCGAATGGGGTTGTCACCGCTGTCTTGGGGATGTCTGAGGGGTGCACGGGAACTTGATGATAACCACGGACCAGGTCGACTTTTGAGAAGACGCATTTGCCAGACAGGTTTGCAGAAAAGTCCTGGATATGCGGGACAGGATAGCGGTCAGGCGTGGTGGCGTCATTTAGTCGGCGGTAGTCCCCGCATGGGCGCCAACCTCCATCAGGCTTAGCGACGATGTGGAGTGGGGACGCCCACGGGCTGTCAGAGCGGCGGATGATCCCCATGCGTTCCAGGTGCTCGAACTCAGACTTGGCAATGGCGAGTTTGGCGGGGTCGAGACGCCTGGCTCTGGCGTAGACCGGGGGCCCCTTCGTAGCAATGTGATGCTCCACCCCATGCTTAGCGGTGGGTGCAGAGAAGGTAGGCTGGGTGAGGTCAGGGAACTCAGCGAGGAGGCGGGTGAACTTGTCTGCCTCTGAGAGAGAGTTGGCTAGACCTGCATAGGCCGCTTCCCTCTGCGTACATGCGAAGGAGGAGAAGGTTAAGGCATCGACCAGACGGCTGTTCTGAATGTCCACTAGCAAACCGTAAGCGCACAAAAAATCAGCTCCGAGGAGGGGAAGCGTTACATTGGCCATGACGAACTCCCACGTGAAACGTTGTCCACCAAAACACAGTTCTACAGACCGCACGCCGTAGGTGTGGATAGGGCTGCCGTCAGCCGTCGCCAACTGGGGGCCCCGCTCCCCGCCCATGATGTCGACGTCAGTAGCAGGGAGCACGCTTCTCTGTGCGCCCGTGTCACAAAGAAATCGCCGACCGGAGATGGTGTCGAGGATGAAGAGTAGCCTGCTCGTATCGCCAACACTCATGGCCACTACTGAGTGTTGGCCCTCTCGTTTCCCGTCGGCCTGTAGTTGCAGGGGGAACGGCACCGTTTAGCTTTCGCACCAAATCGAGCGTGGTACATACAGAGTCCAGAGGGCTTGTAGCGGTCTGATGCTGTGGCGCCACCGTCGGGCCACGCCCGCGATGTCGGCGGGGGGCCAGTGAAGGTAGGAGCCAGCACCCCGGCATGGGAGGAACGTTGTGTAGCGACGAAGAATCGGTCAGCCTCCTTTGCCAGCTCACGGGGATCAGTGATGGTGGAGTTAGCGAGCGCAGTCTGGACGTGGGGCGGCATGTTGCGCAGAAACAGCTCCATAAACAGGAAACATGGCTTTTCTTGACCCAGTAGGTTTAACATCCTGCTCATTAGCTCCGATGGTTTGCCATCTCCCAAGCCCTGAATTGCGAAGAGGCGACGTGCTCTCTCCGTTGCTGACAGTTCAAAAGTTTCAAGGAGGAGATGTTTAAGTGCGGCGTATTTACCATCGGCCGGTGGGTTGGTTATGAAACCGCTTATCCTGGAAGCCGTAGCGCACCCCAGCGCTGCCACTACGTAGTAGTACCTGGTCTCGTCTGCTGTTATGTCTCTGAGCGCGAACTGCGCCTCAGCCTGCGCGAACCATGTAGCCGCGGAAGACTCCCAAAACTCCGGCAGTTTAATTGCAACGGCGTTCGTAGCCATAATGTGTGTGGTTTCAGAAAACTTATCCGAAAACCGACGTCGGGGTCACCAGTGTAGAGCCGAAGTAACGGAGAAGACCGTAGGTTCACACTTTAGCCGTGTAGGCAACTTTCTTTAATCCACGGTAAATCAGCGAGACAAACAAAACCCACAGCTCGACTGAGCGGAGGTGGCAAGAATAACCAGAAAACTGGCTGGACAACCATAACTTAACCCTGCGTTAACCTGCCAGGGCAACCATGACTTAACCCTTAGTTCCTGGGTTGAATTCTGTCCCCAATACGTGTCCACCACAATAGCCCCGTGGGGTTGAAACGAGTTGTAACGTCTCATTTGTAGAAGGAAACAACACACTTTAACAATGTGCGTTGCTAGCATAGTCAATGTATTCCATATGTTGATCATGCAAGGTTCTGGTTGAGAGACTTTACTGTATTCTATTCTTTTTGTTAGCTCGACCATTTCCTTGGTAATGAGTAAATGTCTTGATAAATGTGTATAAGTTAAACAAAACCCAATCGGAGGTGAACTTTAGTCTAATGAACTGAAGTGCGACGCAGAGCCATGGTGAACCTGTATTACTGGGTTGTAAGCTAGCGTCTGAGCTCGCATGAGTAAATAAATGATGATTGAAAGTAAAGTTCCGAGTCACTATGCGTTCATGAATACGGATTATCGAGTGATACTAATTCCAGATCTGCTAATGTTTATTTTCTAAAGAGTAATTGAGTATTGACCTGCTATGCAGGTTGTTTTTTTGTTTATGCGAGAAATTGAGACGATCCAGTGGACCGCTAGCCATTGGACAGACGAGTGCGCAGCCGCGGAACAGAGGGCGGAAGTGCAGCATCTCACGGCCAACACGGACTGTTCCAACTCCACGCTGTCTCCATGTCGTCACACAGATAAGCGCTTGAGATCTCGCCACACTTTAAAAGCATACTACCCGGGTAGATGGACTTTGGGTTTTATTTTATCAGAGCTCTGAATAGGTAATTTTATTTTATATTGTTGGGCTACACACGCATTTTGATTTACTACACTGAAAATACCTTTACAAATGGTTAACATTGATTTATACAACTGAAAATACCTTTACAGATGGTTCATTTTGATTTACTACAACTGAAGGGACATTGTAAAAGAAAGTGAGAAATCACAAACAGTGTGTTGAATAGTTCATGTTTATTAAATGCCGGCTAAACTTAAACTAAAAGAAGTGTTTTGGATTTTCATTGAGTCACTCCTCCTCGAAAAGGTCCTTAGATCCGGGGCATTGGAATATTGTAAAATCTAGTCACGTGTCCTGCCTTACAGGTCGCTTCCATGCAGCCCAGCACGTTGATTGATAGGGGTCCGTGAGTATGTCACTAGACGGACTGAGGATTTTTGTAGAGGAGCTTCTTTGAAGTGCTCCTCGTAGATGCATCGAGGTAAAACAGACACTGAAGCACCCGTATCCACCGTTAGTTTCACTGTCTTCACCACGTTCGCTGTTTGAATGTCCACTGAACACTGTATCTTATCAGGGGTGTCTGTTCCTTCCACAAGCAGGAGTGTATATTCAGGCATGTCAACCTCCTTCACTGAATGAGTCTGCTGAGACTACTTACACGCACGGGCAAATTGTCCTTTTTTATTGCAACCTCTGCATGTTGCTTTTGCAGCTGGACATTCCTGTGAGTTAGCAAGGTGTTTCTCTGAACCACACCGGTAGCAGGTACGTGAGGAGGAGGCTGTAGCAGATTTCTGAGCAGACTTTGCATATGCACACTTGTGTGGCTTTCCCTGGCCGCGTGTAGTTTTCTGGGTCTGCATAACTTGCACTGGTATTTGCTGCTGACCTGCCATAGACTTAGCTTGTAGGGTAGCTGCTTCACATTGATTAGCTATGGTAATAGCATCGGCTAATGTCAGGCTTGTCTTTAGCAATAACCTCTCTCTAATGCGAGGGTTAGCTACATGCTCCACGAGCTGATCTCGAATCACGTCATCAGTGTTTGGAAATTCACACGTTGCAGCCAGTTATCTTAATGCAGCGATGTATTGCACTATGGATTCTTGTGCTCCCTGCACTCTTTTTCTGAAAGCATGCCGCTCCACAACTATGTTCACCGTCGGCGTAAAATTGCCCTGTAATGCTGTAATGGTGGATGCTAAATCCTGACCTGTGTCCGGCAATGTATGGAAGATCCGCTGTCCTTCGGAGCCCAAACAATGCAGAAGTAGTGCTCTTTTCCTTGCCTCAGGCCACGCGTTTCCACTTGCATTGATCACGAGAAGGTGATTCTCGAACATCTTCACCCACGTGTTGAAAAGTGTCGCCGGTTCTCCCGGGCACGTCAAAAAAAGATCTGGAAACGGTGCATTGGCCATCTTGTCCGTTTTAAAGTATGCAGGTCCGTCTCGTCGCCAATTTGTTCTATTCTTTGGTAGAATAACCACACGACGTATTGCTTAATAAACTTTACTAAAAGAATTGCAAGGCAGACCGTTAGCTTCCAACATACTCGGACAGGTTCTCAGCAGCAACTCACAACAACATTCAAAGAGTCAACCTAACCTACTGTTACTAGTGACCTACGAATACAGCGCCCTCTAGCGGTTGGCAGTATAAAACTCTGCAATATAGGGTAACTAGATTACTGAACACAACACCCCATCACCAACTGCAATTTGACAGTGTAAGAAGACTACCTTGTCATGTTCCACATCCTCCCTGGTGAACGTGATGTGGTGTCCACAGAGTTAATGTGGTTGGTGAAATGTGGTAAGTCCTGAGATTTAATTTTAACCCAGGTGTCGTCCACAAATCTGAACCAATGTCTAGGTGGTGTCCCTGGATAGGAAATCAGAGCCTCTTTTCCACTTCCTCCATATTCGAGTTCGCCACTACAGGTGAGACTGGGGGACCCATAGCACACCCATGCCTCTGCCTATAGTACTGCCCCCTGTATGTGAAGTACATGGACTGAAGACACAGCTTCAGGAGCAGACACACTTGGTCTTTGTTAATGGTGGTCCTATTACTAAGGGTGGGGTCGTTTGGTAATTTCATATGGACCACCTCCACTGCTTCATCAACAGGAACACACGTGAAGAGAGACGTAACATCATAAGAGACCACTGTTTCATCCCCCTTCATAATGATGTCCCTCACCTTGTCCACAACATCCACAGTGTTCTGAATGTGATGTTGATTACTGCCTACCAACGGGTTCAGAATAGATGCCAGAAACTTAGAGAGGTTAGAGGTCACTGATCACTAATGGCACATCCTGTTTATGTATCCTAGGTAAACCATACAGACTAGGTGTAGCTTCCCCAGGGTATAATCTATGGTACTAAATTCTGTCCAATTCTGTCCTGTTCTAACTATTTCAGACCATCTGTCACAGGGGTGGGTAATCTTATCCAGAAAGGGCCAGTGTGGGTGAAAGTTTGTGGTCCAACCAAGCAGTCACACACCTGTGTCTGCTAATCAGGTTCCTCAGCAAAGACTCTACTGGTTGATTAGTGGGATCGTGTGTGTAACTGCTTGGCTGGAACAAAAACCTGCACCCACACTGGCCCTTTCTGGATAAGATTGCCTACCCCTAATATCACCTTTTTCTTTTCAGAACTGCCTGGATCTCGTTTCAGGGGCTCATTTATGTCGCTAAGCAATGTCATAACTTTCTCATGATCGTCTGTCTGTTTTAATACAACAGTGCGTCTGCCTTTGTCTGCCAGTCGTCCCCTCTATGTGAAGAGGGAACGACCATCCCTGAACTGGAGGGGCCCCAGGAGTACATCTGTCACCATGTTACAATACTGTGATTGCAACTATTCCCCAGTCCTCTGTGAATAGCACACTTGGCCATTGTAACTCTAAGTAATGGTCACGCAGTTAGCATATGAAACCAATCTTTTTTTTCAGTCGTTATGCCACTGTATTTTTTTTCTACTTTTATCAATCCCTGTGAGGTGATTCTTTCTCTGCATTTAATCCGTCCTGGATTTGTAGCTAAGAGCAGTGGGCCGCCGCTCTGCAGTGTTTATAAGGGTGGGGAGACCTGCAGTCAGGTGAGACTGAAGAGGTCACTTAGATGATAAACGTGTCTAAATGAATTGATTGGATGCTGTGTGTAAGTCTTCAAAAATGTCTTTACGTATACTTTAGTAAAGCGGATCTTGTGAACAACTGAAACACTCATCAATGTATTTTGCTTTTTATTTTCAGGAACTTTCTGTATCATTTCGCTCTGCACCTGTCCCGTTACCCACGCTACTTGTACGGTCTCCCTGATGACATTGGCCACGGATATGGATGGTCCATGTTCTGTGCCTGGGGAGGTCTGGGCCTTACCCTCATCGCTGGCTTCTTCTGCACTTTGGCCCCATCTGTTCAGCCCATTCCCCGATCAACTTGCCCCAAGTCCCGGCAGGAAAATGGCACTATATGCTGAAGGGGTTCGGCTGCCGTTCCTTCCCAGCGCCAAGCAGCCGAGCTGGCAGCCAGAAGAGCTGAGACCAATCTATGAGAAATCAGCAACAGATGAACTGTTCCATGTGTTTGTAAATCACTTCGTCTATACTGTCTCCTGGCTACACAACATGTTGTGTGTGTGTGTGTGTGTGTGTGTGTGTGTGTGTGTGTGTGTGTGTGTGTGTGTGTGTGTGTGTGTGCATGTGCGCACGTGCGCATGTTTAAAAATGGATGTCTTAATGATCTGCTATGTTGAAAATAATATCAGAGAGAAATCATGTGAATTGTTGAAGTTGTACTTGTGCTGCCGTGGAGCTGATGCTGAGATGTGATGATGATGCTGAGATGTGATGATAATGCTGAGATGTGATGATGATGCTGAGATGTGATGATGATGCTGAGATGGATGTGCCATGACGAGGTGGAACTCCAGCAGGACTGGAAAGGACACTGCGCAGGAAAGCAGAGACTGAGTGATTTCATCCTGGATGGAGGAGTTCTTATCAATATTGTTGTGTTTATGATGACGATGGATAAATCAGTACTGGAGCCAACTGGTCACAGTGTTGGGGGCGTAGCACATGCATTTCTCTGAAAGACCTCTGAAGGACAACTTACACTCTTAAAGGTCTATGTGGGATTACCTGAAAATAGGAAATAAAGAACCAGGGCAAAGTTTCAGAGGTGAATCGGTGTGATTACCGAAATGGGCTGGCATGTGGTTTACTGGCATTTTTAAAGATATGTGATTCTGTGGCCCCTCTTCGGACTACAGGGGGGGATGGGACTGCCCAGCACCCCCAGAAGATGTGCAGTAACTCTGCTGCTGTTGTATATTACTGTACAGATTATTCCACACAAATGGCAACCAGGAAATGTCATGTTGGAATTTTTCATTCTCATGTAAAGCATTCCCGTCCTTCAAATGAACCTACTGTATGCCATCTAGCGTTTTATACATGTATTCCTTCCATCCAGAGTGCTTTCCTTTTCACTGGACTGTCCCCAGGGGAACCTACTGTATGCCATCTAGCGTTTTATACATGTATTCCTTCCATCCGGAGTGCTTTCCTTTTCACTGGACTGACCCCAGGTGAACCTACTGTATGTCATCTAGCGTTTTATACATGTAGTCCTTCCATCCAGAGTGCTTTCCTTTTTACTGGACTGACCCGAGGTGAACCTACTTTATGTCATCTAGCGTTTTATACATGTATTCCTTCCATCCGGAGTGCTTTCCTTTTCACTGGACTGACCCCAGGGGAACCTACTGTATGCCATCTAGCGTTTTATACATTTAGTCCTTCCATCCAGAGTGCTTTCCTTTTCACTGGACTGACCCCAGGTGAACCTACTGTATGTCATCTAGCGTTTTATACATGTATTCCTTCCATCCGGAGTGCTTTCCTTTTCACTGGACTGACCCCAGGTGAACCTACTGTATGTCATCTAGCGTTTTATACATGTATTCCTTCCATCCGGAGTGCTTTCCTTTTCACTGGACTGACCCCAGGTGAGCCTACTGTATGCCATCTAGCGTTTTATACATGTATTCCTTCCATCCGGAGTGCTTTCCTTTTCACTGGACTGACCCCAGGTGAACCTACTGTATGTCATCTAGCGTTTTATACATATAGTCCTTCCATCCAGAGTGCTTTCCTTTTCACTGGACTGACCCCAGGTGAACCTACTGTATGCCATCTAGCATTTTATACACGTATTCCTTCCATCCAGAGTGCTTTCCTTTTCACTGGACTCGCCCCATTATGTTGTGGCTGAACTGTTAACCGGGCATGTGTGGAGCAAAACGATGTTCTCCATTGTCGTCAGAGAGGTAATTGTGTGTGTGTGTGTGTGTGTGTGTGTGTGTGTGTGTGTGTGTGTGTGTGTGCAAGTGATTATTTTCAGTCTCTGTGGAAAAAAATGTACAATTAGAACAAAGAGACAGTCACAGCCTGGTTCAGGATATATAGATGGGCATTGATGAACATGAAGAACAAAAAACAAACTAAAAAAAAAACGGAAAGATACAGCATTGTGTTTGAAAAACGTTATAGCCTCATTCCACCTTGTAATGTGTTGGAGAATCTCCTTAGTAGACAGGACTGACAAAGACCCAGTGTTTGCAGGGATGGAAGGGAAACGCTGGTCTAAACTTTAGCACTGCTGGCTGATGGTCTCAGCCAGGACGTTCCTCATGGCATCTCATGGTTACACGCGGTCTTTCATTCCTGGAGATGCTGGATACTTCTAAACTGACTCCAAGAATACCATTCTCCTCCACATCCTGTTCGTATGTCCAGATAGACTGAGATGTGGCAGGATTTCTGGAACCTTTAAGAAGAAGTGTCACCTAGCTCAAGATCATGTAAACATCTGAGTACAGAAACTCCATATTAGATGATTCAGGCCCCAGCATGTGGAGTGTTCAGCTACCATTTTGTCACAGGGCAGCTATCGGGAATACAGATAGCCAGAGATTCTCCATAACCTCATATGTTACAAAATATAAATACATTTTTGTCAAATGTATCAAAATAAACTGCAAAATCCCTGTGTCATAATATGTATTTCATTAAAATACAGCTATCTTTGTTATGCATGCCCAATAATCCAGGTAAGAACATCAAAGACAACTGAATCAGTTCATCTGGACACAACGTTTATTAAATATATATATTTTTTATTTTATTATACTCTTATCTGTGAAGCGCTTCGAGATCTGTCGCCACAGATTATAAGCGCTATACAAACTCAGTTTAGTATTATTATCTTACAATAGTGTGACTGCCACCATTCTCCAATCCTCTGTGAACAGTACACATGGCCGCTGAAACTCTAGTTCGTAGTCATGGTCATTTGCATATGAAACTGATCGTTGGTTTATTTATAAGGGTGGGGACACCTGCAGTCACTGTATTGTTTATAAGGGTGGGAAACATGCAGTCACCGTATTGTTTATAAGGGTGGGACACCTGCAGTCACTGTATTATTTATAAGGGTGGGGTACCTGCAGTCACTGTATTGTTTATAAGGGTGGGACACATGCAATCACTGTATTATTTATAAGGGTGGGGGTACCTGCACTCACTGTATTGTTTATAAAGGTGGGGTACCTGCACTCCGTGTATTGTTTTTAAGGGTGGGGGTACCTGCAGTCACTGTATTGTTTATAAGGGTGGGGTACCTGCAGTCACTGTATTGTTTATAAGGGTGGGACGCATGCCGTCACTGTATTGTTTATAAGGGTGGGGACACCTGTAGTCGCTGTATTGTTTATAAGGGTGGGGTACCTGCAGTCACTGTATTGTTTATAAGGGTGGGATACCTGCAGTCACTGTATTGTTTATAAGGGTGGGGACGCATGCAGTCACTGTATTGTTTATAAGGGTGGGGACACCTGCAGTCACTGTATTGTTTATAAGGGTGGGGACACATGCAGTCACTGTATTGTTTATAAGGGTGGGGGTACCTGCAGTCACTGTATTGTTTATAAGTGTGGGGACACCTGCAGTCACTGTATTGTTTAAAAGGGTGGGATACCTGCAGTTACTGTATTGTTTATAAGGGTGGGACACATCCAGTCACTGTATTGTTTATAAGGGTGGGGACACCTGCAGTCACTGTATTGTTTATAAGGGTGGGACACCTGCAGTCACTGTATTGTTTATAAGGGTGGGGACACCTGCAGTCACTGTATTGTTTATAAGGGTGGGGTACCTGCACTCACTGTATTGTTTATAAGGGTGGGTGTACCTGCAGTCACTGTATTGTTAATAAGGGTGGGGGTACCTGCACTCACTGTATTGTTTAAAAGGGTGGGGACACATGCAGTCACTGTATTGTTTATAAGGGTGGGGACACCTGCAGTCACTGTATAATTTTTAAGGGTGGGGTACCTGCAGTCACTGTATTATTTATAAGGGTGGGGTACCTGCAGTTACTGTATTGTTTATAAGGGTGGGACACATGCAATCACTGTATTGTTTATAAGGGTGGGGACGCCTGCAGTCACTGTATTGTTTATAAGGGTGGGACACCTGCAGTCACTGTATTGTTTATAAGGGTGGGGACACCTGCAGTCACTGTATTGTTTATAAGGGTGGGACACATGCAGTCACTGTATTGTTTAAAAGGGTGGGGACACCTGCAGTCACTGTATTGTTTATAAGGGTGGGACACATGCAGTCACTGTATTGTTTATAAGGGTGGGACACCTGCAGTCACTGTATAATTTTTAAGGGTGGGGTACCTGCAGTCACTGTATTATTTATAAGGGTGGGGTACCTGCAGTTACTGTATTGTTTATAAGGGTGGGACACATGCAGTCACTGTATTGTTTATAAGGGTGGGACAGCTGCAGTCAATGTATTGTTTATAAGGGTGGGGACACCTGCAGTCACTGTATTGTTTATAAGGGTGGGACACATGCAGTCACTGTATTGTTTATAAGGGTGGGGACACCTGCAGTCACTGTATTATTTATAAGGGTGGGGACGCATGCAGTCAGGTGAGGCTGAAGAGGTCACTTTGTTACGGCTCGCCCAACCCGCGCCGTGGCCCGCCCTCGCCGCGCCGGCAGCCAATCAGCTCGTCAGGGCCGGGCTTAGCCGTCAGGGCTGGGCTTAAGTTTGGTGGCCTCCCACGCCCCCGTTGTCAGTTCGTGTTGTAACCTCCTCGCAGTAGTGGCTACTCTTCCCTCACGGTCCTTTTCTCTCCAAGGTCACCCCCAGCCCTTGATTTATGTTTTAGTATCCTATTTGCCGTGTTCCCGTTTTGGATTACCCGCGAGTTTTTCCCCTTGGACTTTCCGTTTTTCTTGTCGCTCATTGCCTTCCTGTGTTTGACTATTTGTATGCGTAAGGAATAAATTACGCCAGTTTCGGCTAACCCCATCTCTGTCTGGTGTCGTGCGCTTGGGGTCTTCCACAGACCCTAACAGTACGAACTGACCATGACGTCCCCAGCCGACACAGAGAGCGTACCGGCCAGTCCGCTTCGAGCGGCTCTCATCGGACAGATCCAACTGACTAACTCCCACACCCAGCAGCTAGAGGCGGCCTCCGCCGCGGTGAGAGGTCTTCAGACTCGGGTCCAGCCCCTCCAGGCCTGTGTGGGTAACCTAACGAGCCAGCAGGCGGCGTTGGCCAGCCAACAAGCAGAGATCCTGCGGCAGTTGCAAACCATCACGGCGGCTCTCACCATCCAGCCGCCGAGCCAGCCTGCCCCTGGAGTCGTGGGTAACCCGCCCCCTGGGCCCGCTGCCCCGGTTAACCCTGTGGGGCTCAACCCAGTTCCCCGGGAGCCCTGCCTCTCCAGCCCACGACCATTTGATGGCGACTTTGAAACCTGTGCCACGTTCATCATGCAGTGTGAGCTGGTCTTCCTGCACCAACCCAGCAAGTTCACGTCTGATGCTGCCTAGGTCGCTTACGTGACCAACCTGCTCACAGGCCGAGCAGCTCAGTGGGCCACTGCTTCCTGGTTCATGAAGGCCAGTTTCTGCCTCACCTACGAGGCCTTTGAGGCGGAACTACGGAAGGTTTTCCACCATCCAGTCGGTGGCCAGGACCCTGGTGCTCGGCTGAGCAGTATCCAGCAGGGCAGTGGCAGTGTCACAGACTACTCGGTGGAGTTCAGGCTGGCCGCAGCTGAGAGCGGCTGGAACGACCAGTCACTTCGGGTCACCTTCCACAGAGGTCTCAGCGAGGCTGTCAAGGACCAGCTAGCCACCCAGGAGGAGCCCACCTCCCTTGAGGACCTGATCAAGCTCGCTATCTGCATCGACAGATGCCTCTGGGAGAGAAGGCGCGAGCGAGCCCTGCGTGGATCCCCGTCCATTCCCCAGTCGTCCAGCACTCCTAACAGGACCCCTGCTCCTGCTCGCCCCACTTTCCCTGTGGCCGTTTCTCCCCCCGCGCCCCAGACCACGACGGGGGAGGAACCTATGCAGCTGGGGCGCATGCACCTTAGTCCGGCCAAAAGGGAGGCCCGGTTCAAGGCGGGTCAATGCCTCTACTGTGGCCAGAAGGGACATCTGATCAGCGGCTGCCCCACTCGGCCAAAAGACTTGGCTCACTGGGGCCCCGGGAGATCCTAGTGAGCCGCCTTTCCTGTTCCCGCCGTCCTGCCCCACAGAACCATCTAGTTAGCATTACCCTGGCCTGGGCTGACCAGCGGCTCACGGTGGGTGCACTCCTCGACTCGGGAGCAGATGAGTGTTTTCTGGACTCAGAGTTTGCTGCCCAGGCTAACATCCCGCTAGAGACGCCGGAGAAGCCCATGGAGGCCTTCGCGCTGGACGAGCGCTGCCTGGCAAGCGTCACCCAATGCACCCACCCTGTCTCTCTCACCATAGCAGGTAACCATGTGGAGAGACTTCGGTTCTACATCATCCAGTCCCCGTTAGTCCCTGTGATCCTAGGGCGCCCCTGGTTCGTGCAGCATGAGCCACACATCGCCTGGGCCTCCAGTACCATCATGGGGTGGAGCTCCTCCTGTCATGCCCAATGTCTCCAGGCTGCTACCGCCCCATCCCCCCTAGTGCCCCTAGTGCCCCGCCTCCCAACCTCTCCTCTGTTCCCCCTGAGTACCATGAGTTAGGTGAGGTTTTCAGCAAGACCCGGGCCCAATCTCTTCCTCCTCATCGGCCTCATGACTGTGCTATCGACCTCCACTCTGGGGCACCCCTTCCCAGCAGTCGTCTGTACAGTCTGACCATCCCCGAGAAGGCTGCGATGGACGAGTACATCTCCGAGTCCTTGGCAGCGGGGCTCATTCGGCCCTCGTCCTCCCAGGTGGCAGCTGCATTCTTTTTCGTGAAGAAGAAGGATGGGGGCCTCCGACCCTGCATTGACTATCGCCAACTCAATGAGATAACCGTCAAAAACAAGTACCCCCTTCCTCTCATGAGTTCCACCCTTGAGCCCCTCACCCAGACTACAGTCTTCACTAAGCTGGACCTCCAGTGTGCCTATCATCTGGTCCGGATCCGGAAGGGGGACGAATGGAAGACAGCTGCCGTTCGGCCTCACCAACGCCCCGGCGGTATTCCAGGCTCTCACGAATGACATTCTCCGCGACATGCTCGACGAGGTTGTGGTGGTCTACCTCGATGACATCCTCATCTTCTCCAGGACCCTCGCGGACCATGTCCAGCATGTCCGCCGGGTACTCGAATGTCTCCTCTGGAACCGGCTCTTCGTCAAGGCAGAGAAGTGCCGGTTCCATTCCCCTTCCGTTGACTACCTGAGCTTCGTCGTTGAGAGGGGACAGACCCGGGCCGACCCCCGCAAGATCCAGGCTGTGGTGGACTGGCCCGATCCCACATCACGGAAGGAATTACAGAGCTTCCTCGGGTTTGCGAACTTCTATCGGAGGTTCATCCGGAACTACAGCCGCGTGGCAGAACCTCTCACCAGGCTGACCTCCCCCTCCCAGCCGTTCATCTGATCCCCGGCTGCCCGCTCTGCGTTCCAGTCCCTCAAGGAGAAGTTCAGCAGCGCCCCGGTCCTGCTCCACCCCGACCCCAAGAGGCAGTTCATCGTACAGGTGGACGCTTCGGACACCGGGTTGGGGGCTGTCCTCTCCCAGCGGTCAGCGTCTGACCAGAAGGTCCACCCATGTGCCTTCTTCTCTCGCCGGTTCCTCCCCACCGAGGAGAACTACGATGTCGGGAACCGGGAGCTGCTGGCGGTGGTGGCTGCTCTGGAGGAGTGGCGCCATTGGCTGGAGGGGGCGGAACAGCCGTTCACCATCTGGACTGATCATAAGAACTTGACGTTCGTCCGAGCAACCAAGCGCTTCAATGGTCGGCAGGCACGGTGGGCCAGCTTCCTCAGTCGGTTTGACTTCACGCTGACTTATTGCCCCGGATCCCGCAACACGAAGGCAGACTCCCTGTCCCGACAACACCCGAGGAGGGAGCCAGCTACAGAGGAGCCGACTCCCATCCTTCCTGAGGCCAGGGTGGTTGGTGTGGTTACCTCGGGCATCGAGACCATGGTCAGGCAGGCGTTGTGCTCCCATCCCGCCCCGGGCCACGTGCCTCCACGCCGCCTGTTCATCCCGGACGTAGTCCGGCCCCGGGTTCTCCAGTGGGGCTGTGCCAGTCAGTTTGATTGCCACCCGGGTATCCACCGCACCTTCACCTTTCTGGCTCGGCGTTTCTGGTGGCCCACCATGAGGATTGACGTCAGGGACTTCGTAAGGGCCTGCTCCGTTTGTGCTCGCAGCAAGGCCTCTCACCAGGCAACCGCGGGTCTGCTGCAGCCCCTCCCAACTCCAAGCCGGCCCTGGTCCCATGTGGCATTGGATTTTGTCTCCGGACTGCCTCCCTCCCAGGGTAACACTGTGATCCTGACAGTGGTGGACCGCTTCAGTAAAGGAGTGCACCTGGTGGCCCTCCCCAGACTCCCATCAGCTTCTGAGACAGCGGACCTCCTGACGAGCCACCTGTTCCGTCTCCATGGCCTTCCCCTGGACGTCGTCTCAGACCGAGGGCCCCAGTTCATCTCCCAGGTATGGCGGGCCTTTTGTAAGGGGTTGGGTGCCTTTGTTAGTCTCTCCTCTGGCTATCACCCACAGACTAACGGGCAGATGGAGAGGATGAACCAGAGTGTGGAGTCTTCCCTCCGGTGCGTGGCCGCCAAGAAGCCCAGCTCCTGGAGCCGGTTCCTCCCCTTGGTTGAGTATGCCATCAACTCCCTGGTCAGCTCTGCCACCGGCCTCTCACCTTTTGAGGTGTCCCTGGGCTACCAGCCGCCTCTCTTTGCTGCGCAGGAGTCGGAAGTGGCAGTTCCCTCCGTGCAGGCCCATCTGAACCGGTGTCGTCGCGTCTGGGAGGTGACCAGAGCTGCTCTGCTCCGGGCAGCTGAACGCGCCAGTCGGGGAGCCAACCGACTGGGAGGGCGACAGTCCGGAGGAACGTAGCTGGGTCTCCTGCCAGCTCATCCTGGACCCTGGGCTGCTTTCTGAGTTCCATCATTCCCATCCCGACAAGCCGGGCAAGTCGCCTGGTGGCTCCTGTGGAGGGGGAGGTACTGTTACGGCTCGCCCACCCCGCGCCGTGGCCCGCCCACCCCGCGCCGGCAGCCAATCAGCTCGTCAGGGCCGGACTTAGCCGTCAGGCCTGGGCTTAAGTTTGGTGGCCTCCCACGCGCCCGTTGTCAGTTCGTAACGTAACCTCCTCTCAGTGGCAACTCTTCCCTCACGGTCCTTTTCTCTCCGAGGTCACCCCAGCCCTTGGTTTGTGTTTTCCCTTGCAAAGTTTCCCCGTGGAAGTATCCTGCCGTGTTCCCGTTTTGGATTACCCGCGAATTTTTCCCCTTGGACTTTCCGTTTTTCTTGTCGCTCATTGCCTTCCTGTGTTTGACTATTTGTACGCGTAAGGAATAAAGTACGCCAGTTTTCGGCTAACCCCATTCTGTCCGGTGTCGTACGCTTGGGGTCTTCCACAAACCCTAACACACGTAGATGATGATGAATCGTTTCTATCAATAAACGTTGTGTCCGGATGAACTGATTCTAATAAATTAGATTTTTTTTAACCTGGATTATTGAGCGTGCATAAAGACATTTTGACTCATTTTGGTGAGTGTAGATCAGTGACTGTGTCATTGATGATGTTTATTGAGCCACTGCAGACACCGTACTGAGGAACACTCAGTTATACATGTTACCGGGTGGGGGCCCGCGTGGGGCTAGTGCTGGATGCCAGCTACACGTATGTCGTCTTATTGCATCCTCGTCGTGTTGGTTGCTAAACCAGGTTATGAGTACTAACCCTGCGTCATTCATGAGAACACGAAACTTGGTGTCAGAAGCGGAAGATTTTGGAACTTTCACGCACATTTTTTCGGCCGATACTTTTTATTGTTTCTAGCGAGGACAACGGAGCCACCTAGCCTACGGAGCTAATCAGCGAACACGTCGGACGGATTTCGGCGGCCCGACCCTCTCGTCTTTGATGGCAACATCAGTGAAAACTGGCGGATATTCCAACAGGAATACGAAATTTTCGTCGCGGCGGCAGTGGCACTCTGACAAGCCAGCCCGCACCCGTGCATACATTCTCCTCAACTTAGCAGGACCAGAGGCCATTGGACGCGAACGGTC
Source organism: Lampris incognitus (assembly GCF_029633865.1). NCBI lineage: Eukaryota > Metazoa > Chordata > Actinopteri > Lampriformes > Lampridae > Lampris > Lampris incognitus. Next base: position 45,915,783 of record NC_079213.1, on the reverse strand, counting down.
TTTTGTGTATGCAGCAGAAGTGAGAGCACCCGGCGAGGGAGGACAAGTCCTCGTTCCCGCTGAATCCAAGGAGGATCCCGAATGCCTGAAAAGAAAGTTTCGTGAGATATGCAGCCCACGGTCCAACATTACAATGGAAAGACACAAGTTCAACACACGCAATCAGAGGGCTGGTGAGTCCATTGAATCATATGTCTGTGACTTGAGAATAAAAGTAAAAAGCTGCAACTTTGGAGATCTATGTGAAGAGCTCGTTCGGGACAGATTTGTCTGTGGCATAAATAATGACAATCTGAGGAAAGTGCTATTGTGTGATAGTGACTTGACGCTAGCCAAAGCAGTATGTCTGTCAAATACATGAGATGACGGAAGAGCACAACAAGACACTAGCCTCACGACAGCATTATGCTACAAATGTTGATGCAGTCCAACCTAAATTCATGAGAATAAAAAAGCATGATAGAGACAAAGTGGACAATCAATCAGAAAAATATGTCAAACAGAGCATTGATAACTGCAACAACTGTGGAGGCAGTCATGCGGCAAGGAGAGACATATGCCCAGCTTTTAGTCAACAGTGCAACGCCTGTAAAAAATGGAATCACTTTAAAATATGTTGTAGATCTGTACAACAGGGCCACAACAAGCTAAAATTCAGGAGAGCTGTTCACCAGATTGAACCTGACCAAGCTGATAATATTGCTGAAGATACATTCTATGTTGATGGCCTAACACTGCAAAAAACTGTTGATTCACCTGATGTACACATAATTGAAAAAGATTAAGCTTTTGTTACTGTACATGTAAATGGAAGTCCAGTTGAGCTGAAAGTTCATACCGGTGCTAAGTGCAATGTCCTGTCAATTCGGACATTTGAACAGATAGAGAGAAATGATCAATTTGAAGTAAATATGAAACCCACAAACCTTGTTGCATATGGGGGCAGCAAAATTAAAACTGTTGGTCTTGTTCGGCTGCAGTGTCACCTAGAGGGACAAACACACATTGCCGTTCTTCATTGTTCATGAGGATGTTTTGCCACTGCTTGGTCTACGTGCATGTAGAGAGATGGGACTTGTCTCATTCAGCAAAGATGTTCATCAGTTAGGTCCTACTGATGATGATCTGTCGCAGCAAGTTTACACTGAATACAGCAACCTCTTTTCAGATGAGCTTGGGAAACTACCTGTGACTTACTCCATGACACTTGATCCAGAGGTGAGACCTGCTGTTCGTCTTGCACATCACATTCCTATGGCTATGAAAGACAGAGTCAAAGCTGAATTGAACAGAATGCAGGAATTAGGTGTCATCACCCCAGTATCTGAGCCAACTGACTGGGTGTCATCAATGGTTGCTACACACAAAAAGGACAAGCAAGAAATCAGAATATGCATAAATCCAAGAGACCTTAACTCTGCTCTAAAAAGACCACATCACCCCATGCGCACTGTAGAGGAAGTGGCTGCACACATGTCAAATGCAACTGTATTTTCAGTTCTAGATGCAAAAAATTAATTTTGGCAGATTCCTCTTGACCACAAATCCTCAATGTTAACCACTTTCAGCACCAGTTTTGATCGTTATAGATTTCTGCGAATGCCCTTCGGACTCAACTCAGCCAGTGAGGTCTTCCAGCGCTCCATGGAACAGATTTTTGCTGGATATCCCTGTGCAATTATAGTGGATGACATACTCATTGGTGGTAAGACTGTGGAAGAACATGATGCTAACTTGAGAAAAGTGCTTAACCGTGCCAGAGAGGTGAACTTGAGACTCAGTCCTCTCAAGTGCAGGTTCCGGCTGAACCAGGTCAGCTATGTTGGTCATGTTTTCTCCAGTGAAGGCCTCAAGGCAGACCACTCCAAAACAAAAGCGATCAGTGAAATGCCAACACCAACAAATGTTCCAGCTTTACAAAGATTTCTCGGGATGGTTAACTACCTTGGAAAGTTCATTCCCAACTTTAGTGAGCTTATGGCTCCACTACGACAACTAACACACAAGGACACAGCATGGACATGGCATGAGCAGCAGCAAAATGCTTTTGAACAGCTAAAAACACACGTGTCTAGTCCACCAGTTCTGTCATACTATGATGTCAGTAAACCAGTGACGCTCACATGCGATGCTTCACAGTATGGACTTGGTGCTGCATGTCTGCAGGGAGGAAAACCTGTAGCCTATGCTTCACGCACATTAACTGACACTGAAACTAGATACGCACGGATTGAGAAGGAGCTGCTAGCAGTAGTTTTTGCATGCTCAAAATTCAATGACTATATCTATGGCAAGTCAGTGACCATAGAAACAGACCATCAACCCCTATTCACCATACTAAAGAAGCCTATACATGCAGCTCCAGCAAGACTGCAAAGGATGATGCTCAGACTGCAAAAGTATGACCTCACACTGGTATACAAAAGCGGCAAACTTATGTATGTGGCAGACACACTGTCTCGAGCTCCCAGAAGCTCAACTGCTCAGGAAGCTGAAGAGGAGGACAGCTTTGATGTGATGACGGTCAACTACATCTCTTCTTCCCGGCTGTTGGAGTTGAAAGAACACACAGCAACTGACACAACTCTGCAGACTCTCATCTCCATGATCAGACATGGATGGCCTAGCAGACCATCCAGCCTTCCTCATGCTATTCGTTCCTATTATCCTTTCAGAGATGAACTGACTATTGAAAATGGTGTTATCATGAAAGGTCAAAAGGCTGTCATTCCAAAGTCTTTACAAAAAGACTACACTAGCATTGTACACAGAGGACATCCTTGTGCAGAAGCAACTAAACGGAGAGCAAGGGGGATTGTTTTCTGGCTTACAATGACAGATGACATCGACAAAGAAATACGGTCATGCTCAGTGTGAAACAGCACAAAACCACATCAGCAGAAAGAACCACTCCAGCTACACCCGGTGCCAGATCCTCCCTGGTCCACTGTAGCAACAGACATCTTTGAGTGGCGTAATCAGCTGTACCTAGTTTTGGTAGACTCATATTCAGGCTGGTATGAGATTGATCTGCTCCATGATGCTACATCGGCAACAGTCATCACCAAACTCAAAAGACATTTCTCAGTTCATGGGGCACCACACACACTCATAACTGACAATGGTAGACAGTTCACAGGTCAGCGCGTTAAGGACTTTGCTACACATTGGGACTTCACTCATGTCACGAGCAGCCCAGAGTATCCTCAATCTAATGGTTTAGCTGAGAGGGCTGTTCGCAGTGCAAAACAGCTCATGGAAAAGTCTCATAGAGATGGAAGTGATGTCTTTCTCAATCTGTTAAATCTCAGAAATGTACCACGTGACACAAACCTTGGATCCCCTGCACAAAGACTGATGTCAAGGCAAACACGCACCACTTTGCCAGTCTCAAGAAAGCTGCTTGAACCAGAGGTGTACAAGCCACTGGAGGTAAAGGCTCAGCTTCTTAACAAAAGACTGACACAGAAGTTGTACTATGACAGAACGAGCCGACCTCTTCAACCATTGATGGAAGGACAAGTTATCAGAATGTAGACCCCTCAAGGCTACAATCGAACAGGCATGGTAAAGGAGATCTGCAAGGAGCCCAGATCCTATCTCATTCACTCAGAAGGAAAGCTGTACAGGAGAAATAGGTGCCACATTCTGCCGGTTGTCGAGCCTGCTCCAGCACAGCACTACCCAGACGACAGTGAATGTCAGGACAGTGGACATGAACTTAACAACCAGCACACTCCAACAAAAGTGTCACACAACACGCTGGACACTGAACAGTCACATATGAAAACACCTACAGCTGTGCTACCTGCTAAGACAACTGGAAGTCTGTACACAACACGCTATGGTCGTGTCAGCAAGCCAAATCCTAAGTATAAAGATTGAGTCAATTTGTCAGCTCAAAATTTTGAAGGTTATGTCATTTAAGTTAATTCTCTGATTTGCTAAGAGCTGACATTGAGGTCTTTGGGTTTCGTTTTAGGTATCTTCACATATAAAAGACCTCATTTAGTGTTAAAGTATAACTATATGCTTTGCTAAGACAACTATTTTCATATTATTCATTAAGGGCAAATTGTTTTCTTTGCATTTGATAATTCTCACTCTGTGATTATTGAACAGTTATTTAATGTATGTTATTTGAAGGTTTGTTCAATATATGTTATTCAGCAAGTATTGATAATTGACAACATGGTTTTGTTATGGTATGAGCATGAGCTAAGAAAGGGGGATGTAGATCAGTGACTGTGTTAGTGCTGATGTTTATTGAGCCACTGCAGACACCGTACTGAGGAACACTCAGTTATACAGGTTACCGGGTGAGGGCCCGCGAAGCGATAGTGATGGATGCCAGCTACACGTATGTCGTCATATTGCATCCTCGTCGTGTTGGTTAATAAACCAGGTTATGAGTACTAACCCTGCGTCATTCATGAGAACACGAAACACATACGAAGTACCTCCACTGTTTCATCAACAAGAACACACGTGAAGAGAGACTCAACATCAAGAGACCATTGTTTCACCCCCCCTCCATAATGATGTTCCTCACCTTATCCACAAAATCCAATTTTTGCAAACATTCCCACATCCTCTGTGAATAGGACCACTGGACTGTGAATAGGACCATTAGATTGTGAATAGGACCATTGGACATGGAATAGTACCAAAGTAGTAATGGACCATTGGACCGTTCGCCATTGGTCAATAGGCCATTGAATCTCTAGTTAATGGTCACAGCCATACCTGCATATGAAACTTGTGGTTGGTTTGGGTCGTTATGCCACTGTATTGTTTATAAGGGTGGGGACACCTGCAGTCAGGTGAGACGGAAGAGGTCGCTTAGAAGATGATGAAACGGTTCTGTCAATAACCGTTGAGTCCAGATGACCTGGTTCAACCTTGTTTGAGTTTCTTTCCTGGATTATTCCGCATGCATCAAGGCAATCCCGATAAACGTTGTGTCAACTGATAGCGCCTTGAGGTCTCCTCGGCAGCGGACCGGGATATGTTGTCTGTCCCCTGTCGGTATCTCTGTGTGCTGCAGTCGAGTAACGTGTTTCCAAATCTTCGGTAGTGTTTCCGGAAGATCCGGGTGCGGGGTTTCAGCATAAACAGCAATGGCGGAGGCAGCAGCAGCGTCCACAGCGGCTTCAGCGGTAACAGGAAGCTGGACCAAACACGTAACCTGCAGGCAAGTAACCGTCGAGCAGCGTTCCCAACAAGAGCCGCGGACGAGCCGCGGCTGGTTCCGTCGTTGGCGGGCGGTGTCGCGGCAGTGGTCGGGGCCGTACCGTGCTCGCTGTGTTGTGTTGTTGTGGTTCAGCAGCTAGCTCGCTAGCTGGCTCGTATCACTAGCAAAGCGAGCGAGATCTTTCCTACGGGATTTGGTACCCCCCCCCCCCCTTGGATTATAATCTAGACAAAGGTTTATTTAACAAACTCCCGTCTCAAAACCAACCCGACTAAAGACGACAACTTGTCCAAGAGACGAGAGACAAGAGACGAGACATGACTTCGTTGCTGTTGCAAAGCTCACCGTTTGTTGACAGCCGGGACTTCAGAATACCGCTGGTTCCGACACACATAACGAGTCTGGTGCGGGTAGAGCCGCGTCCCGGCGGCCGGTGGAGCCGCGTCCCGGCGACCGGTGGAGCCGCGTCTCGGCGGCCGGTAGAGCCGCGTCCCGGCGGCCGGTAGAACCGCGTCCCGGCGGTCGGTAGAACCACGTCTCGGCGGCCGATGGAGCCGAGTCCCGGCCGGGAGAACCGCGTCCCGACGGCCGGTGGGGCCGCGTCCCTGCGGTCGGTGGGGCCGCGCCCCAGTGGCCGCTGGCCGCCCGGGTTGTGGAGTCGTGTTTGTGTCCAGCGTCAAATACGCTTGGCTGAAACCAGCCTCAGCAGAAGTAGCAGCACCGAGGGGGAGTAAAGGGACCATGCAGCGGGACGTAACCCCTGTTCGTGGCCCTTTTAGCAACAGCAAAACGTCGGTGTCTTCAAATACTGATCTGAAAATATACAGGCTACACAAACACCAATTCTCACGATGCAGTGTTGTACGACCAGCTTTAAAACCGCATATTATGTCTAATATATATATGTATATGTATGTATGTATCTGTATGTACATATGTTTAACTTGCAGGTATTTCATGCATGGACTTTGCAAAGAGGGAGACAACTGTCGATATTCACATGATCTGACCAGCAGCAAACCTGCAGCCATGATCTGCAAGTTCTTTCTGAAAGGAAACTGTGTGTTTGGGGACCGTTGCAGGTAAAAACAAAACAAAACAAAACAAAAAACTCATGAGTTTGCACTCAGTGTAGGCATCAAATATGCAATTCCAATCATAACAAACACATTTACATCACCTGGCACATCCTCACAAAAAACTTCTATGTAGTTTGGAGTTAAAATCCACCTCAACTGCCACTTTCTCTGTAAAACGGATCACACTGTTCCTCGAAGGACGGAGTTTTGTGGCTGGGCTTAAGAACATTTGCAGCATCCTCTTCCAGAGAGAGGGCTGACACCTGAGAATGATGCCACCTACCATCAACATCATGTCTAGCTACCACCAGCCTACTGCCTTTGTTATCAGCAGGCCACTGAGAAATCTGGATGATTTTATGTTTGTTTTGTTGGTGTTGTTGTTTATGATGAGCTTTTGGTTATCGCTGTTTCTTTATAGACTTGAGCGCTTGCTCTAAAGGGCTACCATCTAAAGCTGTTGATTTTTTTTACTTATAGAATAGGATATGGTTGTTATGCCTTTGTTAGAATATGACATATTTAATGGGACATGTGAACATGGGCTGGTTGTTTATTAATTGAGATGCTTCTCTGTTTTGTCACAAGGTTTTGAGATCTGGCAAAATCTCAGAAACCTATCTTATTTTCAATACTTATCAAATATAAGAGATTGCCTTTTCCCAAAATAATTTTGGCCGATGGATTAGATTTCCAGCATGTCCTACACCTTGATGGTATCAAGACAGCCAGTGCAGACAATGTCTGTGTCTTTATTGTTTCCACGACAGACCAAGGGTCTACCCAAATAAAAGAGCTGGAAGCCTTTATTCTGATATCTGATAATTTGTCTTGTGTGAATGTCTGAAGTTGACTTCTTGCCAGTAGGAAATCTTTGGTCCTGTGTTAGTTGTGATGATAAGTGGAATTCTGCTATAAGATGGAGGTGCAGAAAAGAGGATGTCTTTATTATTTCAATGACCCCATGGGGCTTGGCAACCTGTATTAAGACCCCAGGGAACAAGCCTGATGGTAGGGGCTTTATGATGGATGAGTTCTGTCAGGTGTTGCTATTGTTAAAGGCTCTGTCTCGCTCTCCATCTCAGTCTCTCTCTCTGCTAGTTCTTGCCCTCTCTCTCTCCAAGACTCCCAGGCCAGACTGTGCTGCTGCCTGCATGGCAATTGCATAACCCTGTGTGCAATTCAGTCGTGCTCCTTTTCTTTATGTGGCCCCACCCTCCCCATCCCTTTCTGTTGCTGTCGCTGAGTTCAGTCAGTTCATTCCGCCATTCTGCTGCAGCGCCCTCCTCTCTTATTTATTTATGTGTGCTGCTGGCAGCCCCACGTACTTCCCTCAGTGCTTTTTGTTTGGCCAGTTCTCTAATGGATTTCTGAGGTCAGTTGGTATTGGGTATTGAATTCCGATACATCCTGGTGACATGATGATGGTTAAAGGCAAGATAAAGGCTGTTTTTTGTATTTGTATAGCCATGTGCATTGGCTGTCAACCAACATTAGTCATGCTGTGTTGTATCCACGGGGCAGCAGAGGCTGTGCTGCAATAGAATCAACGTCCTCAATCTGAATGCAGTAATTGTGAAAAGCAGTTTGCATTCTTCTTCTTCAGCATCTTGTACTGTCCTTTAGTTGGTGAAGAAAAAGAGACTTTATAAATGCCTCTGTCTCATTAAGGTCATCTTCAAATTGTTTACATACTTGTTTTGATGAAGAGTTTTTGTCAGTCAGATAGAAACTGATGTGATATTTGAATCCAATATTGCAAACAAAAATGTGGGTCTTCAGTTCATTCCCTTCCTTCTGTTCCGACTGTCCCAACATGACTCTGTCTATCCAACAGCTTTTTACTTAAAAGAGCTAAATTGCTTTGTCTATGCCAAAAATGACTTCACTTTGTTAAGTGTGTGTTTTTGTTTTATTTTCTTTAGGCTTGTAAGATGAGGCCATTATATTTCAGTCTCCCACACTGGTATTGTTCTGTCCTGGGAAAAGACGCCAGCCTGTTAATGTCTTGAGTATGCATGAGATCACCAAAGGAAAATGTGCAGTGCTGCCTGTGTGCTTTTGGACTCACACATTTCTTTTGCGTTAGTTGGTTGGTTGGTTGGAAAGAAGCATATTAAAGGAGCATCAAAATGGCCCACCCATTTCATCTTTTATCCATCATGAAAAGGTTTAATTGAAGTTCAGCATAGCGCTACCACTGAATTCCCGAGATTGTAACAGAGGAAAAACGAGTAGGCTATTTTAAAAAAAAATAATGATTTAAAAAGAAAATCAAATTCAAGGCATTAAAAAAAGTCACACCTGCTCATTCAGCAAATTTGATATTGAGTGTGTGAATGCTATCATTCAGACCCTTGTTAATTGTTCTCAAAAAAGGTGAGATGGCGTGTGTCAGGGCCTGACAAGATGTGATTACTTACACCTATTAATCATGTGATTGCTAATGCAAGAAAGAGATATGGGGGGGGGGGTAAAACGAGCATCAGGAAAAGTCACTCACAATTTCATTTGTTTGGGAAGTCTGAAATTAATTAACTATGATATGTGTTGGTAGCTATGCAGCTGTAAACAAGACATCTCAAAGATTGTCATACCATCATGTCAGCTGGAATCCAAAATAAGCCTCAGCATGACAGAACATGATGAGTTGATATATAAAGTAACCACCAGAGAACATGATGAGTTAATATAGAAAGTCACCACTAGAGAACATGATGAGTTGATACAGAAAGTGACCACTAGAGAACATGATGAGTTGATAAATAAAGTGACCGCTAGAGAACATGATGAGTTGATATAGAAAGTGAACACTAGAGAACATGATGAGTTGATACAGAAAGTAAACACTAGAGAACATGGTGAGTTGATATAGAAAGTGACCCAGTAGAGATCATGTTGAGTTGATATGGAAAGTGACCCACTAGAGAACGTGATGAGTTGATAAATAAAGTGACCGCTAGAGAACATGATGAGTTGATATAGAAAGTGACCACTAGAGAACATGGTGAGTTGATATAGAAAGTGACCCACTAGAGAACATGATGAGTTGATATAGAAATTGACGACTAGAGAACATGATGAGTTGATATAGAAAGTGACCACCAGAGAACATGATGAGTTAATATAGAAAGTGACCACTAGAGAAATTGATGAGTTGATACAGAAAGTGACCACTAGAGAACATGACGACGAGTTGATATATAAAGTGACCGCTAGAGAACATGATGAATTGAAATAGATAGTGAACACTAGAGGACATGATGAGTTGAAATATAAAGTCACCACTAGAGAACATGATGAGTTGATATAGAAAATGACCACTCGGGAAGATGATGAGTTGACATAGAAAGTGAACACTAGAGAACATGATGTTGATATAGAAAATGACCACTAGAGAACATGATGAGTTGACATAGAAAGTGACCACTACAGAACATGATGAGTTGATTTAGAAAGTGACCCACTAGAGAACATGATGAGTTGACCTAGAAAGTGAGTACTAGAGAACATGCTGTTGATGTAGAAAGTGACCACTATAGAACATGTTGAGTTGACATAGAAAGTGACCACTAGAGAACATGATGAGTTGATATAGAAATTGACGACTAGAGAACATGATGTTGATATAGAAAGTGAACACTAGAGATCATGATGAGTTGATATAGAAAGTGACCCACTAGAGAACATGCTGTTGATGTAGAAAGTAACCACTAGAGAACATGATGAGTTGATCTAGAAAGTGACCACTAGATAACATGATGAGTTGATGTAGAAAGTGACCACTAGAGATTATGAAAAGTTGATATAGAAAGTGACCACTAGAGAACATGATGAGTTTATTTAGAACGTGACCCACTAGAGAACATCATGAGTTGATATAGAAAATGACCCACTAGAGAACATGATGAATTGATATATATAGTGAACACTAGAGAACATGATATTGATATAGAAAGTGATCACTAGAGAATGTGATGAGTTGATATAGATAGTGAACACTAGAGAATGTGATGAGTTGATATAGATAGTGAACACTTGGGAACACGATGAGTTGATATACAAAGTGATCCACTAGAGAACATGATGAATTGAAATAGATGGTGAACACTAGAGGACATGATGAGTTGATATAGAAAGTCACCACTAGAGAACATAATGAGTTGATATAGAAAATGACCACTCGGGAAGATGATGAGTAGACATAGAAAGTGAACACTAGAGAACATGATGTTGATATAGAAAATGACCACTAGAGAACATGAGGAGTTGATATAGAAAGTGACCACTAGAGAACATGATGAGTTGATTTAGAAAGTGACCCACAGTTGATACAGGAAGTGACCACTAGAGAACATGACGACGAGTTGATATATGAAGTGACCGCTAGAGAACATGATGAGTTGATAAATAAAGTGACCGCTAGAGAACATGATGAGTTGATATAGAAAGTGAACACTACAGAACATGAGGAGTTGATATAGAAAATGACCACTAGAGAACATGATGAGTTGATACAGAAAGTGACCACTAGAGAACATGATGAGTTGATACACAAAGTGAACACTAGAGAACATGTTGAGTTGATATAGAAAATGACCCACTAGAGATCTTGTTGAGTTGATATGGAAAGTGACCCACTAGAGAACGTGATGAGTTGATACACAAAGTGACCACTAGAGAACATGATGAGTTGATATAGAAATTGACGACTAGAGAACATGATGAGTTGATATAGAAAGTTACCACTACAGAACATGATGAGTTGATATAGATAGTGAACACTAGAGAACATGATGAGTTGATATAGAAATTGACGACTAGAGAACATGATGAGTTGATATAGAAAGTGACCCACTAGAGAACATGATGAGTTGATATAGAAAGTGACCACTAGAGAACATGATGTTTATGTAGAAAGTGAACACTAGAGAACATGATGAGTTAATGTAGAAAGTGACCACTAGAGAACATTATGAGTTGATATAGAAAATGACCACTTGGGAACACGATGAGTTGATATACAAAGTGACCCACTAGAGAACATGATGAATTGAAATAGAAAGTGAACACTAGAGGACATGATGAGTTGATAAAGAAATTAACCACTAGAGAACATGATGAGTTGATATAGAAAGTGACCACTAGATAACATGATGAGTTGATACAGAAAGTGACCACTAGAGAACATGATGAGTTTGTATAGAAAGTGACCACTAGAGAACATGATGAGTTGATATAGATAGTGAACACAAGAGAACATGATGTTGATATAGAAATTGACCACTAGAGAACATGATGTTGATATGTAAAGTGAACATTAGAGAACATGATGAGTTGATATGGAAAGTGACCCACTAGAGAACATGATGTTTATGTAGAAAGTGACCACTAGAGAACATGATGAGTTGATATAGAAGGTGACCACTAGAGAACATGATGAGTTGATATAGAAAGTGATCACTAGAGAACATGATGAGTTGATACAGAAGGTGACCACTAGAGAACATGATGAGTTTATATAGAAAGTGACCACTAGAGAGCATGATGAGTTGATATAGAAATTGACGACTAGAGAACATGATGAGTTGATATAGAAAGTGACCACTAGAGAACATGATGAGTTGATATAGATAGTCAACACTAGAGAACATGATGACTTAATATAGAAAGTGACCACTAGAGAACATGATGAGTTGATATAGAAAGTGACCACTTGTGAACACGAGTTGATATACAAAGTGACCCACTAGAGAACATGATGAATTGAAATAGATAGTGAACACTAGAGGACATGATGAGTTGATATAGAAAGTCACCACTAGAGAACATGATGAGTTGATATAGAAAGTTACCACTAGAGAACATGATGAGTTGATTTGGAAAGTGACCCACTAGAGAACATTATGAGATGATATAGAAAATGACCACTCGGGAACATGATGAGTTGACCTAGAAAGTGAGTACTGGAGAACATGCTTTTGATGTAGAAAGTGACCACTAGATAACATGATGAGTTGATACAGAAAATGACCACTAGAGAACGTGATGACTTGAAATAGAAGGTGACCACTAGAGAACATGATGAGATGACACAGAAAGTGACCACTAGAGAACATGATGTTGATATGTAAAGTGAACATTAGAGAACATGATGAGTTGATATAGAAATTGACCACTAGAGAACATGTTTATGTAGGAAGTGACCACTAGAGATCATGTTGAGTTGATATTGAAAGTGACCCACTAGAGAACATAATGAATTGAAATAGATAGTGAACACTAGAGGACATGATGAGTTGATATAGAAAGTGACCACTGGAGAACATGATGAGTTGATATAGAAAGTGACCACTAGAGAACATGATGAGTTGATATAGAAAGTGACCACTAGATAACATGATAAGTTGATATAGAAATTGACGACTAGAGGACATGATGAGTTGATAAATAAAGTGACCACTAGAGAACATGATGAGTTGATATAGAAAGTGACCACTAGAGAACATGATGAGTTGATATAGAAAGTGACCACTAGATAACATGATGAGTTGATACAGAAAGTGACCACTAGAGAACATGATGAGTTTTTATAGAAAGTGACCACTAGAGAACATGATGAGTTGATATAGAAATTGACGACTAGAGAACATGATGAGTTGATATAGAAAGTGACCACTAGAGAACATGATGAGTTGATATAGATAGTCAACACTAGAGAACATGATGAGTTAATATAGAAAGTGACCACTAGAGAACATGATGAGTTGATATAGAAAATGACCACTTGTGAACACGAGTTGATATACAAAGTGACCCACTAGAGAACATGATGAATTGAAATAGATAGTGAACACTAGAGGACATGATGAGTTGATATAGAAAGTCACCACTAGAGAACATGATGAGTTGATATAGAAAGTTACCACTAGAGAACATGATGAGTTGATTTAGAAAGTGACCCACTAGAGAACATGATGAGATGATATAGAAAGTGACCACTCGGGAACATGATGAGTTGACCTAGAAAGTGAGTGCTGGAGAACATGCTTTTGATGTAGAAAGTGACCACTAGATAACATGATGAGTTGATACAGAAAATAACCACTAGAGAACGTGATGACTTGAAATAGAAGGTGACCACTAGAGAACATGGTGAGATGACACAGAAAGTGACCACTAGAGAACATGATGAGTTGATATAGAAAGTGACCACTAGAGAACATGTTTATGTAGGAAGTGACCACTAGAGATCATATTGAGTTGATATGGAAAGTGACCCACTAGAGAACGTGATGAATTGATACACAAAGTTACCACTAGAGAACATGATGTTTATGTAGAAAGTGACCACTAGAGAACATGATGAGTTGATATAGAAAGTGACCACTAGAGAACATGATGATTTGATATAGAAATTGACGACTAGAGAACATGATGAGTTGATATAGAAAGTGACCCACTAGAGAACATGATGAGTTGATATAGAAAGTGACCACTAGAGAACATGATGTGTTGATATAGAAAGTGACCACTAGAGAACGTTATGAGTTCATATAGAAAGTGACCACTAGAGAATATGATGAGTTGATATAGAAAGTGACCCACTAGAGAACATGATGAGTTGTTATAGAAATTGACCCACTAGAGAACATGATGAGTTTGTTTAGAAAGTGACCCACTAGAGAACATGATGAGATGATATAGAAAATTACCACTAGAGAACATGATGAGTTGACATAGGAAGTGACAACTAGAGAACATGATGAGTTGATATAGAAAGTGACCACTAGAGAACATGATGAGTTCATTTAGAAAGTGACTTAATAGAGAACATGATGAGTTGATATAGAAAGTGACCACTAGAGAAGTCCTGGTTCTGTAGAGAACCTAGGTTCTATGAGCTACGGAGTAGTGCTATATTTACATATTGCCCTCTGACCTCGCCTCTGGCGACGCTAGGCTCTGAAATTCACCGCTCATGCGACAGCATCCCCTAAGCCCCGCCCACAACTGCACTTGACATGCGTCACCACATCACTCGTCAGTTCAACCCACCAAAGCCTCCTTCAAGGGACCTCAGCAGGCGAGCAGGAAAATATAGCACTACTCCGTAGCTCATAGAACCTAGGTTCTCTACAGAACGAGGAGTTCTATTATCGCTACTCCGTAGTGCTATATTTACATATTGCCTCAACTACGGAGTTGCGGCGGACTAATGCCCCTCGCCTGCCACCCGCGCTGAGGACAATAAGGGGAAAAACACCTCACACCCAGCACTCAAATCCCCCCTTTGTCCGGCTAGTATATCGTAGAGGGGAGGCTCGCATAAGGGGGCGGGAAAAAAGAGAAAAGGGAACGTAACCGTTCCATCTTTCCATATACATATACACATAGGCTATATCCTATATATAATATTCTTTTTTTTTCATTTTATTTTAAATGAACTATGTACAAACGTCCGCGCTCCCGACGGGAGACACTTGCGTATGGCCGGAGCGCATTACGCATCAGTGCGCCTCGCTGTGCCAAGCACAGCACCGGTCACTGTCATAGCAGACTGGTCAGTTAAGTAATGATTAATGAACGAATGTGGCGAAGACCACATTGCCGTTGACATAATAGACTCCATTGCCACACCAGCATAGAGAGCCACCGAAGCGGCTGTGCCCCTCGTGGAGTGCGCTTTAAACCTAGGTACTCCTCTACCAGCCCCCCGGAGCAAATCCAATGAGAAAGCCTCTGGCTAGACAGCGCCTCTCCTTTCCTGCCGTCGCCCCGTAGCAGACAAGGACCTGTTTAGTCTTTCTGAAAGGACCAGTGCGCTCCAGGTAAACCCGTAGCGCACGAACCGGGCAGAGGAGATGGAGCCTCCTCTCCTCCTCCGAAGAGGGAGAGGGATAAAAGGCCGACAACACCAGTGGCACCCGCTGGTAACGCGCGGTGACATGTTTCGGACGAAACGACGGATTCGGGTTGACTATCACCTTTGAACTGTCCGCGGCAAATTCGTTGCCCTCCGTGGAGAGCGCGCGCAGTTCGCTGACCCTACCCAAAGACACCAGGGCCAGCAGGAGCGCCACCTTGGCCGACAGCCACTTAACGTCAGCCGATTCCAAAGGCTCGAATGGCGCAGAACACAACGCCGACAGAACCAAGGGTAAATCCCAAGTGGCCGTGCGGTCGTTCCGAACACCCTGCCTGTTCCTCACCCCCTTGAGGAACGCCACCATACGGGGGTGAGAGAAGACAGTGTCACCACCCAGCCTAGGCATAAAGGCTGAGATCGCTGCCAAGTACCCCTTGATCGATTCGTAGGCTAAATTGTCAGTCGATCTCTTGTATTCCAAGAACCCCGCAACGTGGGCCAAGGATGCAGACAGAGGTTCCACGCCCTCTCCCACACACCACCTAGCAAAAACTCTCCACTTGGCGTCGCATTGCGCCGATGTGCTCGGAGCGCGCGCGGCTTGTATAGTGGCCACCGTGGCCACCTCCTCTCTCAGAAGCCAGGCCGCCAGTTGGAACCCCGCTAGAGGGGGCTCCTGTTGGATAATCCCGTCTGCCTGTGTCAGAGCGTCCAGCCACATCGGGAGGAGGAACTGTGGCGCGCGCACCATGGAAACCATGTTCGGAAACCACGGCGCGCCTGGGTTGTTGGGAGCCACCAGGCTCACCAACGCGCCTGTGCATCTGATCCGTTCCACCACCGCCGGTATCAGACCCAGAGGGGGGAAAAGCATAGTGCAGCCCGCGTGGCCACGGCTCGATGCCCAGCGCATTCACTCCCATTGGCGGGTTGTCGCTCGGGCAGAGCGAATACCATCGTGCGCATTTGGCGTTCCTCTTGGACGCAAACAAGTCCACCTGCGCCACTCCGAACCTCGCCCAGATCATCTCCACGATAAGAGGATTGAGGGACCAGTTGTCCCAGCAATGCCCGCCGCGCTACATAATGTCCGCTGCCTCGTTCTGGCTGCCAGGCACATGAACTGCCCGAATGGACTGCGCGTTCTGATGCACCCAACTCCACAGGTCGTAGGCTAACGCACTGCACGCAGCCGACCGCGTCCCGCCCTGCCTGTTGATATACGCCACCGTAGTGGTACTGTCCGACCTGACCAGAATGTGTCGATGTCGTAGGAGAGGAGCGAAATGGCGCACCGCCAACGGCACTGCCTCCAGCTCCAGCGTGTTGATGTGCGCATTGTGACTCACGGGCCATACTCCTCTGATTGTGCCGTGGCCACAGATCGCACCCCAACCTCCCAGGGATGCGTCCGTGAATAGCTTCACCTCCTCCGATCTGGGTCCGAGGGGAACCCCAACCCTGGATCTGCCGATGATCTGAGAAGCCCTCCAAGCCTCGTCCAGGCGTGAGGCATCGGTGTTGTCATCCCCCTGGCTCTCACTGTTTGATCTTCATCGCCGCCTCCTTGCTCTCCGGTTCGCGTAGCTTACTAGGGTAGAGCCGGGGA
Source organism: Lampris incognitus (assembly GCF_029633865.1). Classification (NCBI taxonomy): domain Eukaryota; kingdom Metazoa; phylum Chordata; class Actinopteri; order Lampriformes; family Lampridae; genus Lampris; species Lampris incognitus. The sequence continues at coordinate 45,899,032 of NC_079213.1, read as the reverse complement.
AAAAGAAATTTCTCCACAGTGGGGGGCGGCACAGAAGCAGGAGACCAGCCGGCAACCGTCAGGTGGCTCTTGGTGTTCACTTTAACAGTGGAGCGCACCTTCCCTGGTTCCGGCCATGTGGCTTTGATGGACTCCGTGATGGGGGGGAAGGGCGGAATGTGCTTATGGTCTTGCGCACCTCCACCGAGGCAGAGAACGCCTGATCCATTCCGGGCGTCACCGAGGCATGGACTGGGGCAACCCTTGTGGTCCCCGTCGAAGCCAAGGCCCTCTCGAGGAAAAAAGGGAAAAAGTCGTCGAACTTTGCCTCCTCCTCGGACCCTTCCTCAGGGACTTGGTAGGAGCAAGATCCGCCATCTTGAGTAGCAGCCTGCGGAACCGCCGGCGGGCACATGTGGTCCTGGCTCCCAGGGAGCACAGCAGAAACCAACGAGCCCGGCCGGGGAGGGATCTCGAACACACCGACAACAACCTGAGTGGAAAGGCGTGTGAAACCCAGCTCGTCCGTCGACTGAGCGGCCATGAAGCGCACACCATGCATGGTGGCGCCTCTAGGCTAGCTGCAGTCTCCCAAACATGAGCCATTCTAGGATGGTCGCTGCAAAAAGGATGGAAATTGCCAGCGTCCTTCTTCCTGTGGCAACCACTGTAAAACTCGGCGAAAAGAACATCGACGTCGACGTTAACACCAGCCATAGTGACGGAGAAAACCGCACTATTGTCAAAATAGAGAAAATAGCTAAGCTAGCTAGCAATGAAGAAAAAACCCGCAACAGAGCTCAGCGCGACACGTCTTCCCTTGAAGGAGGCTCTAGTCGAACTGACGAGTGATGTGGTGACGCATGTCAAGTGCAGTTGTGGGCGGGGCTTAGGGGATGCTGTCGCATGAGCGGTGAATTTCAGAGCCTAGCGTCGCCAGAGGCGAGGTCAGAGGGCAATATGTAAATATAGCACTACGGAGTAGCGATAATAGAACTTATATAACGATAATAATAATAACTCAAACTTATATAATAATAATAATAATATAATAAATCCAACTTATATAATAATAATTATAATAAATCAAACTTATATAATAATAATATAATAAATCAAACTTATATAATAATAATAAATCAAACTTATATAATAATGATATAATAAATCAAACATATAATAATAATAATAATAATAATAATAATGATACATTAAACTTATATAGCGCTTTTCTAACACTCAAAGTGGCTTTGCAATAAACGGGGTGAAACAAGACAACAGATAAACATAACACAAGACATACAGGGGTGGATGGGAAGGGGGGCAGACATACAGGGATGGATGGGAAGGGGGGGCTACGAGAGGGAGAAGTGGCAGCCACACATGACGCCAGCAGTACTCTCCCACTTAGACACACACAAAAGGGCAAGAAAAACTAAAACACAACAGCACTGTAGACGTTGATGTTGTGTAGGGGTTTACTCCCGTAGCCTAGTCCTCTCCCGAGGTGTCCACTAGGTGGCACTATTTAACCCATAGCTGGGGGTTAAATACTGCCACTGGTTAAGTAAACATTGAGTTCACATGTACCCCGACTGCTCTTCATCACCAGAGATAAACATTGAGTTCACATGTACCCCGACTGCTCTTCATCACCAGAGATAAACATTGAGTACACATGTACACCGACTACTCTTCATCAACAGAAATAAACATTGAGTTCACATGTACCCTGACTACTCTTCATCACCAGAAATAAACATTGAGTTCACATATACCTCGACTGCTCCTCATGAACAGAAATAAACATTGAGTTCACATGTGCCCCGACTACCCTTCATCACCAGAAGTAAACTGCAGTTTAGACAACATACCAACACTGCCTTCACAGGCCAGCTTAGAGTCGAAGAAGTTGTCAGAGATGGATAAGAGCAGCATGCTTTCTGATTACAAACAAAAGCGGACTCCCAATTGATGGCGTCATTAAACAAGGACAGATTCGCAAATGGGTTGCTGTGAGTTACTAGTCAGCAGGAGATAGCGCCACAGGATAACTGTCAACTACAGAACACAGTCAGCTGGTAATAATGCTGCACTGGAACATCAGTCACATTTCATTTTGCCGATAGGCAAGGACTAGGCCCATGCCACATGCCATGTCACTGCTGGATGCACCTCGTCACATCCTGCCGCTGCCGCTGACATGACTCCTGCGGGGAACCATTTCCTGTTGGAAACTCTGTAGTCCATTTGCATTTAGTAATTTGGTTTAGGCGGTAATCCAGCGTGTTTTTTTTCTTATTGAGTGTAGCGGTTGTAGTGGTGATTGTGTGAGGCTCAAAGGGGCGATGCCCACACAACAGTTGGATGGATGGATTGTAACTTTTTTTCTCAAACAGCTTTCATGACTGAAAGTAGAGCTGAACAATATATCGTTTCTGCACCAACACTGCGGTTCATGCGTGGGTAATAGTCACATATGGTGACCAAGCATGTACAGACGTTCATTCTACATGTCATGCAGCTAAAACAGTCCAATAACTACATCAGCTTACTGTAATGCAGCCTTTAACAACAACTTATAATATGTCCTGAGCACCAAGATCCCAGACGATATCAAGTCTCATACCACAATACTGATGTTGTATAGATATGCTGGAGGAACTGAGCATGCACACATCCAGAAAATATTATTAAGGTGCAAGACAAAAATTGCAATACTAGAATGGAATAAGGTCTGCACACTAAATTGCCCTCAAAAACTTTTTTTTTGCAACGTTTTTATCAGGTAGATTGTCCTCAGCTCCCAAAATGCTCCCAAATTAGCTTGTGTGAGGAATTTAGTGTGCAGACCTTACTCCTTCACATAGTCATATTCCCCAGCTCTAGTGCATAATACATATTGTATGGAATATGGACCAGCCTCAGTTGATAGGTATTTACTGAATACAATTGTGTCATGGTGAGTCAATTACAGTATTGAACAACTTCCTTATTACCCTTTCTAAAATCACCCTAATCATTGCTAGACTGGTAAATAATTTCGAAATGGGGCTACTGAATTAAAACGCTGAATATAACTGGTGAAATTGATTTTCTTTAATGGTGTAATGCATATTGTAAAAACAACAATTTCGTAATGTTGGTATTTTCCAATATCATTCAGCCCTAATTGAAAGAAACACAAGATAAATAAAACAAATGAGAAAAATGGTTAAAAGTACATATTTTGTCCAATTGTAGGATTGATACAGTACAGTGACCCTCACCATCTTATATTATGTGTCTCTTCTCAGGTTTGAACACTCTAAACCAGCCAAGCAAGCTGAACTGCACGGTGCTGTGCCGCTGCCGCTGCCGCTGCCTTCAACTCCCCTGCCACCTGCCACTGCATCAGATCCAGTGCCTAGTGGGTCTGGTAGTGCAGTGCCTAGTGGGTCTGGCTGTGCAGTGCCGAGTGGGTCTGGCTGTGCAGTGCCGAGTGGGTCTGGCTGTGCAGTGTTGAGTGGATCTGGCTGTGCAGTGGACAGCTCTGAGATGCAACAGAGCACAGGGACAAGGGACTGGGTCAATGCTGCTGAGTTTGTACCAGGACAGCCCTACTGTGGACGGGGTGAGTGAGTGTCACCACCAGAATGCCAATAATGTCCCAGCATTCTCCACTAGGTTGCCAACTCCCAAATGAGCTATCGGAGAAGCATTTTCAGTGAATATAGGAAGAGAATGTTTCATGTCACTCTGTTCTAATGTCTAAATCTAAATGAGAAAGGGTTTTCTTGTTATCTGGGTAATTACATATACACACACACACACACACACACACACACACACACACACACACACACACACACACACACACACACACGCACAATATGTATATATGTACTGAACTATCCAGCTGCATTATATTTCCATCCATCCATTAGCCAAACCGCTTATCCTACTCTCAGGTACCAGGCCGCCAGGCCATCACTATATATACACTACCGTTCAAAAGTTTGGGATCACATTGAAATGTCCATATTTTTGAAGGAAAAGCACTGTACTGTTCAATGAAGATAACTTTAAACTAGTCTTAACTTTAAAGAAATACACTCTATACATTGCTAATGTGGTAAATGACTATTCTAGCTGCAAATGTCTGGTTTTTGGTGCAATATCTACATAGGTGTATAGAGGCCCATTTCAAGCAACTATCACTCCAGTGTTCTAATGGTACAATGTGTTTGCTCATTGGCTCAGAAGGCTAATTGATGATTAGAAAACCCTTGTGCAATCATGTTCACACATCTGAAAACAGTTTAGCTCGTTACAGAAGCTACAAAACTGACCTTCCTTTGAGCAGATTGAGTTTCTGGAGCATCACATTTGTGGGGTCAATTAAACGCTCAAAATGGCCAGAAAAAGAGAACTTTCATCTGAAACTCGACCGTCTATTCTTGTTCTTAGAAATGAAGGCTATTCCATGCGAGAAATTGCTAAGAAATTGAAGATTTCCTACACCGGTGTGTACTACTCCCTTCAGAGGACAGCACAAACAGGCTCTAACCAGAGTAGAAAAAGAAGTGGGAGGCCGCGTTGCACAACTGAGCAAGAAGATAAGTACATTAGAGTCTCTAGTTTGAGAAACAGACGCCTCACAGGTCCCCAACTGGCATCTTCATTAAATAGTACCCGCAAAACACCAGTGTCAACATCTACAGTGAAGAGGCGGCTGCGGGATTCTGGGCTTCAGGGCAGAGTGGCAAAGAAAAAGCCATATCTGAGACTGACCAATAAAAGAAAAAGATTAAGATGGGCAAAAGAACACAGACATTGGACAGAGGAAGACTGGAAAAAAGTGTTGTGGACGGATGAATCCAAGTTTGAGGTGTTTGGATCACAAAGAAGAACGTTTGTGAGACGCAGAACAAATGAAAAGATGCTGGAAGAATGCCTGACGCCATCTGTTAAGCATGGTGGAGGATCCATGCTTTCATGTTGTTGACGCCAAATTCTGATCCTACCATCCGAATGTCGCAGCAGAAATCGAGACTCATCAGACCAGGCAACGTTTTTCCAATCTTCTATTGTCCAATTTTGGTGAGCCTGTGCAAATTGTAGCCTCAGTTTCCTGTTCTTAGCTGACAGGAGTGGCACCCGGTGTGGTCTTCTGCTGCTGTAGCCCATCTACCTCAAGGTTCGATGTGTTGTGCGTTCAGAGATGCTCTTCTGCATGCCTCGGTTGTAATGAGTGGTTATTTGAGTTACTGTTGCCTTTCTATCAGCTCGAATCAGTCTGGCCATTCTCCTCTGACCTCTGGCATCAACAAGGCATTTTCGCCCACAGAACTGCCGCTCACTGGATATTTTCTCTTTTTCAGACCATTCTCTGTAAACCCTAGAGATGCTTGTGCATGAAAATCCCAGTAGATCAGCAGTTTCTGAAATGCTCAGACCAGCCCGTCTGGCACCAACAACCATGCCACGTTCAAAGTCACTTAAATCACCTTTCTTCCCAATTCTGATGCTCGGTTTGAACTGCAGCAGATCGTCTTGACCATGTCTACATGCCTAAATGCATTGAGTTGCTGCCATGTGATTGGCTGATTAGAAATTTGCGTTAACGAGCAGTTGGACAGGTGTGCCTAATAAAGTGGCTGGTGAGTGTATGTATATATATATATATATATATATATATATATATATACACACACATATACATTGAATTCAGGTGTTTCATTCAGACCCATTGTCACAGGTGTATAAATCCAGCAGATAGCCATGCAGTCTCCATTTGCAAACATTTGTGAAAGAATGGCTCGTTCTGAAGAGCTCAGTGAATTCCAGCGTGGTGCTGTCATAGGATGCCACCTTTGCAATAAGTCAGTTCGTGAAAGTTCTTCCCTGCTAGATATTCCACGGTCAACTGTAAGTGGTATTATTGAGGAGTAGAAGCATTTAGGAACAACAGCAACTCAGCCACGAAGTGGCAGACCACGTACAGTCACACAGTGGGGTCAATGAGTGCTGAGGTGCATAGTGTGTACAAGTTGCCAATGCTCTGTTGACTCAATAACTGCAGAGTTCCAAACTTTCTCTGGCATTATCATCAGCACAAAAACTGTGTGCCAGGAGCTCCATGGAATGGGTTTCCATGGCCAGGCAGCTGCATGCAAGCCTTACATCACCAGGCACAATGCCAAGCGTCTGATGGGGTGGTGTAAAACACACTGCCACTGGACTCTGGAGCAGTGGAAATGTTCTGTGGAGTGACGAATCACACTTCTCTGTCTGGCAGTCTGATGGACGAGTCTGGGTTTGGTGGATGCCAGGAGAACATTACCTGCCTGACTGCATTGTGCCAACTGTAAAGTTTGGTGGAGGAGGGATAATTGGATGGGGTTGTTTTTCAGGGGTTGGGCTAGACCCCTTAGTTCCCGTGAAGGGAAATGTCTGCTAGAGTACTCAGCAGTTATGGGGATAAGACTGAGTCCTTCAAGGTCCACACAGGAGTTAAACAAGGCTGTGTCATTGCCCCAACCCAGGTCTCTGCCTTCATTGCCACCATCCTCCACCTCACGTGTCTCAGTCTGCCTCAGGGAGTCAAAATCATGTACAGGCCTGATGGGAATCATCTGAATATTAACAGATTGAGGGCTAAAGGTAAAACCACCACTACATCCATCATAGAGCTGCAGTATGCCGATGACAACGCCTTAGTGTCCTCATAGAAGAGGAACTACAGAGCATACTGGATGCCTTTGGAAAGGCATACAAGCAACTTCGCCTGGCCATTAAAATAAAAAGATCCATATCCTCTACCAACCCCCACCCAACAGAAATATGCCTGCTTTGCCCCCATCCATCTCTGTAGACAATACCAGACTCAAAAATGTGGAACAGTTCCCATATCTTGGCAGCCTTCTCTCCTCCAAAGCCAACATTGAAAGTGAAATACACCATCGTCTTGGTTGTGCCAACCGGGCCTTCTCAAGATTGAGTAAAAGGGTTTTTGAAAACCGCAACCTTCAGGCCAGAACGAAAACTCTATTGTACAAAGCAGTGGTGCTGCCCACCCTACTCTGTATGGGTCAGCATCCTGGACCACACATCGTAGGCACCTGAAGGCACTCGAGGCATACCAACAGTGATGCCTCACGAAGATCTTTAAGATCAGCTGGGAGGATAAGCGCAACAATTTTAGCATCCTGGAGGAGGCCAACATGGCTATTATAACTACTACCATCGCACAACATCAGCTGAGATGGACTGGCCATTTCCTCCACATGTCTGACTCTTGCCTCTCGAAAGAAGTCCTTTTATGTCAGCTCGTGACAAGACGTTCCCCAGGAGGACCAAAGAAGAAATATAAAGGTAACATCAAGGCTCACCTCAAAAGTTTTGGCATCGACCTTAACACCTGGGAACAAGCAGGAAAAACATAGGGAGGCCTGGACACTGGCTGTCCATGAACATGCTGGGAGCTACAACCATGACCTCCACTGTGCTGCTGAAAACAAGCACAGACTCAGAAAGGAGCGAGTTACCAGAAAGGCCCAAACCACATCCTCAACCACTTCTTCACCTCCTTGCCCACATTGCCCCAAAATATGTGGCTCCAGGATCGGCTGCAGCGCCCACCTGAAGACCCACAAGGACCTAGAAGGAGGACGGTCATATGTGACCACCGGTGATGTTGTTATTATGCTTTAATTTATTTTTTTATTAAGCTTTTTAATTTATTTCTTAATTATTTATATAATTCTTTAATATTCTTCTTGGTATTTAATTTGTTCATCTTGTTCTATATATTTTTTGTGTCTTTCCATGCCTTTATGTAAAGCACTTTGAAATGTCTTTGTATATGAAATGTGCTATATAAATAAACTAGCCTTGCCTTACATGGAATAAGTTTGGTCAAGGAAATCACCTTCGTCTATATTGATTGTTTGGCACTGCAGTTGCTGAGCATTATGTTGTTTTTGAGTGCAGTCTTCCTTTGCTAAGGGGATTTGTGAAAGGCGGGAGAGGCAGCAGGGAGAGGTGAGGGAGGAAGGAAAAAAAATGTGAAGGTGCAAAAGTAGACAGATGCATAAGTAGTAATGTTGACCGTCAACAAAATTAATATTTTGTGGACTGTTGTGATGCTTTTTTGTTGTGGTATAGTAATTGGTATTGAATATTTTTTTAAAGATTTGTATTGCCTCAAAATTCAGAATGTTGATAGTGTGATCAGTATTCATTAATTCAGTACCCCTTAGTGTTGGGTGAGACGGTGCCTGCCCTCATCACGTTCCTGACAATGTGCTTCTTGCTCAACGGAAATAATGGAGGGCGTGACGTTCAGAAGAGCCGTGCTATCTGCTGGCTCATTTTGGATGGCTTAGCCTGGAGGTTTCACTTGCAGTGCTTGGTGGGTGTGTTGGTGTTCATTTACCCAGAGTAGAGGGACAGGTAAATAGTTCCTTTTGACGTTTTTTTCTTGTAATTGGATTGGGCTTGCCTTGTTGAGCTGGTATAGACATATCTGTGAATCAGCCTCCAATTTTCTTGATTTGTTAATGTACAAAATTACTAAACCTTTAAACAGTCAATCAAACGGGAATTCCACCTTACTTGCGATATTACATTCTTCAGCACTAAACAAACAACAACCCAAAACCAGGAATAAATAGAATGTAAATGGCTGTCCAACACCTGAACTTGTTGTATCTGTGTCACCTTCTTGGCCTCCTCACTGACTCAACAGTTAAAAGTAAAACCTAAAGGCAAGTGGGCAGCTGACTTTTTTTTCAAATGAGATAAAATAAGATTAAACAACCACATTCTTTTTTTCACAAGGATTTATTTATTGACAACGCACCAAACAACTACATCGTCATTTTTGTTCTAAATACAAGACACAATTACCGAAAATAGGGTGGGAAAAAAACAGAGAAAAGGGAAAGAACAAAAACTAAAATACAATAAATACACCCTCCCACCCACCCAACCCCATCCCAAGAATGGTACAACGCTCAACGTCATTCACAATTTCAAGTCCCTTAAAGATATTGTGACGTACACGAATAAGTAGACAAGTTAGCCCTTGGATAACGGCTCGGACCCTTTAGTCGGCTGGTTAACGTTGTCGCACGCGGTGCGGGAAATCTGAGTTTGCATCCTGGCTGTGACGGTCCAGCCGGGCTGCCCCCCAAATTCACTACAATGTGTTAAGGAAAAAAATACAACAGCAGTTCTAATAAGTCAATAAACTAAGTGGATTTATAGAAGGGAGAGAGTCCAAGAAGGAGCCCCAGATTGTATTAAATATTGCAGGTTTTCTCCTGACATTGTACACAATCTTCTCTGGAGTGCAATATGATGAAAGTTCACTCAGCCAGTGCTTTTGTGATGGTGAGATTTCTGATTTCCAATTTGTAAGGACATTTTTCCCCCCTGCTGTGCTGGCAAGCAATATGAAATACTTCTTATGGTGAGTTACTGCTGGCATGTCAACGTCACCCAGTAACCAAATCCTGGCATCATATGGTATTTTGTGTTCTATGATATCTGAAACAGTGGTTATAATGAACTTCCGAAACTCTTCCAGGCAAGGGCAACTCCAGAGCATATGGAGCAGACTGCCTTCAGTTATCTTACACCTCTGGCACATGGCAGATATATTCCCATCCATCCTGTGTAGCCTGTGTGGGGTGAGGTGTGTTCTGTGAAACATATTAAATTGCATTTGCCTATGTTTTGTAGAGACTAGAACTGTCTGAGATCTTTCCAAAATATTTTGCCAATCACGGTCACCATAGTTGCATTTTAGGTCTGTCGCCCGTTTGTGTTTAGTAGACAACCTATCGTAGAGTGGTAGATTTCTGTTTAGAATGTTGTTTAAAGAGGATATCAGCCCCCTAGCGGAGGAAACTGGTATGTTAAGCAAATGATCCTCTAGGGGTGATATTTGCAATAAATGGGAAATCTACAGAATTATATTGGACCCAGTGTCTGATTTGAAGGTATTTAAAGAGATTGTGTCTTGGCAAATTAAATTTGGAAGATAGTTGTTGAAATGTAGACCGTATATTGCCACTATATAAGTCTCCAACAGTTTTTATCCCATTATTGACCCATTTCTTTAATGTTCCATCAGCTATAAGATTTTGAATGTTGGGGTTATCCCATACAGGGGTCTTTCTTAGTAATGAGATTTCTATTCCCAAAATTGTTTGGGATTCCTGCCGCGCACCAAAAGTGTTCATAATTATGGGGTTCTTTGTGATTGACAGGAAGCTTTTCTTTGTGCCCAAGACAGGAATTATTTTCAAAGGAGTAGTATTCAGCTCATGTTGTTCTATAGATAGCCATCTAACCTCATTACCCTCAGTGTGCAGCCAAATCCATATCGGCCGGAACTGAGATGCCAGATAGTAGCATCTGAAATTGGGAAGGTTTAAACCACCCTTAGTATAAGGGGCCTGGAGAGTAGAGCGTTTTACTCTTGGGATTTTATTTTGCCATAAAAATGAGGTGACAGCTTTGTTAAGTTCATTGAAAAAGCTCCAGGGGGCACTCAGGGGGATACAAATAAAAAGGTAGTTAAGCTTTGGTAATGCATTCATTTTAATTATGTTCACTCTACCAATTAGGGACAGTGGCAAGTTGGTCCATCTCTGAGTGTCTGTCTTAATTTTTTCCAAGAGATTCAAATAGTTGTCTTTGAGCACTTTGTCGTGGTGTTTTCTGATGTTGATGCCCAGGTATTTAAAACCACAAGGACATACCTTCAGTGGTTTAGTGAGTGTGCTAATGTTCAAGTTCTGTGTGTTTAAGGGCAGGACCTCACTCTTAGATACGTTTATTTGGTATCCTGAGGCTGCACTATATTCTTGTAGACATTGAAAAAGTGGAGGGACCGAATCAGCTGGGTCAGTTATGTATGTTAAAACATTGTCTGAATAGAGAGATATTTTGTGCTCAGAAGTACCAAATTTGATACCAGAGATGGCAGTATTGGCTCGAATGGCGATAGTGAGCGGTTCAATGGCGATTGAAAATAATGATGGCAAGATGCAACAGCCCTGTCAGACCCCTGTAGAGAGTGAGAAAGCATCCAGCAGGCCCCCATAGTTAAGATTGTGCCCTTAGGGGGCATTAAAAATCGTTTTGGTATATTGGATGAATCGCTCCCGAAATTCATGGCTTCTAAGCGTTTGAAACGTAAAGCTAGGCTGGATCCTGTCAAACGCCTTCTCAGCATCCATTGATTTTATCAGCATGGGTTCCCTTTTCCTCTGTGCATAGTCCACTATATGAAATAACCGGCGAACATTGTCTGACCCTTGTCTATTCTTGCTAAATCTTATTTGGTCAGGATGAATTATCTTCGACATAATAATGTCTTCTAATCTGGTAGCTATTGATTTGGAAATAAAATAAAACAACCACATTCTATTTGTACATTTGTTCATCCAGCTGATCCTGTGAAAGTGGAGGGGCCTGTCCCTCTCATCGAGGACTTTGAGAAGGACTCAGCCCGGGATAACAAAGAATTGAAGAAGCAGCTGTGTCCATATGCTGCCGTTGGCGAGTGCCGCTACGGACTAAATTGTGCCTACCTCCATGGTGATGTCTGTGACATGTGTGGCCTGCAGGTGCTCCATCCCACCGATAACACCCAGCGGTCGGAGCACAGCAAGGTAAGGTTTAAAACCACTCATTGATCCAAACCACTTTGCTAAAAACAAAATTTGTAGCTCTGTGATTTCGGTTACAGTAAGTGTGGTGAGCATTTCTAGGGTAGTGGGGAGATACTATTAGTGAGATACTTATCGTCTGTAAAACAGCATCTAAGAACTACAGCTGAACATGATTATTGGTTCATTTTACTTCTGGCCAGGGGCTTACCTGTGTTTTCTTCTAGGCTTGTATTGAGGCTCATGAGAAGGACATGGAGATTTCTTTTGCTATCCAACGCAGCAAGGACATGATCTGCGGTGTATGCATGGAAGTGGTGTTCGAGAAGGCTAACCCCAGTGAACGTCGTTTCGGCATCCTCTCAAACTGTTGCCACTGTTACTGTCTCAAATGCATTCGCAAATGGAGGAGTGCCAAACAATTTGAGAGCAAAATCATCAAGTGAGTAAGGCAAAGGAAGAATACAAGTTAAAAATGAAGTAGCCTCCTCCTATGAAATGTCCATATTAGGTTTGTGCCTGTTTTTGGGAAAGCATTATCTGGTTAGGGACCAGGCATGGGTGCAAGTCCGTGAATACTGGGATGGCATCCAGCGCTTCACCTGTGCCCTCGTTCACAGGGTTAGTGGTTGTGTCCGGAAGGGCAGCCGACGTAAAATTTTGCCAAATCCTTATGCGGATTGAGTAGACCATACCGGATCGGTCGAGGCTCACTACCAGATCAGTCGAGGCCCGGGTTAACAACAACCACATCCATTGGTGCTATGCCCTCACAGGGTACTGATAGAAACTATAAAAGCCGCTGTGGCGACCCATGAGAAACAGGGAATAACCTGAAAGAAGAAGAAGATTGTCTAGTTAGAAATGTTAATTTGTGAGTTGAGTTTGCTAAGCCCTTTTCTTTTACATGAAAAGGGTTATTTCATTTGATCAATGCTATGAAGGCTTACTTGACCTCCTCTCCCATACTGCCCCTTTTCAGATCCTGCCCAGAGTGTCGCATCACATCCAACTTTGTTATCCCGAGCGAATACTGGGTCGAGGATAAGGATGAGAAGCAGAAGCTCATCCAGAAATACAAAGATGGCATGGGGTAATAAAATAAGGAGAAATTAAGCACTTGGCTACCACAGCTTATAAGCATACATGCACGACAAGCTTTACTCTTATAGTATAAGCACCGAAATAAAAGATATCCATTTAAATGACAGAAATCCTCTGGAAAAAACGTCCATAATCAGTTTCCTTTGTTTCTCTCTCGGTCTCTGTGTCCTGGTGTACCGCATTTGGCTTAACTTGCTGTTGGTGCTATTTTGTATGTGGTGTTTGCCAGGAGTAAACCATGTCGATATTTTGATGAGGGCCGTGGGACCTGTCCATTCGGTTCAAACTGCTTTTACAAGCACGCGTTTCCTGATGGGCGCTTGGAGGAGGCTCAACCCCAGAGAAGGCAGACAGGATCCAATGGAAGAAACAGGGTATGACAGCAGGTCACCAGGGTCTAAAACGGGATCCCCACTGATGACATTTTTGTAGCATATGCTCCTAAAAAGGGCAGCATGGTGGCGCAGTGGTTAGCGCGGTCGCCTCACTGCAAGAAGGCTCTGGGTCCGAGCCCCGGGGTAGTCCAACCTTGGGGGACGTCCCGGCTCGTCCTCTGTGTAGAGTTTGCATGTTCTCCCCATGTCTGCATGGGTTTCCTCCCACAGTCCAAAGACATGTAGGTCAGGTGAATCGGCCGTACTACATTGCCCCTAGGTATGAGTGTGTGTGTGTGTGTGTGTCGGCCCTGTGATGGCCTGGCGGCCTGTCCAGGGTGTTTCCCCGCCTGCCACCCAATGACTGCTGGGATAGGCTCCAGCATCCCCGCCACCCTGAGAGCAGGATAAGCGGTGGGGATAATGGATGGATGGATGCTCCTAAAAATACACTTATATGTGTTTAGAAAACGGACAAAAATGACAAGCCAACTTCAGTCAAAATGGGTCTGGGAATTTAAATAATTTTCATACATTAGGGTGCAAAATTTTCTTTCTTTGATCCCAAACTCTTCACCATTCATTTCACAGCTCTTTAACTAAAAGGTGTGTCTCCTCTGTATTCCAGAATGCAAGGAGAACGCCTCTCTGGGACATTTTTGATGAGCGGGGAAGTACAGATTCCTTTGACAATGAGGATGAGGACATGGTGACATTTGAGTTGAGTGAGATGCTCCTCATGCTGCTTGCTGCAGGCACCGACGACGAGGTGACAGATTCAGAAGATGAATGGGACTTGTTTCACGAGGAGCTGGACGATATCTATGAAATTTACCTATAGCAGCCCTGCCCATTACCCCTGCCTCTCCCCTAAGGCACATACCAACCCCTCATACTAAACTCTAGAATGGACTGTCTTGTGCAAGTGATGGACAGTAGCTTTTTATCCCTGTGTTGTGGCACTGCCCTTAAGCAGGCCATAAATAAATGAACTTTAAGAAAAATTGAAAAAAGAAAAAATCAGACGTCACACTTGTGCTAAACATTTTCTAGAAACTGTCCTTGTGAATCTATTGTGTGGTTCATGTAAAAAGGAAAAAATAACAAAACAAGAGAATCAGTATAGGAATTAACAAAATCGTTATTCATTTCTATAAATATTGCTAATAAACATTATCAAGATGATTTGTGGGTGTGGGTTGACTTGATCATTTCCCCAGGTGTTTGTGCGCATGTGTGAGGCCGAGGATGCGCCCGTTACACAGCTCCATGTACAGTATAGGCGAGGAAGCCATGGTTGAGAAGTAGTCCTCGGACGCGCTGAGCTGACCTGCCGTTAGCCAGTCTTCTTCCCATTCACAAAAATACTCGTGTCCACTCGTCCCGCTTTTTACTCCAAGCAGGGACGACCCATCAACACGTTCTCGGATGGAAACACATCCATATGTTTGAAACATGTCCATATGTTGGAAACATATCCATATATGTTGGAAACATATCCATATATGTTTGAAACATATCCATATATGTTGGAAACATATCCTTATGTTCGAAACATATCCATATGTTGGAAACATGTCCATATGTTGAAAACATATCCATATATGTTGGAAACATGTCCATATGTTGGAAACATCCATATATGTTGGAAACATGTCCATATGTTTGAAAAATATCCATATATGTTGGAAACATATCCATGTGTTGGAAACATATCCATATATGTTGGAAACATGTCCATATGTTGGAAACATATCCATATGTTGGAAACATGTCCATATATGTTGGAAACATATCCATATGTTTCCATCTGAGAATCCCCCCCATGGGCCCAACTGCACATTTCTAGCCTCTCTGGATCTGACCCATTCAGGAACAAGCTTGTCTAATTTTTTTATAATGTTTATAAGCAAACAAAATGACAATAAGGAAGCAGATTTTTTTTTAATTTCAAAATATTTGTCAATGAATTGTAGATATCTTTGCTCTCAGTGAGAAATGCACAGTAAGCCGGTTTGACAGATGCCCATCCACAAGTCAGAACAGCTGCTCCAAACTTGAACTGCACTGCAATGCATCTGTTCACTGGAATGTGTATTTTCTGTTCCACAGCCATCCACCACCACTTGAAATTAAAAGTTTATTATCAACATCTATTTGTGTGTTGGTTCTTTTGAAGGTGTTCAGTTAAGTAGTTGACCATTAACTGCTCTATATTAAAAAAAAAATAACACCGTTTACTTCAACCCTTGTGTTCTGTTTGGGTCAAAATGGCCCATTTGAAATTGCAACTACTAACAATAAGGGGTGTTGAGGATGGTTCGTATTAGCTCAGAGTGAGACAAGGAGAAGACATATTGGCTATTTTGGGTAAATATTACAATTGTATCGCTATAAAATCCGAAGGTGGCGTGGGTGAGTCACTTCCTTCTCATGTGGTATTTCACGTACCAGGGCCACTGCGTGTGCCACAGTCAATCCTGGCTGGACGTCTTGTTCTTCTCTGTTCTCATTCAATGCAACAACAAAAAAGGCAAATGTGTGATGGTACCATGTACAGCAAGAGAAAGTGACACTGGTGTAAGTTGTTAGGCTGTTTCAGCTGGAGACTCTCCAGGTGTGTTGCGGTGTTGGGTGGAGACAGGTGTATGTACTGCGCACATCATTCTGCCATTCCAACCAAAAAGTCAGTTCAGCGTTGTCTATTAACTGTCTCTCTTTTATTCAACAGAAGGAAACGTGTGAGCGTCTCTGCATCCTTCCATTCCTACATCAGAAAAACTCCATGCCTGGGTTTGACGTCATAAAAACTCCATGCCTGGGTTTGTTATCAGAAATACTCCATGCCTGGGTTTGACGTCAGAAAAACTCCATGCCTCCATGCCTGTGTTTCATATCAGAAATACGCCATGCATTTGTTTGATATCAGAAACACACTATGCCTGGGTTTGATATCAGAAATACTCCATGCCTTGGTTTGATATCAGAAAAACTCCATGCCTGGGTTTAATATCAGAAAAACTCCATGCCTGTGTTTGACATCAGAAAAACGCCATGCCTGGGTTTGATATCAGAAATACTCCATGCCTTGGTTTGAAATCAGAAAAACTCCACGCCTCATTTTGATATCAGAATTACTTCATGTCTGGGTTTGACATCATAAATACTCCATGCTTGGGTTTAATGTCAGAATTACTCCATGCTGGGTTTGATATCAGAAAACCCCATGCCAGTGCTTGACATAAAAACTCCATGCCCGGGTTTGATATCAGAAATACTCCATGCCTGGGTTTGATATCAGAAAACTCCATGCCTGAGTTTGACATCAGAAAAACTGCATGCCTGGGTTTGATATCAGAAATACTCCATGCCTTGGTTTGAAATCAGAAAAACTCCATGGCTGGGTTTGACATCAGAAATACTCCATGCCTGGGTTTGATATCAGAAAAACTCCGTGCCTGGGTTTGACATCAGAAATACTTCATGCCTGGGTTTGACGTCAGAAAAACTCCATGCCTCCATGCCTGTGTTTGATATCAGAAATACTCCATGCATTTGTTTGAAATCAGAAAAACTCCACGCCTGGTTTTGATATAAGAATTACTTCATGTCTGGGTTTGACATCATAAATACTACATGCGTCGGTTTGATATCAAAATTTCTCCATGCCTGGGTTTGATATCAGAATTACTCCATGCCAGTGTTTGACATCATAAAAAATCCATGCCCGGGTTTGACATCATAAAATTCCATACCTGGGTTTGTAATCAGAAACACTCCATGACTGAGTTTGACTTCAGAAAAACTCCATGGCTGGGATTGACATCAGAAATACTCCATGCCTGGGTTTGATATTAATAATACTCCATGCCTGGGGTTGACATCAGAAATACTCCATGCCTGGTTTTGACATCATACAAACTTAATGCCTGGGTTTGACATCGAAAAAATCCATGCTTGGGTTTGTTATCATAAAAACTCCATGCCTGAGTTTGACGTCAGAAAAACTCCATGCCTCCATGCCTGTGTTTGATATCAGAAAAACTCCATGCATTTTTTGAAATCAGAAAAACTCCACGCCTGGTTTTGATATCAGAATTACTTCATGTCTGGGTTTGACATCATAAATACTACATGCCTGGGATTGATATCAAAATGTCTCCATGCCTGGGTTTGATATCAGAATTACTCCATGCCAGTGTTTGACATCATAAAAAATCCATGCCCGGGTTTGACATCATAAAATTCCATACCTGGGTTTGAAATCAAAAACACTCCATGACTGGGTTTGACTTCATAAAAACCCCATGCCTGGATTTGACATCAGAAAAACTCCATGTCTGGGTTTGACATCAGAAAAACTCCATGCCTGGGTTTGATATCAGAAAAACTCAATGCCTTGGTTTGATATCAGAAAAACTCCATGCCTATGTTTGACATCAGAAAAACTCCATGCCTGGGTTTGATATCAGAAATACTCCATGCCTTGGTTTGAAATAAGAAAAACTCCACTTCTGGTTTTGATATCAGAATTAATTCATGACAGGGTTTGACATCAGAAATACTCCATGCCTGGGTTTGACATCAGAATTACTCCATGCCTGGGTTTGATATCAGAAAACCCCATGCCATTGGTGGACATCATAAAAACTCCATGGCTGGGTTTGACATCAGAAATACTCCATGACTGGGTTTGATATAAGAAAAAACTCCATGCCTGGGTTTGATATCAGAAATACTCCATGCCTTGGTTTGAAATCAGAAAAACTCCACTTCTGGTCTTGATATCAGAATTAATTCATGACAGGGTTTGACATCATAAATACTCCATGTCTGGGTTTGATATCGGAATTACTCCATGCCTGGGTTTGATATCAGAAAACCCCATGCCAGTCGTTGACATCTGAAAAACTCCATGCCCGGGTTTGAGATCAGAAATACTCCATGCCTGGTTTTAATATCAGAAAAACTCCATGCCTGTGTTTGACATAAGAAAAACTCCATGCCTGGGTTTGATATCAGAAATACTCCATGCCTGGGTTTGAAATCAGAAAAACTCCACGCCTGATTTTGATATCAGAGTTACTTCATGTCTGGGTTTGACATCATAAATACTCCATGCATGGGTTTAATGTCAGAATTACTCCATGCCTGGGTTTGATATCAGAAAACCCCATGCCAGTGGTTGACATCATAAAAACACAATGCCCGGGTTTGATATCAGAAATACTCCATGCCTGGGTTTGATATCAGAAATACTCCATGCCTGGGTTTGAAATCAGAAAAACTCCACGCCTGATTTTGATATCAGAATTACTTCATGTCTGGGTTTGACATCATAAATACTCCATGCCTGGGTTTAATGTCAGAATTACTCCATGCCTGGGTTTGATATCAGAAAACCCCATGCCAGTGGTTGACATCATAAAAACACAATGCCCGGGTTTGATATCAGAAATACTCCATGCCTGGGTTTGATATCAGAAAAACTCCATGCCTGGGTTTGACATCAGAAAAACTGCATGCCTGGGTTTGATATCAGAAATATTCCATGCCTTGGTTTGAAATCAGAAAAACTCCATGGCTGGGTTTGACATCAGAAATAATCCATGCCTGGGTTTGATATCAGAAAAAGTCCATGCCTGGGTTTGCCATCAGAAATACTTCATGCCTGGGTTTGATATCAGAAAAACTCAATGCCTTGGCCTGCTTTCAGAAAAACTCCATGCCTGGGTTTGATATTAATAATACTCCATGCCTGGGGTTGACATCAGAATTACTCCATGCCTGGGTTTGATATCAGAAAACCTCATGCCAGTGGTTGACATCTTAAAAACTCCATGCCCGGGTTTGATATCAGAAATACTCCGTGCCTGGGTTTGATATCAGAAAAACTACATGCCTGGGTTTGACATCAGAAAACTCCAATGCTGGGTTTGACATCAGAAATACTCCATACCTGGGGTTGACATCAGAAAAACTCCATAACTGGGTTTGTTATCAGAAATACTCCATACCTGGGTTTGACGTCATAAAAACTCCATCCCTCCATGCCTGTGTTTGATGTCAGAAATGCTCCACGCCTTGGCTTGACATCAGAAAAACTCAATGCCTGGGTTTGACATCAGAAAAACGCACTGCCTGGGATTTATATCAGAAATACTCCATGACTGGGTTTGATATAAGAAAAAACTCCATGCCTGGGTTTGATATCAGAAATACTCCATGCCTTGGTTTGAAATCAGAAAAACTCCACTTCTGGTTTTGATATCAGAATTAATTCATGACAGGGTTTGACATCATAAATACTCCATGCCTGGGTTTGATATCAGAATTACTCCATGCCTGGGTTTGATATCAGAAAACCCCATGCCAGTCGTTGACATCTTAAAAACACAATGCCCGGGTTTGATATCAGAAATACTCCATGCCTGGGTTTGATATCAGAAATACTCCATGCCTGGGTTTGATATCAGAAATACTCCATGCCTGGGTTTGAAATCAGAAAAACTCCATGCCTGGGTTTGACATCAGAAATACTTCATGCCTGGGTTTGATATCAGAAAAACTCAATGCCTTGGTCTGATATCAATAAAACTCCATGCCTGGGTTTGATATTAATAATACTCCATGCCTGGGGTTGACATCAGCATTACTCCATGCCTGGGTTTGATATCAGAAAACCTCATGCCAGTGGTTGACATCTTAAAAACTCCATGCCCGGATTTGATATCAGAAATACTCCGTGCCTGGGTTTGATATCAGAAAAACTCCATAACTGGGTTTGTTATCAGAAATACTCCATACCTGGGTTTGACGTCATAAAAACTCCATCCCTCCATGCCTGTGTTTGATGTCAGAAATGCTCCACGCCTTGGCTTGACATCACAAAAACTCAATGCCTGGGTTTGACATCAGAAAAACGCCATGCCTGGGATTTATATCAGAAATACTCCATGACTGGGTTTGATATAAGAAAAAACTCCATGCCTGGGTTTGATATCAGAAATACTCCATGCCTTGGTTTGAAATCAGAAAAAATCCACTTCTGGTTTTGATATCAGAATTAATTCATGACAGGGTTTGACATCATAAATACTCCATGCCTGGGTTTGATATCAGAATTACTCCATGCCTGGGTTTGATATCAGAAAACCCCATGCCAGTTGTTGACATCTTAAAAACTCCATGCCCGGGTTTGATATCAGAAATACTCCATGCCTGGGTTTAATATCAGAAAAACTCCATGCCTGTGTTTGACATAAGAAAAACTCCATGCCTGGGTTTGACATCATAAATACTCCATGCCTGGGTTTAATGTCAGAATTACTCCATGCCTGGGTTTGATATCAGAAAACCCCATGCCAGTGGTTGACATCATAAAAACACAATGCCCGGGTTTGATATCAGAAATACTCCATGCCTGGGTTTGATATCAGAAAAACCCCATGCCTGGGTTTGACATCAGAAAAACTGCATGCCTGGGTTTGATATCAGAAATATTCCATGCCTTGGTTTGAAATCAGAAAAACTCCATGGCTGGGTTTGATATCTGAAATACTCCATGCCTGGGTTTGATATCAGAAAAACTCCATGCCTGGGTTTGACATCAGAAATACTTCATGCGTGGGTTTGATATCAGAAAAACTCAATGCCTTGGTCTGATATCAGAAAAACTCCATGCCTGGGTTTGATATTAATAATACTCCATGCCTGGGGTTGACATCAGAATTACTCCATGCCTGGGTTTGATATCAGAAAACCTCATGCCAGTGGTTGACATCTTAAAAACTCCATGCCCTGGTTTGATATCAGAAATACTCCATGCATGGGTTTAATGTCAGAATTACTCCATGCCTGGTTTTGATATCAGAAAACCCCATGCCAGTGGTTGACATCATAAAAACACAATGCCCGGGTTTGATATCAGAAATACTCCATGCCTGGGTTTGATATCAGAAATACTCCATGCCTGGGTTTGAAATCAGAAAAACTCCACGCCTGATTTTGATATCAGAATTACTTCATGTCTGGGTTTGACATCATAAATACTCCATGCCTGGGTTTAATGTCAGAATTACTCCATGCCTGGGTTTGATATCAGAAAACCCCATGCCAGTGGTTGACATCATAAAAACACAATGCCCGGGTTTGATATCAGAAATACTCCATGCCTGGGTTTGATATCAGAAAAACTCCATGCCTGGGTTTGACATCAGAAAAACTGCATGCCTGGGTTTGATATCAGAAATATTCCATGCCTTGGTTTGAAATCAGAAAAACTCCATGGCTGGGTTTGACATCAGAAATAATCCATGCCTGGGTTTGATATCAGAAAAAGTCCATGCCTGGGTTTGAAATCAGAAATACTTCATGCCTGGGTTTGATATCAGAAAAACTCAATGCCTTGGTCTGCTTTCAGAAAAACTCCATGCCTGGGTTTGATATTAATAATACTCCATGCCTGGGGTTGACATCAGAATTACTCCATGCCTGGGTTTGATATCAGAAAACCTCATGCCAGTGGTTGACATCTTAAAAACTCCATGCCCGGGTTTGATATCAGAAAAACTACATGCCTGGGTTTGACATCAGAAAACTCCAATGCTGGGTTTGACATCAGAAATACTCCATACCTGGGTTTGACATCAGAAAAACTCCATAACTGGGTTTGTTATCAGAAATACTCCATACCTGGGTTTGACGTCATAAAAACTCCATCCCTCCATGCCTGTGTTTGATGTCAGAAATGCTCCACGCCTTGGCTTGACATCAGAAAAAACTCAATGCCTGGGTTTGACATCAGAAAAACGCCCTGCCTGGGATTTATATCAGAAATACTCCATGACTGGGTTTGATATAAGAAAAAACTCCATGCCTGGGTTTTATATCAGAAATACTCCATGCCTTGGTTTGAAATCAGAAAAACTCCACTTCTGGTTTTGATATCAGAATTAATTCATGACAGGGTTTGACATCATAAATACTCCATGCCTGGGTTTGATATCAGAAATACTCCATGCCTGGGTTTGATATCAGAAATACTCCATGCCTGGGTTTGAAATCAGAAAAACTCCACGCCTGATTTTGATATCAGAATTACTTCATGTCTGGGTTTGACATAATAAATACTCCATGCCTGGGTTTAATGTCAGAATTACTCCATGCCTGTGTTTGATATCAGAAAACCCCATGCCAGTGGTTGACATCATAAAAACACAATGCCCGGGTTTGATATCAGAAATACTCCATGCCTGGGTTTGATATCAGAAAAACTCCATGCATGGGTTTGACATCAGAAAAACTGCATGCCTGGGTTTGATATCAGAAATATTCCATGCCTTGGTTTGAAATCAGAAAAACTCCACTTCTGGTCTTGATATCAGAATTAATTCATGACAGGGTTTGACATCATAAATACTCCATGCCTGGGTTTGATATCAGAATTACTCCATGCCTGGGTTTGATATCAGAAAACCCCATGCCAGTCGTTGACATCTGAAAAACTCCATGCCCGGGTTTGATATCAGAAATACTCCATGCCTGGGTTTAATATCAGAAAAACTCCATGCCTGTGTTTGACATAAGAAAAACTCCATGCCTGGGTTTGATATCAAAAATACTCCATGCCTGGGTTTGAAATCAGAAAAACTCCACGCCTGATTTTGATATCAGAATTACTTCATGTCTGGGTTTGACATCATAAATACTCCATGCATGGGTTTAATGTCAGAATTACTCCATGCCTGTGTTTGATGTCAGAAATGCTCCACGCCTTGGCTTGACATCAGAAAAAACTCAATGCCCGGGTTTGATATCAGAAATACTCCATGCCTGGGTTTGATATCAGAAATACTCCATGCCTGGGTTTGAAATCAGAAAAACTCCACGCCTGATTTTGATATCAGAATTACTTCATGTCTGGGTTTGACATCATAAATACTCCATGCCTGTGTTTATTGTCAGAATTACTCCATGCCTGGGTTTGATATCAGAAAACCCCATGCCAGTGGTTGACATCATAAAAACACAATGCCCGGGTTTGATATCAGAAATACTCCATGCCTGGGTTTGATATCAGAAAAACCCCATGCCTGGGTTTGACATCAGAAAAACTGCATGCCTGGGTTTGATATCAGAAATATTCCATGCCTTGGTTTGAAATCAGAAAAACTCCATGGCTGGGTTTGATATCTGAAATACTCCATGCCTGGGTTTGATATCAGAAAAACTCCATGCCTGGGTTTGACATCACAAATACTTCATGCGTGGGTTTGATATCAGAAAAACTCAATGCCTTGGTCTGATATCAGAAAAACTCCATGCCTGGGTTTGATATTAATAATACTCCATGCCTGGGGTTGACATCAGAATTACTCCATGCCTGGGTTTGATATCAGAAAACCTCATGCCAGTGGTTGACATCTTAAAAACTCCATGCCCTGGTTTGATATCAGAAATACTCCATGCATGGGTTTAATGTCAGAATTACTCCATGCCTGGGTTTGATATCAGAAAACCCCATGCCAGTGGTTGACATCATAAAAACACAATGCCCGGGTTTGATATCAGAAATACTCCATGCCTGGGTTTGATATCAGAAATACTCCATGCCTGGGTTTGAAATCAGAAAAACTCCACGCCTGATTTTGATATCAGAATTTACTTCATGTCTGGGTTTGACGTCATAAATACTCCATGCCTGGGTTTAATGTCAGAATTACTCCATGCCTGGGTTTGATATCAGAAAACCCCATGCCAGTGGTTGACATCATAAAAACACAATGCCCGGGTTTGATATCAGAAATACTCCATGCCTGGGTTTGATATCAGAAAAACTCCATGCCTGGGTTTGACATCAGAAAAACTGCATGCCTGGGTTTGATATCAGAAATATTCCATGCCTTGGTTTGAAATCAGAAAAACTCCATGGCTGGGTTTGACATCAGAAATAATCCATGCCTGGGTTTGATATCAGAAAAGTCCATGCCTGGGTTTGACATCAGAAATACTTCATGCCTGGGTTTGATATCAGAAAAACTCAATGCCTTGGTCTGCTTTCAGAAAAACTCCATGCCTGGGTTTGATATTAATAATACTCCATGCCTGGGGTTGACATCAGAATTACTCCATGCCTGGGTTTGATATCAGAAAACCTCATGCCAGTGGTTGACATCTTAAAAACTCCATGCCCGGGTTTGATATCAGAAATACTCCGTGCCTGGGTTTGATATCAGAAAATCTACATGCCTGGGTTTGACATCAGAAAACTCCAATGCTGGGTCTGACATCAGAAATACTCCATACCTGGGTTTGACATCAGAAAAACTCCATAACTGGGTTTGTTATCAGAAATACTCCATACCTGGGTTTGACGTCATAAAAACTCCATCCCTCCATGCCTGTGTTTGATGTCAGAAATGCTCCACGCCTTGGCTTGACATCAGAAAAAACTCAATGCCTGGGTTTGACATCAGAAAAACGCCCTGCCTGGGATTTATATCAGAAATACTCCATGACTGGGTTTGATATAAGAAAAAACTCCATGCCTGGGTTTTATATCAGAAATACTCCATGCCTTGGTTTGAAATCAGAAAAACTCCACTTCTGGTTTTGATATCAGAATTAATTCATGACAGGGTTTGACATCATAAATACTCCATGCCTGGGTTTGATATCAGAAATACTCCATGCCTGGGTTTGATATCAGAAATACTCCATGCCTGGGTTTGAAATCAGAAAAACTCCACGCCTGATTTTGATATCAGAATTACTTCATGTCTGGGTTTGACATAATAAATACTCCATGCCTGGGTTTAATGTCAGAATTACTCCATGCCTGGGTTTGATATCAGAAAACCCCATGCCAGTGGTTGACATCATAAAAACACAATGCCCGGGTTTGATATCAGAAATACTCCATGCCTGGGTTTGATATCAGAAAAACTCCATGCATGGGTTTGACATCAGAAAAACTGCATGCCTGGGTTTGATATCAGAAATATTCCATGCCTTGGTTTGAAATCAGAAAAACTCCACTTCTGGTCTTGATATCAGAATTAATTCATGACAGGGTTTGACATCATAAATACTCCATGCCTGGGTTTGATATCAGAATTACTCCATGCCTGGGTTTGATATCAGAAAACCCCATGCCAGTCGTTGACATCTGAAAAACTCCATGCCCGGGTTTGATATCAGAAATACTCCATGCCTGGTTTTAATATCAGAAAAACTCCATGCCTGTGTTTGACATAAGAAAAACTCCATGCCTGGGTTTGATATCAAAAATACTCCATGCCTGGGTTTGAAATCAGAAAAACTCCACGCCTGATTTTGATATCAGAATTACTTCATGTCTGGGTTTGACATCATAAATACTCCATGCATGGGTTTAATGTCAGAATTACTCCATGCCTGGGTTTGATATCAGAAAACCCCATGCCAGTGGTTGACATCATAAAAACACAATGCCCGGGTTTGATATCAGAAATACTCCATGCCTGGGTTTGATATCAGAAATACTCCATGCCTGGGTTTGAAATCAGAAAAACTCCACGCCTGATTTTGATATCAGAATTACTTCATGTCTGGGTTTGACATCATAAATACTCCATGCCTGTGTTTATTGTCAGAATTACTCCATGCCTGGGTTTGATATCAGAAAACCCCATGCCAGTGGTTGACATCATAAAAACACAATGCCCGGGTTTGATATCAGAAATACTCCATGCCTGGGTTTGATATCAGAAAAACTCCATGCCTGGGTTTGACATCAGAAAAACTGCATGCCTGGGTTTGATATCAGAAATATTCCATGCCTTGGTTTGAAATCAG